>NC_054054.1:9289537-9590933 GCF_017639655.2 Falco naumanni
TGATACCAGAATTAGAAAATTAGAAAAGAATGTTTTGGGAAGTTAAGGTTGCTTTGTTTTCTCATTTATTACAAAAGAAAAAGGTCTAGAAACTATTTATATGTGGTTGTAAACCTATTTGCTCAAGTTGTGCTGGGAGAGGTGGCGGCACAGATTTGGTGAGAATGATAGCAGTAAGGACTCATCCTTCAGAATGACTTGTGTATCTTTTCTGAATTTTACAGGAGCCTAATAAGACTTCATAGAGGCATTTACATTTTCCTGTTGGGAGAACAGGAAATATTTTTAGTGTTGAACACAAAGGGAAGGAAAGCAAAAACCTACTTGCATCACTGATTAAAAGAGAGAATCCTCTAAGATTCATTCATTTTCCTTAGAAGATGCACATTAGAAATGATTTTTTAAAAGTGTTACAAATAGACTTTGAAAGTATTGGGGTTTTGACTTTAAGAAAATAATCACACATAACACCCTTATCTAACACAAGGAAGAGATGCAAACTAAATCAGAGGGAGGACTGTAATGAGTGAAAAACACCAGAAAAGGACTTCTGATGTTATATTGTGAGAAATAACGGATCTTCTTGCAGACAAAGTATTTCACTTAATACACACACTTTTTAAGTTTACCAGTGAGAAAGTTGTGTAATGCTACAAGGCACATGCACCGGTTTCAGTATGCATTTTTCAACATGCCATTTAAAGCACAGATTGGTACATACCTCCTCAGTTTTTACTCATTGCTCCAGGATGCTACTACATTTCCCTTGATATATTTGGGTAATAAAACAGTTGGTGGTAATTATCTTAATGATTTCAGCATGAAGATTAGTAACCCTTGTAATTTTTATCCTTGCTAGTACAAATTAGTTTACAAGGGCTCAAAGTACCTGTTAAGCTGCCAAAGCAATGTACACATTTTCAATATCAAATTAACCTCTGACTTCAGAACAAGAATACTTTTGTATAAAAAGTGAAGCCTCTTTACTTTTTGAGTAGGAGGCATTAGTAATTGAAATACTACTTGGGAACAGATTGTGGATTTAATGTCCTTGTTCCAGAAGAGCAGAAGGAATCAGGAAAGAATTCTGCCCTTCAAAATGAAATTCAGATACAAATTACCTGGGGAATAAAAAAATCAGTTTCCTTTGTTTTTAAAGAATGTTCATACTTTGGCATTATCATGATTACTATAGTATTAAATTATGTGTATTTTACATATACTACATATATAACACGATAATATTATGCATATTCTATGTAATAATTTATTAGAGTCAGTGAAGACCCTTAATTTAGCATAGTTCAAAGGCACACACTTAACCTGAAATGCATGTTGCAGCCCCTCTTTATTCTGTGAATCAGTTAAATAAATTCTGCTGCAGTGCGAGGTTAAGTAACCCTGTAAACCAAACACACAAACACGTTCTGCAGTGACACCACAAGTCACTTATGTAGTCCTAATCTGTTTATAAAAAATTCCATTAAGGAATTAGCCTCACATGTATGAGCATTGAAATACAATATATACACATTTGCACAGATGAAGACTGCAAAACATTCAAACACTGTTTTAAAAAGACTTGTAGATACATACTTTTCCATTAGTTCATTTTTCTATTTCAGCTGTGTGCTTTCCAACTACATAGCCATTAATTAGTCCAGGTCTCTTATCTAGAAACTCTTTTAAACACAAAAAGACAGTTCCAATCTATGATTACTTGACTGTTTATGGGTAAGGATCATGCAAAGTGGCAACAAAGTAGATATCCTGGTGGGAGTCTGTAATACAGACTACCCAACTGGGATGAAGAGGCAGATGGAACATTCTGCAAGCAGCTGGGAGAAGTTTCATCACAAATAGCCTGTTGTTCTCTGTGGGGACTTCAATTTACCAGGTGTCTGCAGGAAATACAGCACAGCAGAGAGGGAACAGTCTGGGAGGTGCCTGGAGTGTGTGGAAGATACTGGCACAGCTGGTCAGGGAGCCAGCACGGGGACATGCCCCACTGGGCCGAATGGTTACAGACAGGGAAGGGCTGGGGGGCGATGTGGTGGGCACAGGATGACTTGGGCACAGCCACCATGAGACGCTAGAACTTTCTGTTCTCAGAGAAGTGAGGAGGGGGGTCAGCAGAACCGCTGCCTTGGGCTGCCGGAGGGGCTGGGGTCGGCCTGTTTAGGAGACCGGCCGGCGGCGTCCCTGGGGAGCCAGTCCCGAGGGGCCGAGGGCTCCCGGCAGGCTGCACCTTCTTCAGGAAGGAAACGTGGAAGGTGCGGGAGCAGCCCGTCCCCGTGTGCCCACAGAGCAGCCGGCGGGGGAGACCGGCCTGGCTGAGCAGAGAGCTGGGCTGGGGCTGGGGCAGGGAAGGAGAGGTCACCGCCTCTGGAGGAAGGGCAGGCAGCTCGGGAGGGCTGTGAGGGTGTCGCGGGGCTGTGCAGGGGTTAGAGAGGCGAAAGCCCAGCTGGAGCTCAGGCTGGGCACCGCTGTAAAAGATAACGAAACCTGGTTTTACAAGCACATGAGAAACAAGAGGAGGGCCAGGGAGAATCTGCGCCCTGTATTGGGTGCGGCAGGGAACACTGACACAAAGGGTGAGGGAAAGGCTGAGGTACTTGATGCCTCCTTTGCCTCCAGCTTCAACAGCAAGACCAGCTCCCTCAGGGCACTCAGCCCCCCGAGCTGGAAGAGAGGGACGAGGAGCAGAACAAAGTCCCCACAGCCCAGGAGGACACGGCCAGTGACCTGCTGCTCCGCTTAGACACGCACAAGTCTGTGGGGCCGGCTGGGATCCACCCGAGGGCACTGAGGGAGCTGGCGCAGGACCTCGCGGAGCCGCTCTCCATCACTTACCAACAGTCCCGTCAAACCAGGGAGGCCCCAGCAGGCTGGAGGTCAGCCAGTGCGATGCCCGTCTGCAGGGAGGGCGGGAAGGAGGATCCGGGGAGCTGCAGGCCTGTCAGCCTGACCTCGGTGCCGGGGAAGGTTACGGAGCAGATCATCCTGAGCACCATCACGCGGCACGTGCAGGACAACTGGGGATCAGGCCCAGCTAGCAGTTATGAGAGGCTGGTCCTGCTTCACTAGCCTGGTCTCCTACTATGACAAGACCTCCCGCCTAGTGGTTGAGGGAAAGGCTGTGGATGTTGTCTACCTGGGCCTTAGTAAAGTCTTTGATACCATCTCCCACAGCATTCTCCTGGAGAAACTGGCTGCTCGTGGCTTGGACGGGTGCGCTCTATGCTGGGTTAAAAGCTGGCTGGACCCACCCAAAGAGTGTTGGTGAATGGAGTTACATCCAGCTGGTGGCCGGTCACACATGGCGTTCCCCAGGGCTCAGTGTTGGGGCCAGTCCAGTTTAATGTCTTTACTGATGATCTGGATGAGGGCACTGAGTGCAACCTCAGTAAGTTTGAAGGTGACCCCCAGCTGGGGGAGTGTTGATCTGCTGGAGGGCAGGAAGGCTCTGCAGAGGGGTCTAGACAGGCTGGACCCATGGGGTGATGCCAACCATATGAGGTTCAACAAAGAGAAGCAACGGGCCCTGCACTTGGGTCACAGCAACCCCAGGCAACACTACAGGCTTGGGGAAGAGCAGCTGGAAAGCTGCCTGGTGGGAAAGGACATGGGGTGCTGGTTGACGGCCAGCTGAACATGAGCCAGCAGTGTGCCCAGGTGGCCAAGGAGGCCAACAGCATCCTGACCTGTATCTGAAACAGCACGGCCAGCAGGAGAAGGGCAGTGATCATCCCCCTGTACTCGGCACTGGTGAGGTTGCACCTCAAATACCGTGTTCAGTTTTGGGGCCCTCACTTCAGGAGGTACGTTGAGGTGCTGGAGAGTGTCCAGGGACAGGCAATGAGGCTGGTAAAGGGTCTGGAGAACAAGTCTTGTGAGGAGCGGCTGAGGGAACTGGAGGTGTTTAGTCTGGAGAGGAGGTGGCTTGGGTGGGACCTTATTGCTCTCTACAACTGCCTGAAAGGGTGTTGTAGACAGGTGGGGGTAGGTCTCTCCTCCCAGGCAACAAGCAACAGGACAAGAGAAAAGAGCATCATGTTGTGCCAGGGGAGGTTTACATTGGATATTAGGGCAAATTTCTGCAACAAAAGGGTGGCGAAGTATTGGAACAGGCGCCCAGGGAGGTGGTGAAGTCGCCATCCCTGGAAGTGTTCTAAAACCGTCTAGATGTGGTGTTTAGGGACATCGTTCAATGGTGGACTTGGCAGTCCCGGGTTAACAGTTGGACTTGATAATCATAAAGGTCTTTTTCAACTTAAATGCTTGTATGATTTTCCAGCAAAAATCAAGAATCAGCATGTAGACTGTCTAACATAGTCTCTAATTAGAAAGAAAAGTTCGTGTTAATGTTTAGATTTTCATACAGATTTAAAACTGAAAGCAGTTTTCTCTGTCCTACAAGTCTGCTTAGCTTGTCCTTCTCTCCAAGAGACAGTTGATTTGTCAGTAACCAAAGAACAGTCTGAAAGACATTATTTAATTCTTTTTAAAATTAATTTTCCTTATAATCTCTCAAACATGAGATTATCAATGCATAAATAATTTTTTTCATTGTTTTTATTGTTCTCAGTTCTATCAACATTCATTGACTATTAAAGGTCACATTTTTTTCTATAAAATACTTCTCAGCAACTTTGCCTTTTTTCTTTTTCATTTTCTGCTTTACATAGGTTTTACTAGTTCTCATTTGTCTATAATGTATCTTTTATTCACTATTCATGATATAAAAACAAAATGGGAGTAACTTTTTTATTTCTTTCTATATTCTCAGTTTCTCTGCACAGTTTTTGACAACCATCTGCTTAGATTAGACTTCACCTCCTTCTCCCATTCATCCCTGTCATAATAAAATATTGACAGAAACAATTTCTTCCAGGAAAATAGAAAGTTAATAGATAAGTGAAAGCTCTACTTGGTTTTTCATTAAAATCCTGATGTACTCTCACAGCCTGTGTTGTATTTATTTATATCATCTGAAGTTGTAAAAAATTAAAAGGTAGAGCTCCAGCCCAAACACTGGATTTCGCAATGGGATTCAGACAATATCTAATATTCACAAATTACTGTAGAGCTTTTGCAAATAGAAAGTAGCATGTCATATGAAAATCTCTAGTGTAATAAATGTAGTGTAACAGGAGGCTCTTTAGCAGCAATTAAAAGGGACAAACGACAGCACTGCCCACACCCAAGTTTACATAAATGAGAAAAAAGTGGTAAGGCAGCCAGCACTTACATAACTTCAGTATTTCTAAAATAGTGATATTTTTTTCCTGTTAGGGCTGCAGGCAGATGAGCAGGCCAGTGACTATCCCTGGCCTGAGGTTTAATGAACAGCACAGACATGGAAAACTGCAGGATGTGACGTGAGAAATCACTCCACAGGAGAGAAGCAGAACAGCTATAGGGACAGCACCGTGAGGGATGAGGGATTTTGCAGGTGGTTAAGGAGGAGGTACAGCAGGAATGAGCACACTTCACAGGCACTCAGAGGGGAACACTGGGGTTTCCTGGGGAGTCAAGTTTTGCAAAGCCAATGGCACTGGGTCAGCAATACCAAACACTGCCGAGATTACCTAGGTACCTATCAGAACACCAAACTCAGGCACAGATGTAGCAAGCTAGGACCAGTGGGGAAAAGAGAGATCATGGCATGTAAATCCTGTAGCAGGTGCAGTGCATGGTCCCTGACTGCCACAGCCAAAGTTGGGCAACACCCCAGCCTGTTGTCCCCCACAGACCACAGCAGGCACAGCTGCCCCATGGCAAGGACAACTGGTGTGTGTGGGTGTGTGTGTGCCCTTTCCCTAGCCCTGGGATCCCCCGCCAGCACCTGTCCCAGTCTGGACAGCATCAGCAACTACCCCCCGCCGATAACATTTTCCCTTCTCCCTCAACACTCAAGGAAGTAACACATAGCTGGAGAGACCTTGTTCTGTAGATGCCTGCCTCTGCACAGCCAGTTAGAAATTCCAAGGGATCTGATTTGGCTGTTTGCTTTGCTGGGTGGATTTGGCAGCTGCGTGCCATGATCCAACTTTTGATGTTCTAATGATTTTGGCTGGAAAGGTCCTCAACATTTTGTAGTAGATATGTCAGCCCTTAGTTGATATTCCTTACTCAAGGATCACGCATCTTCCCATAGCTATAACACAACTGGCAACTTGCACGCTATTGACTATCATTATGGCCATGACCCCAGGACCCTCTCTGACTGGTGTATTTCCAAGATATCCTCTCACACATTGCAAGCATGTCCTACATTCTTTATCTTCAACTTTGCAATCTTGCATTTGGCCATTTTAAAAAATGAGTATTTTTTTCCAAAGAAACACCTTAGAAAGAAAATTAGACTATATATATGAGCTATCTTTGTAATTATTTACTGTTCAATGAACTTAACTGTCATTTGTAAATTTTCTCAGTAATAAGTCCATATATTTTCATCCAGATTTTTTGCTGATGTGTCTAATAGCACTGGAACAAGCTGGTAACTATTCTCATTAGAAACATCCACAGCAGATGATGATACCTACTACTTTAGCAGTGTGACTGAGCACCTTAGTCTTTTAAGGTTGTTTCTATTAACCCTGTGTCCAGCTTCTAAGAGGTGCTGAATCTAAGAGAAAAAACTCAGATGTAAGAATCTATCTAATAATTAGGATATTTAAATGGCTAATAGAAAACCTAGGAGACTTTGCTAATTATTTTTATACTTGAAAGCTGATGTTAATAAGAGGAACTTAGTGGGAAAAAAATTAAATTGATTAGCAAGAATCAGATGGGATGATGCTAACGGCATTAACTTGTAAGGAACATAGCTTCATACCAGTTTCAGAAAATCAGAGACAGAATTAAATTGGCTTCTCTTGTAGCCCTTGCTCCTAAGAAAGAGGAGAAGAGGTGGCAAAGACATAAAGGAAGAATCAAGAAAGGCAGACAAATTCGCTGTAGCTATTTTACAATATTTTCTAAGAAAGCTGGATCAACTTTCAATTTCCCCTGTGTCCTTTGCCCTTCTTGTTTAAGAAGGTACCACTGAATACCAAGCCTAAAGCACTGAGATGGCCTAATTTGTAATTTATGGCTATTGGTGGCATAAAATAAATAGATACTCCAGTTTTACTGGACATTCCGGGGTAGAAATGTAACTAAATATGGGTGCTACTAATTGATTAATTAAAATCTTAATTTCTGGAGTTATGTGTAGTGCTGATGAGTATGATTTTTAATTGGATGCTAGTTACTTTAAAACCCTTTCAGTTATGCTGCACCAATAAGTTCACAATATAAATAGATGTTAAGGCCAAACATTATTATTAGATCACATCCTCAAATATGAACACACAGGAAAACGGTCCTACTGTTATTCTAGGAAAATAAAACTCCAGTATAGTGTTTATAGAAACACCAAGGTTTTAAAATTTTCCCATGCAATGTAAGTGATGCATCTTCAAGGGAAGCACAGTAACAATTCTTGGTCTGTTCCAAAGATTAACTCACAAGCTCTGAAACAGCAGTGTTCAAGAGCATAGATAAAAGCATATAATAAAATGCTTAATCACTGTTTTGAGTGCAAACCTGAAGGCAACTTTTATTGTGGAAATCCTCTTGTCTTTCCATTAAATTTTCCCTCATCTGAGCAGATGAGGGAAGGGAGGAGGAATGATTATTACTGATTTAATTAAGCTACCAAGATTACTCGTCCAGTCCACTGGGAAATGACAACTTTGAGACTGTGAATTGGATGTAATCATCTCACCTCATTACTATTTTTGTCACGAAAATAAATTAATTTTGTATATTTTCTGTTCTCATTACTATACTTGTCATAAGAGGGAACTATCAAAATTCTAATATTACCTGATGTACTTTGGTAATTACGGTACTATGCTCCACAACTTTGACATTTTCAACCCTGTGCTTGATTTGCTGGTTATTCCACTCCTCCCTGTCAGGTTAATAAAGGCTGTAAATATGGAATCAGCTAGATAATTTTCTACAAAATGCAATTGTCCCACTTTATCCCTTTCCAGTTTTCAATTATAGTTGGGGGTGGGAAGGGGAGAAAGAAAATTAAGCTGAACTGCACTGATTTTAGTGCACTTTAAGATATAAGAATTTTTGTTGTGCACTGAAGTAATTTATATAATAAATGTGATATAATATCTCGATATCAAGTTTACATTAAAATCCAAAGATTAAGCTCTTTTTCTGGAAGTAAGCAGGTTCTGCTAATGAAATCTAACCACAACTGCATGGGTTACAATCAAACAAATGTTTTCATGTGTTTACACATAGAAACATTGTTTCAGTAGATTAGACAGAACATCTTGGATAGCAAAATTTCCATCAAAAAACAAAACAGAAAATCAGAAGCCTCAAAACAGAAAGTTATATACTGCTCTTACATTACGCTCCAGTCTCCTGTTCCTGGACAAAATAAGTAAAAAGTGGGAACACCAATTTTTTAAAAAGCACTCCAAATGTCTTGGAGTACAACCCAAACCAGAGAACTGCAGCAATTTAGGTACACTTAGAAGAAAAACCTTGTCTCTATGGACAAGAGAAACCCACCTTCCTTACTCCTAGACCGACATGTCTGCTGCCTCTGCGTTGCCACTGTGGTGTGGCTGGTACGTCTGCTCTCTGGCCAGCTGCCTGTATGCTTCCTCTTCTTCCTCGTCCTTGTAGATGGAAGCCAGTTGCTGCCAGTGCAAGGGCGACAACAGGACCAGTCGTGCCTGTGTCCTGCAGAGTCATAGCAAACTGCCAGTGCTCACATGTACGCGGCAGGAGCACAGGAACCACTGACATGCACTTGGTATCACTTTCCCTAAACGTCTTCTTCCTTTCTGAAGGATTTTGTTCCATGGGTCCCATAATTCACCTTCTTCTTTGTGGACCTGTGGGAGAGAAAAGGACATGAGACAGCCTGGTTTAGCTGTCAGCAGTGTTCCAATAACATGCTAATATATACCACTCATATTCAGATGAGGCAATCATTAAACATTCTTGAAATCAGAAGACCACTTAGCTGCATATGAAGGAAAGAACAACTAACACAGAACTGAGAAAGGACCAAAATGATGCTAGGAAGAAGAAATTATTCAAAAAGATAGCCACCTTTTCCTCCAGCAATGGCAAAATCTGCCACTTACTAAAGTGATGCAAAGTTATACTTTGAATTGTAAAGTTTTCCAAAAAAATCTTTCATCATCTATACCTTTTTAGAAATGTGTTTCTCCTGGATGAAGGCATAGCTACACTGATGCATGCATTTCTATGCTCTATCTTTGTAATTCATAGGTAAATCTGAAAGTCAAAATTACTTACAGCCCCTGATGGTGCCTGTGTGTCTGCCCTCCTTCTTCCAGGGCTCTGGGTTTAGTAGGAACATGAAGCTTATGCTGAAACCTTCCACTGGCATCTGGTCATGTTCTTACACCAGCTGAAAGCCTTGATTCGAATTTTCAAAGCGGTTAAGGGATCAAGCTCCAGCTACATCAGAGAATGCATTTTGATCTATAAATCACAGAAACAGTGATATTTTTCAGGGAACACAGAAAGTAAAGATCACAAAAGCTAGAACAAAGCATGCAAGAGCTAGGGAGAATGCATTTTCTCTCTAAAGAGACGCAGCTCTGAAGGGATCCTCTGTCTTTCATAGGACACCAGATAAAGCAGGTCTGATTGCCTTTCAGAAGCATCATATGGCCCCATTTTAAGTGACAGAATACATTTTTGATCTCTAGCTCGATAATCCTCCCAGAAGGCCTCACCAACTGCACTCACAAACTAAAATTAAAAACCCTAGTCCTCATAAAGTTTTAGAATTAGAAAGGCAAAGGCATCAAGCCTTTATTAATTTTATGAGTTATTATAAAGTTATGAGGTTATATGAAGCTAGGTGCTACTTCTTAACCACATCTTCTTGATCAACACCAATGAGAAGAAGCTTCTTCCTAGAGCCTCACAACAAAATGGGCAGTCTTGGAGATCAAAAATAGTTATTTGGTAAAAATAACACGAGTGACCAGAAGAATTGGACAATAGTCATTACTCGTAGAAAGACCCAGGCGCTGAGATGCTATTTCTAAAAACTATTGGGCACATAAACAAAAGTATTATTACAGAATGTGACATCACATTGCAAGCAACTTTCAGAAGTGGCCCCTATGAAGTTGCATAACCATTAGTACACATCTCACCATAGCACTGGGATTTAAAATTATGTGACACTTTGATGCTCGTATGTTCTTTCTTCTTAAAGGACTGAATCTCTCCCATATGCCCAAATGAATGTAGCTGTCCCAGAAGTCTAGGACTTTTTAGCACATATCCTTTAAATTATAAAATTTACAGCTTTGAGCAAATGCCTGTAATGAAAGAGCAAATTCCTGTGGAGAAGGTAAGTGTTCTAGAAACAACATCAGATAAAAATGATGAACATGATTACTTGCAACCACTGAAACAATTTCTATGGAAAGGACTCCAAGTGGCTAGAAAATCTGATAGTGCAAAGGAAAAATATGGCAAATTATTTTTAGTAGATATATTAATCATTTAGAGCTTTGAAATCAATGAAACAAGTCTGTAGAGAAAAAACCTAGTTCCACTAAAATTTAAAGCAATATTGCCACTGACTTTAATAAAGTCAGTGGGTGTCTAACATGATTCTGCTGTGTTGGGTTTATTATTTTGTCTAGACAAAAGGCAAGATCGTATCTGTAAGTCACATAACAGTTTTGTATCTGTTAGGGAACAATAGTGCTAAGCAAAAAGATTAGAGATAGATTGCAGCAAAGATTTGGTTTCTTCTGAAGGCACATAACTATGCAAGAAAGATACACATCTATCACCTTGGAAGAGGCTTCCTGTGGCTCCATGAACAGAAATATTTCTCATGAGTTACACTTTAGCTGACTTTAATGAACAACAAAGTTTCATTTTAAGCAGTTGGGAAATTCAGAATTTGCACATTGGATTGTGCTGCCTTTTTAAGCATTCTAAGCAATCAGAAATTCATTAGCAACTTTCTTTTTCTCTGGGACCCAAAAGTTCTGAGGCAGGTATTAAATATTCCCATTTTCAAGCATTCAAGACAAATTCACAATGTGTTCCATATTTACTAATTCACCAAAGTTTGGTGGTCACTGGAAAGCAGACGTTTACATTACCAGGAAAGCCCTAACATCTGTGTTAGCTATGAATAAGTAGAGCTCTTCTAATACAAAAATCATTATGAAGGAATGAATAAAAAAAGACTTCAAAGAACTTAATAAAAATTAACCTGTTCTAAGTAAAGTATTTATACAGAGGTCATCTGAATGCTAATTCTTTCCATGAGATCTAAGGAAGCCTAAGGCTATATTTCCAGACAGTATATACCAGAAGAAAAATAACAGTTACATAAATTGTGTAGATTATTAGTGGTTGCCAAATAGACTCATTTGATATTTTTATGATCCAACTGTTTTCCATTTAGCCAGCAGACACTGATATTTTCATTCTGAAAAAAAAAAAAACCAACAACCCCAAAAAAACCAAACCCATAACAGACCAAATAAAATATTTTATACAGTAAAGCTGTTCTACCCTTAAGGTACAGAGCTTTTCCATATTGTTTCCATTTTAAAGTTTATTCAGATTATGAACCCCTGCTGACACTGATACCTCTAGTCTCTCTCTCCCTTCCCAACGCTTAAGTCAAATAGTTGGGTCACCACTTGTACTTTTACTTTGATTATGTGAAGTCCTTGTGGAAAGATACAGTACATTCTAAAACATCTTTATTTTACGGTCTGCTGTGAGCTTACACATTTGAATGCTTAATTTACAGACATGCTCAGGGAAGTGTTGATGCAAAGAAACCAGCTATTCATACATAACCCAGATCAAAGCGGTACTTCTCAGTAACACGTGCTCTATAGCATCAGTTAAGCTGAGAAAAAATCTTCCCCAAAACATCTGTAAGCAATTTAAATTAAATTTTAAAAGTCATGGCTGACTTTTGCATTACTTTGCCTTTCTGCCTCCTGTTTAGTTTGATTTTTGTTACCAAATGACCCCATGCCCTACCCACCATGCTGACTACCTGAGTGATGGCGTTGATGTACTCAATGCTGCAAGCGGAGGCCAGCAAGCACAGTCTCAGACCTGGGCAGATGCAGCGAAGTCCTGGACATACTTTCAACTGACCAGAAGCCACATATGGTGCCAAATTCAGGCCTCTGTGCCTTGCCTCTCAGCTGTGCTCATTAACATGAGCTTGCCATGCTGTTGGCTGTGCCCACACATCATCAATCAGCTTTTAGCAAAGGCAAAGCAGCTTGCACCTGCCTGCAATACACTGCACAAAGTCTATCCCATTACTGACATGTCCATAACAGAAAATAAATGTGGAGACTCAAGTTAGATGCCTTTATGCAGATGTGATTCACCAGCTGAAATGCCTTTTTGGACCTGGGGGTCAACACAGTTGCAAAGAGGCATCAGCCTCCTCTTTGCAGGAGGAAGAACAAGGGTGCTGGAGCTCAGTGTGAGCAGACAGAGGCACAAGGCTGCAGAAACAGACATCTCATTTCTATTTACGGTATCTAGGCATTAAGATGTTACGCTGCACAGTTCTTGCTCCAGCATGTGAGAAACAACCACCTCTGTGGGCAGCCCTGAACCAGAGCAGAGAATGGATCCAGTATCAAATAACACACTCACCATTTTTTAATTAAAGAGGGGAATATTTTAGCTGGATCCCAGTTCGGTACACTTCACAGTATTGCTCTGGGCAAGAACAAACAGTGGGGATGAAATATTTTAACCTAATATTTCTGCCAAACACTTTTTAATGTTGAAAGACACCCTGAGATATGGTTTTGATTAAGTTAATATTCATATATTGTTAAAAGATGTGCTCAGCACTTTAGAGCTGCTCAGCATGCCAGACTAAGAAATTACTAGCAAAACCAAAGATTTTAGTGAGGCCACTGTTTACCAAGCCAACAGTAAATTCAATAATGATATTTTAGAGTAGTGAGCAACCTAACTCTCTGTGAATCAGGACTGTACATCGTTACAGGACACGGCACAGTCTGCTTAACATGAGCAAGGGCTAGGTAGCAAATCACAACAAATACAATAGAATTTACGAACAAATTTTGAAATGTCAAGACATTCTTTCACTAGCTCTTTGATGGACTGATAAAATGGTTGAAATTTGCTGTGGTTCTAAATGTTCTAGTAACTGCAGTACGTCAGGTGGATTTTCACATTTGCCTTGAAGTAGACTTCGGTTATATGACTGTCCTCAAAATAAGGGAGAGTAAAGTAAAAGCAAAGAAATACAGTTGACACACAGTGATGGAAGCAGAGTTTATGTGAAGCTAATATTGATTTAAGTAGTCTAGCTTCCAGATACTCTATTTCACTGTAGTTTTAAAAACAGAATAAATCCGAATCGTCTTGAATATATATATTTAACCCATACTTTTAATTCTATGTCTCAAATTTTGATCGAAGCTGAAAAGTAGAAATGCAAGAGACCATACAAAGTATGAAACCATCTTGCAAGCTCCCTTCCTCACGAACTGCCACTGACTTCAGTGAAATTATTATTGCTATTGATTGCTAGAAATTACTATTGCCATCTTCTGGTGCAATTGAAAATTGGAAGTTATTCTCATTAGAACATGTGTTGAGATTGCTGATGCTATCTAATGCTGTGAATGGTACTGTTCCTTTTGTAATCGAACATGAAGTGTATAATAGGTGTGGTTTTACTATAAATAAATAGTTGTGTTTCTCCCTGAAGTTTTTTGTAAACTTGGTATGCGTAGAACTCAAGATGGGTCTTGGAAAACAGAAAGAGAGAAACAGTGATGGCAGATCAAGCTCGCCAAACTTCCACACTTTTAATACAATCCTTTGGGGATAATTAAATGGTTTGGTGTACTGTGTTTGGCTGAATTTCTAAGAATAATAGACGTTTCTGTATACTATTATTGAGAAAAATTACCATCATCCTCACCTAGATTTTCAAGGATTTGAACTCTGTACCAAAACAAAACCAAACTAACTTACACCTTAGATGGGCAACAATCAAATGGCTGATGCTGAGAGCAAACATTCATCGTTCTAGGTTGAAAAGTAGGAGATCTTCAGGCACATTCAAAATACCCCTATGTAATTTTTACCCTCAGTGTGAAAAAATAGGCCTGCCCACTTAAGAACAATCTGCTTGTCAAAATGACTGATAAAGATAATAAAACTCACCAATTCAGGAGTTAAATCTTTGCATATAAAAGGCTGCTAGAAGTGTAATACATATTATAGGGTAAAGGATATTGACACATTGTTAAGTATTTTATAAATATTGCAAGACTTCATGGCTGCAAAGTGAAATGAACAAGTTTCAGCCTTGAAATAGGTCAATGAATATCTAGTCAGCAAGGACCAAATCACCAGAGAATTTGACATTATTTGGTGGCTTTATATCACCATGTATACACTTCCACATAAGTACAACTTTCACGCACCAATAGCTTCGTGAAATTTTATGGCCTCCGTTATATACCCAAGGTGTTTTCAGGTTTTCAAATCTGCACATCTGTAAACTAATTACACAGAAGGGAATGAAAAGCACTCACTTACCTGCTTAAGGTTCAGTAGACTGATTTCAGAGTTTTCAGAGACTTAATTTCTGGACAAAAAATAAACACAGAACTTTTTCAAGAACCCACTGGGAGCTTTTCCACTGACTGCAGTAGCACTAAATGCATTATATATGCTCCTTTGATAATAGGTGCTACTACTTAAAGTCAATTCTTAAATTACTGGAAATGATTCAGCAATAAAAGGGGTTTCTATTGGCTCTAAGATTAAACACATAATACCCTCAAAGAACACTGGGGGGTGGGGGAGAGGAATGAAAGAGGAAATGAAGAAAAAAAAATCACATAGAAATGAAGAAAAAAATTATAAATTGATCCCTTTTTTTCTTTCCAGATCTAATACCGGACTAGAAGATAATACAAAAAAGAGAGTCAATAAAATAGAGTCAATGGAGTCATTATTATGCTTGCCTATCCACAGTACATAATACCTTAATGTTGCAGATCCTCTACTGACCCAGAACAAAAATGCAATCTTTGTGAATTGTAGGCAGGGATTTATCCAAAACAGCTTCTCAGTAGGAGGAAATCATGAGATAGGCAACGAGGTATCCAACACCGGCTCGTTTGAGTGAGACCCACTCAGCTCAGGTACTTCAGTTCTCCTTGGGACATCACCATGAGCTTTGAATGGGAATTGGCTTCCCTTTGTCCCACTGGCAAACCTAAAGAAGTAGCCAAAGGAG
The DNA here is from genome assembly GCF_017639655.2 of Falco naumanni. Classification (NCBI taxonomy): domain Eukaryota; kingdom Metazoa; phylum Chordata; class Aves; order Falconiformes; family Falconidae; genus Falco; species Falco naumanni. The sequence continues at coordinate 9,304,908 of NC_054054.1, forward strand.
TTGGCTGAGCCAGTCTAAAATCCTTCCAGGTCCCCCAAAGGGCAGCTTTCTAACACTTGATTCTTTTTTCTTCAGCTGAGGATATTGTATTACTAAAAGACAGTGGGTGAAGCTAGGACATTAGGTTGTGTTCCAAAAAAACTGTCTTAGGTAGTCCTGACCCCATCATTCTCCATCCCTTCTCCTTCTCCTTCCTTGGTGTACTCCCACATGGTTGAAACATGTGCCTTGGGGAACTCCAGCCTTTCTTTGAGCAAGAGAGGAAGCAGTAAATTTCTAGAGAAGAAAGCCGAAGTGTGTCTATGCAGAATTACTGGTTGTAAGGTAAGAGCCTTGCAGCTTGAATTCGATTAACTACGACAGATAGATCCTTTACCTTCCATAAATTATGCATTATCAGGCAGCCACTTAACTGATACTCTTGAGTTTTAACCAAACTCCATTAGAACTGAAGAACAGAGCAAAGTTTTTCTGGCCTTCCTTTCTTGAACACTTTCACTCTAAGGCTGCTTCCAAATTTTATCTGCTAGCTGGCTGTGTATACTGCACACTTGCTGTTTAGGTCAAGTCAAAGTAACGGTTAACTCTGATTTTGTCTTGCTTATATTTCATAATTGTAACTTAAAGAAAATATAGACAATAAATTTTATTTTATAAGGTTATTTTAACCTATTCTGTATTTATTTTCAGTTTCAGGAATCAATTTCATTTCCTGAAGTGACAAAAAATCCGCAATTTTTATGTTGCTGATGTAATACTATTTATCTTGTCTTTCTTAATCCACATACATTTGTTATGGCAGGTGCTGTACTGGTCCTTTGTACCGTGGATAGAGGAGTTCCCATATGTCATCCCTCACTTCTCAGACACCCTCCCTGTTCTAGCTTAAACCTCTAACCAGACTATCTACCTTCTGTATTGACACCCCAGTCACACAATTGTTTGGGGAGCATTCATACAGCAGGAAACAGGTGTACTTAAGAATTTTTTTAAAAGGCATTCATTTTTTATTATTATTGAAGCAAATCAATTACTCTAATTTTAAAGTTTTGCTGGATTGGAGTCAACAATTACTATTGCCTATCATCTGCCAAAGACACATCAAAGAAAAATTTAAAACTCTCGTGGATGCCAAATATTTTGGCAGCCACCCACCAGTCTCTAAAAAACTTACTTAGTTTTTCATAGCAGTCAGGGTTTTCTGAATTTAATCTATTAAATACACAATTACTTTCAAATAACAGTAAGCCAATGACTTGAACCCTCCAAAGCAGCACAACTGAAGTTGAAGACAGTGTTGCTGGAAGAGGTCTCCATTGCAGCAAGAGCTCCTGTGAGCGGAGCAAGACACCAGTGAGCTGGATGTTTAACACATTCAGAACGAAAGGGAAGTTCCTGTACAGACCTTGAAAAAGTATTTGATTTTCTGTATTGTGAACACTTCATTTTCTATGAAAGACTGATAAAAATTGGCTACTTTCCAATACCATTTCAACATGATTTTTTAATAGAAATATATGTTTCTGAGATGACCTGGTTTGAGTGTCTTCTTGATTCCAACACTGACAATGCAGGTAATTTTAGAAGAGTATTGTTACTTCCCTGCTTCTCAGGTTGCCCATATATAGAAAGGAAAAAATAATGTCTATTTTAAATACCTTGAGATCTATGGCTGGGAAGTGTTCCTGGTAAGCAGTTATAATTTAGAAACAACAACAGAAAAGTTTAAAAACAAACAAAACAAAAAAACCAAACACCAAAACTTCAGCACTTCTCAGGAGGATTTTTTTGTTACTATTCACTCACATGCATAACAAAGTATGACAGCAGCAATGGGGAGGTTTCTTTGGGATTTTTCTTCCCGCATTGGTACACTTACCATTGGTTTTTAATTGGTGAGTAATTACATTACTCACTTTCTTCTACATTTTCTACTTAATTTCTAAGAGATTTGTTCTCCTTATATTTTATTTATCATTTTTATTTCTTCCATTTTAATGACCTTTCCCTTGCCATTAACCTTTTCACTGATGTAAAAGAGCATAGACTAAAGTTCTGCATAAAATAAAATTAAACAAAAACTTAGTACATAGAATTGTCTTTGTTACTAACATACAGCATGCTCTAACTAAATTTGTCAGAATCCTACTCCTTTGCCAAGCTCTGGCCTAAAAATCATTTTCCTCCACCCCTCACCAGCACCCTCTTTCACTAGAAAGCATAGGCAGAAACACGGATTTCAAAGATACACCCCTAAGGTCTGTGAAGAAGATGCACATCTTCCTCACGCCCCTTAGAAACCCCAGCTTTCTCATCCATTCACAAAATCAGTGATTTAAAGGAAGGAGAGGGAATTACCAAGGCTTTAGACATTTGGAGGGTCTATGCAGGACTTGGCATTTCATTTTACTTCACTCATCTCTTGCACTGAACAGGCAAAGGCAGCTAAGGTGAGCAGAGGAAGAAGAGCAAAGAAGTTAACCCTGTGCTGTTTTCCTGTTAAGAAAGGGCCTATGTAGCATTTTGATAGCCTTATGAAGAAAGGTATTTGGGATGCTCAGGGCATGAGGCTGAAAAGAGACAGCAGACTGATGGGGATTTAGGAGAAATTTGCTAGCACACGTACACTGCCTCCTCAACATCTTCCCAAATCTCCCCTGGTGGCCAAATGTAGTTTTCTCCTGGCATTTCTATTCAGAATAGCTGCTTGAGGACACAACAAATGGAGGACAAAAAAATCATGGTATCATTTGTACTCAAAGGCAAGTGGAATTCCATGTGGGAAAAGGGGAAAAATGCAGGTGTTTGGGACCTGAAAGACAAGAAATAATTTACATACTTGCTGCTGCATGTTGCTGCGCGTTCCTCCCTTCTCTGACTGTTGAAGTGGCTTCTCACACCAATACCTCTTAAACCGTCTATTTAAAGCCTTTGCCTATTAGTGAAAAATAAGTTTTGAGGAAGCATTAAAATATTTTGCTACTTAGCTGGTTCCAGATTTTTCAAATTGATTGGAGAATATTTCACCATTCTTATCAAGGCAAGCACTACTTTGTGCATGACAATAATAAATGAAAACAAATCCTCTGAAATAAGTTACATTTTTAAATGTTACATAAATATAGCCTGTGTGGTCTTTTCTTTATAAAGAAGATTCACCACAGCTAATTTAAAAGGATATTTGTTTGTAAAACATCTGGAGGAGTGTGGATTTTTGCTATGCATTCAACGGTTGTTCCTATCACTGTAAAAATAACTTTTTTTCACAAGCTTTTCTGGCTTTATTTTCCTGAAAGTCATATAATCTTTGTCAAAAGTAATGTTACATTCAAACAAATCCTTAGAAAAAGTGATAAATATTTTCTGTATTACTATATGCTAAAAAGAAGATACAATGTTCATCAAAGAAAACATGGCACATAGGAAGTCAGCTGCATTTTCAGTAACGCCAGTTGCTGTTCTGCACATAGAAGCCTTGTGAGTTTGGTGAGTTGAAGGGGCTGGATGCAGGTTTTGTTTCTATGAAGAAATGTATGGATTCATGAGAAGTCTCATATTAAATTCTGTGAAAGGAGGGTTGCTTTCCTTTGGGGTTTGGTGGTACAGTTGTACTTAGAATGTTACTAACTTGTGGTACTGTAAAATGATATTATTACGTAGAGTAGGCTTATCAAGAGACATCAATCCTTTCTACAGGTAGACTTTGCACAGTAGAAAAAATACTGGGTTTGGTGCAGTGAAAAAAAAAGAAAAAAGGAACATTTCCTAGCCATATTGTCACTGTTGATGCTATCTCCCATAAAGAAATATATTTTTATCAGGCACTATTTTTTCAGTAAGGCAAACCTTGTAAATAAAATACATAGATAGTTTCAATTTAGAAATAAATATTGACAGCTAATAAGTGCCTGGCATCATGGGAAGCAGAACTGAAGCAGCAATAATCACATGAAATTGCAGTTAGAAAAAATAAACCACAAGAGAAGACAATGAACACACAGAGTTAATATTCACTATAATAATTAACAAACACATTGCAAAAATGAGAGAGAAAAAGACCTTGTTTCGATATAAAACAAGCACAGATGTTTCAGGACTGACAATATTAAGTGCATCTTCAGTGGCAGTAAGATTTATGTGTGCTTCCTGGTAAATTTCTCATCACTTTCAGTCCAAATTGTTCTCTTGTGGGCCTATTTCCACAACCATAAGATTATTAAGAGTTTGAGTATTTCTCATTAAAAAAAAAAAAAAAAAAAAAAAGATTTCTTGTGATGTGACATAATTCCCTAATCAAAGATTTCTTGTGATGTGACATAATTCCCTAATCAAAGAAATTCTGTGTTTATGGGTGTGTTGCTATGCCTTTCCACCACAGCTTCAGAAAGAGGGACAACCTGTTTGCTGGCTAGGGAGGAAAAGGAAAAAAAAAAATCAAAAAACAACACTAGAAACCAAGAAAAAACTCCAAACTTTTTGTTCTTGTAACAGTTTCCTCATCCCAGATTTCACAGATTTGGATTCTCCTTGGCTGGTTGCCCAAACAGTCAGTAATGCCACGAGCTCTTTGATGTTCTCCACAGAAAGTATTTTGCATCCTCTGCAAATAATGCAAGCTCTGTTTTACACATCCCTCCTCCTTTCCTCTATCTTTATTTGGGATGCTGTCATGTGCGTTGCATTAACCAGTTATGGGGATGAGGATGGAAATTTTGGCTGAGATTTATTTTTTATTATTGACTGTTCAGAAAAGTTGGCTGGTTTGGGAATGGTTTTGCCTCCTCCTCACCAAGAATCCAAAAGATCAACTTGGCCAAAAATTTTCTGCTGCAGTGTGGGACCACTGCAGACACCAATTATGTGGCAAGCCCATGTCCTTCATGTGCTTAGACTGAGAGTCAGAAAGAGAAGTCTTTCGCTTTCCAGTCTTACACGCAAAAGAGCAGTAATAAGAAACAGTGTAAGTGAAACCTAAAGGCAGAAGATCAGGAGTTGCCCTCTGTCAAGGCATTAATATCGCCCAAGTTATCTGCTTGTTGTTAGATGTAGCGTTAAAGCAAGCTCTAGGTTTTTTGGTTTGTTTGTTGCTTTTTTAAATTTTTTTTTCCCTCATCTGCCATAAATGAGATCATATTTCAGATAAAACCACTCATGCACCTTTTTTATATACATATATATACACATATATAAACCAGTATTTGTTTTCCCTTGCATTACTCCCATCAAACAAACACTTTTGCATTGACTAAACCAGTTTCTTCCCCTTCCTATGCATAATATTTTCTGAGTTGCATGCAAATCTCCACTAACTCTGATTACTATCAGCAAAGGATAAATCCACAACCATGAGATCCAGGGCTTTGTAGCCTACCATCGCCTTCTACTTCTATGGTTTTAAAACCTACCACCCCTAAAGCACAATTGGAAGTCTAGTTTAATTAATCCTTTACAAAAAGAAGCCATTGGTTTGCTCCAACTTGTTTCATAGAGTACAAAGAATAAAGCCGAGGCCATAATCTCCTGGTTACCACAACACGATAGCGTGCACTTACACCGGGCCATGTGGCTATCATCTAATTGTACCTTGTAAGCACGAATCTAAATGAAATGTTTCTGTTTGTGGATAGCACGCACTGAACAATGAAAGTACCAGATGATCATTCAGCAAACTGATATTACATTAAAACTTTATAATAACAAGCAAACTCATGCTGACAAGCAGTCTAATAACATTCCATCATTCATCATAATTAGGAGCTTGTGATAAATTTGATGTTCTTCTCTTTGTATATATATCCCTTTTAAATGTACTTGCTTTCCTTTTAAGATTTAGCTTTCTTTAGAGATCATTAGTCATTGTGTTCAGACAAGGAAAATAGAGAACATAAACAGCAAAACTTGTTAACTCTTCCATGCAGCTTGCAAATGCAAAGACAACACGTAACAATTAAAGGTAGGCATTTCCCAGAGAAAAAGGAAGATTTCTAAATCCTTTAAAGTTATAAAGGATTGATGTTCTTTTCTTGGTATAGAAGCTAAATAATTTGATAAATTATTCAAATAATTTTCAGAAATATTTGTTGACTATAACAGAGATTCCACCCCATGAGGAGACATCAGACATTTTGATCTACATTCTTTTATACCAAGCCACCTGGGACCCATTCCTTGGAACCAACAGTATTACTTATTTATCAGTTTATTGGGTGCTATGCAGCCTAACCCAGAAACTGTATCATCAGCAGATCTTAGGATGACTTTTAGGAAGTATATATTTGTGGTAAGAATAAAGTTGTGGAAAGTATTTTGAGAAGATATTCTCAAGTATCAAATGTAAAAGAAAAAAATAAAAGGAGGGAAAGTAAAGGAAAGAAAGAAAAGGAAAGAAAAAAAAGGAAAGAAAGAAAAGAAACAATATAAAAATGTTATATATACACCCAATCTACGAAAGCTGAGGAATCTGGCTTGTGGGGGAGACACAAATCCCTAGTCCGTTGGGATCCAATCTTTGTAGAATCAATTTTCATGCTGGATTAACTCCTGATGATGACTTCAAAAGGACCAGGTTTTCACCTCAAGTGTTCAAAGTGAAAGTGAAAAGAAAAAAAGCCCACACAAGACTCCCCAACCTGTTTTTGATGTGGAATGTGCTGCACAGGATGACTGGGACTCACTGAGCAGCCCTGATCCTCTAATCTACATTGTTCAAGGAAAGGACTTTGAAATGCATTTTGTGGTGCAGATGATTATGTAATCTGATATACCCTTTTTTATTATTTAACATATAATTGTCAGATTCTGTACGAGAGAAATATAGCCAAAACGTGTGGGGTAATGTCTTATTTACAGCATCACACAGATTTGCAACAATAGGTCTGATGTGTACTCTATGTGTTAATCAAGTGTGCTCTGTTTTAGGGATAACTTACATATGTTATACTAATATATATTTTTATTCTTAAATACCTCGTTCCACAGCTTTTTGTGTACTTCAAGCTTTCTGCATTTTATTTTTCTTGTCATGTTTAAAGCAATATATCAAGCTGAGCTGCATATTTAAGTCCAAATATGGAACAGGTGCATCTTTATGTTTTGACTAGGAAACATCAGGCTCTCTATCAAAAGCTGATGAAAATCTTTTCAAAATGGAGTGCTTGTTACAGGGGAGCAAATTACAACAACAAAGCATCACATTTCCTATCCTTTAGCAAAGCAGAGGCAGTAATGATCCTTCTTATGGTAAGATAATACTTGTCATGTGATGTTGCAATAACTTTGCTTGGAGGTGCTTTTTGTTTTCATTTTTTACCACCTCTTCTGAAAGGCTACACAATGTATAAATTAGGTATTATATAATAGTTTCGGTGAGTGGAGTGCAAACGATGCTCAAAATCAACACTGAGTCAGGCAACAGAGAGTTCATTTCATGTCAGGAGAACATCACCAAAGAGTCCAACCAGAAGTCAAATGGATACCTAAGGATGAAAGGTGATGATAATCTTGAAGACTAAATGAAGAAATGTTTCAGACCACAATTCTAATGAAATGACAAAGTTGTTTCCACTTTGGAAAGTGTTTTTGACAAGGCTCTGCATTTGAGGTTAATGTCTGTGTCTAAAGGGCAAGCATGGAATAAGAGAAAAGTTGGTTCAGAAAATTACAGACCAAATGAGAAAAAACAAATGAGTATTAAATGGGTCGGCAGAACAGTAAATAATAATGAATCACAAAAACAAATATTTTTTCATTTAAATGCTAATATCACCTTTGTCTTCTAGAAATAAAGAAAATTAATAGGAGCAACATTAATGTACTTAGATCAAGCTCAGCAACTTGTAGCTACCAGCAGGATATTTACCACTTTGTAACCAGACGGGACATTTCATAGCTATGTAATTGCACAGCTCTTTGTGCTGAACTAAACAACATCCCACAGTTGTTTCTGTTGCTGGTTTGCTCTACTCCATTACCCCAGGGTGAAGCCGAAACATCCAGGAGTATAAACAGGGAAACAACAGCATTCCTCCTTGCGGGGGTACTTCAGCTCAAACAGCATGTGATTTGGTACAGAGTCAAACACGAAGAGCTCCAAGCCCAGCTGTGTGTCCTCTCTCACCCAACAGGCTCTGCTGTGGATGTTCAGGTGCATCTTCACCAAAATGATGGTGTGGATGGGAAATACATCTCTGTTCAGAACAGATGCGATAAAATAACCTGTTCTGAGCTGACACTCATCATGCTAACGTTTCTGAAATTTCTCCTAGATCTTTGCACCCAAGTTGTTTGGCATCTGCAGTCAACTTAAATGCTGGTAGCTACAGGCAGAGAAATACGCCCCCCATCCTCCTTGACTCCGGTCAACACATGCAGATATGCCGCTAAAAGCTGCCTTTTAAATAGCTTCTGTTTAGGTGTGTGAGAGAGGAAGAGTTTGGGGGCTGGGGTAGCTGTAGGAAAGGGAAAAGCAGAACATAAGAAATGGGGTTTCAGGTATCACCATATTGCTGAAGAAATGAACTAAAATATGTGTAAAGTTATTGCTGTGATAAATTAGTTTTCACATATTTATCACTAAGTCTCTTTTCAAGCCAGTATAAAGTTTACCAGGCATATGCACTATAAATGAAGCAATTTTCCTGTTTTAGGATTTACAGGAACATACTCTTTACCCACAGGCCCTGACAGAACTAAGTAGACAGACTCATGGCTCCCTTGTGATGCAGGTTATCCCTCAGCAAATGAACTGCAGCAACATTTGATTTCTCACTTACAGGGTCTGGGCTCATCCACAGATACACAGAAGCAAATGCAGGGACCCTCGGTGCAACCCAGCACTCCCCCCCTCCCATGCTTGCACAGGTGGCTGGGCACCAGTGGGGCCACTCCCAGGCACAGCAAGGAGGTGGCACCGAGAGAGGGGACCTTCCTCATCTGGAAGCTGCTTAGGAAGGGCACAGTCATGTCACACTGCTGGGCGTGAGAGGCTGCCTGACAGGTGAAGATAGGGAACGGCAACGGAGATAAAAAGTGTTCCCCACGTGAAAGCAAATCCCAACACTTCCCCATCTCTCTCAATGTAGGAATACAAAGGTGTGCTATGGAGCTGTGCTTAAAGGAAAAGTGTTTTCAACCAACGCACACCTGCAAAAGCCCACTGCTACAAGGGCTTGCAGGGATTTAGATGACCAAGGGGTACAGGAGAGGATGAGATAACATCCATATGGACAGGCTCAGTGGTGGCTGTTGCAGGGGTTAGCTCAGGTATAACTTCTGCCAAGGGAGGTCCCTGAACTGCTCTTTGCCAGCACATGGCAGGTGAGAGACAAGAGACTAGAAAGAAACAAACAGAAAAGGACTGTTCAAGGGGAAAAAGATCACTTTTTACATGCCCTCTGGGTTTGGGTTGTTTGCTGGTTGTTTTTTTTCTTAATTGCTTGAGCCTATCAACTGATAAACATGAAAATTAGGTTACTTAGGTCTTTCTTCTGACCTGGTAAGGGAGCTCTTTATGTATTTCATTACAAAAGTATGATGCTATACCACAAAAAACTCTGTTGTCAGGAAGAGATTAAATTGCAAACCAAAAGCACACACACACTAAAGTTTGAATGTTCTCATACAGTACTTTTGATTAAAAGAATTTTAAGGTAACCATTTATGCAAGAAAACCTATCTATAAACTCAACTAGCATTCAAAGCTTGTTGATAAAAATGTACCAATAGGAAATTAAAACTATGGCCAAAAAAATTTTTTAACAGTGGTCCCAAATTCATTGTACACATTTGTGAATCTTACATGTGGACATAGGAGCACGCAGACTAACAGCATCACATTTCCAGCACATAAGGGATTGAGTCCCAAATTCTTGCTGTGTCTTCTCACTGTGATGCCTTGGTGTACAGTGTGCATGAGAAAGAGCTCATTATGCCCCCCATGATCCCAAATGCCCAGCACAGATAACAGTCTAAATTATTTGTTCTCTTTAAAGTAATTTATTCATAGGTAGGAATATGAAAATGTGCCCTTTATAAAGTTTATCTGTATCTATAGCAAACACAAATTAATTCTTCATCTTCAGGACAGGGAAAGTTTGACTAAGGCATTTGGGATTTTTTATTAACCTCCATTAATTCAGTAGTCTTACCACTTTGATAACAAATAAAAATGGATGGCTAAGAAGTTTCTTCTTATTAAAAGGTGTGAGTGAGTGCAATTAAACATGCCCTACATATCTCAAGATATATTACATATTCTAATATAACTCCAGGGTTAATAAGGAAGTATGTGAAGTTTATTAGTCTGTTGACTAGTGATCACATACAGCAGGTTATTTCTGTGGTAGGTAGGAGTAACACACAATGACTCTTCTTAATTTCCCTCCCAGTTTTGATTTTATTTTTGGCATTTCCACAGGATCCTGAGATATCCCACTGCAATTTTATTGTAATTAGATCAGTAAATAGGATGATTAAAGTATTTCTCTTTTTTTATGGTATTCAATGAATTGCCTAAAGGTCTACAAATATTACATACTACTATATGAAAAAACATTGAAATCTGTATGTTTTACAAACATCTGCTAAACCCTTGTACTTCTGCTCATTTTCAATTCAGAGAAACCTAATTTTCCTTTAATAGAACTATTTTTAATCCAGTGTCTCAACTGCTTAGTATCAGTCCTCACTAATCTGAATTAAAACAAAAATTCTCACCCAAATTTTAGTAGTTTTAAGTTCACCTGCTTTCAGGACCCATCAATCCTTAGCACATGAGAAATAAAATAGTCTAGAATCTGACCATATAAACCTTTAAAAGTGAGAAAAAATGCATAAAAGAACTGGGGACAAAATGCCAGGCCACACTATTTATCATAACACTATGAAGTAGGGAGAGGGGATACCCCCCCAACCACCCCATGAGAATACATCAGATGATGTAAAGAAAATGGATACAGTATGCTGCTAATATTATGACATTGAAGAAAGCATGCACACAATGTTATGCCATTTAAAAGCTAAGTCAAGATAAGCCTGCTTTATGTGTCATTTAGAATGAATAGACTATATTAATATACTGTCCATATTTTAAAACTACCTCTAAAATAAAATGAATAATGCTTTTACTCCCTGCACAAACCAAACTCCTTTATCTGCACAGTAAAACCAGAGTACTGAGTCAGTTAAAAAATAAAGCTCCTTAGCTTAGATAAAAATTCAATGAAGAAAAATCATCTCTCATGATGAAATACTGAAAATGAATTATTTTTGTTGCTTTTGCTCCTTGCTAGAATGCTAATTATAAAAGTGTTATTTAATTTTTGGAAAAGATTTGTTAAATTTCAAAACTTAATGTGAGTTCATCAAACATGAAGACTCCCAAATGTTTGGTGCTAAATTTAAAGCTCAACCCCTTCTTCTGAACCGGTTTTCTGCAGACATCCAATATATAATAGCTTCTTACCTCACACATATATATGTTTCTGCATATGTTTTAATAAGCCATTGGGGGGGGGGGGGGGGGGGGGGGGCGCGGTATTTTTATAATGAAATATGCAACATCACAACAATAATTAAACAGAAGTTAGCTGAATTTGAATGCAATGACCAGGTAATCTGCATTTTCTTACCACCTGCTGTCATTCTCTAAGTGAGCTACCCCAGGTTCGCTGCTCCCGTTACCTATTCAAATGAGACAGATGGACCAAGGACCCTGGTGTTTGCTGGTGGGCATTGCCTTCCTGGTTGTGGATGTTTGCTTTTGTCTGCAAGTCCAAAGTTCTTGGCCAAAGCTAGCAATGACTCAAAGACCTATGACAGAAATAAATAAGCCCATTACTTTGTAACAATCAAAAGAACTGTCATAAATTGCTGCAATAACCCATTCATTCAAATTATCCATGGTCATATTGCAGCTTAGGACTGCTCAAAAAGGTCTACTGACGTATTCATCCCCTCTAAAGCGCAAGCAACCAAGGAACACCATTGCTTTTACAATAACATTCAACTTACTCTATTTTTTATAGAAAATCTGAACTTATTACCCTTCATGTTCCAAACTGAATATACAAACAGTTCTCAAAAGAAAAATACCACATTTTAAGGTAATTGATGTGGGTTTTCCTCTAGGTTCCGCACACACACACACACACTCGCCCCCGGAAGCCTTTTTCTGCCCTTTTCTTTTTGACATCAGAAAAACAAATGAAAAGAAAGTACCTCAAACCCGAATTAGTTAAGACTGCATTTTCTTTAAAAAAATAATCATATTGTACCTCCAAATCACTCTCTCAAAAAAGAATAAGAAAGCTCTCATTTAAGCAACTGTAATCAATACTAGTAATAAAAATCATACATTGTTTAAGTATTATTTCCACAAGCAAGTTTTTTCCCTAAATATGTAAAATAAAATGCTACCTATGAAGTAAAATAGTAATTTCTAGTATTGATAAGAGTATCTGTCAATAGAGCTATGAGATTATCTTTGATTTACTGAGAGACATTAAGATACTAAGATGATCAGAGAACTGATACTAATGGGCCAGCAGAAAACACTACAGCTAACAGTAGGTGTGGCACAGCTGGTATTCATGGTCCACCAGAAAAGTGAAAACATGCAAATTACATATTTATATTTACATCTATACATTATTCCACCAGAAGGCTTCATGGGAAGTGCTGGACTTTAATTGAGAGTAACTCGTTGGACCCTACATGTTCTCATTACCTCCTGGCCATCAAAGGACTGCTGTTGTTAACTTAGACTGTTTATATATTCCTCTTATTTTGTGATGACTAGATGGTCTAAAATCTCATTTGAAATCATTACATTTTGGACCCTCAATTTAATCTCATTGCTACACCAATCAATTTTTAATTACATACTTCCATCCTTTCAAGATGGAAAGCATTTTTAAGCAGCTCATTAGATCTGTTTTGTTACATGGCAAAGAATTCAAATACATTCATTAGTGAATCAGTTACATCTCAGATGTATTATAATAAAACCTTTGCTTTCTGATTTTTCTTGATGCTATGACGAACAGCTTGAAACTAAAGATTGTGAAAAAAATTGCCTTTTATTTTTGTTTTTGATGGAACAAGTGACAGCCCTGATCCATTGCATTTGACAGTTTATATCCCCATAGCCTGAGCTGAAAATCTGGTTAGGATTGAACAGATTTATCTGGATTCCCCAGACTCATCTTTACCTTGGTGATATCAGTCTGTGACAGTAAGTTGAGTTCCTCTTTTGAAACAGAGAACAACCCTGGCGGACACCTTTCCCTTCACCGCTCCTGGGACAAAAGCTCTTTGTTTGATAGCATAAAGCCACCTCCACCAGCAGATGAGGCAAATACATGCCAAGAATCAAAATGGTGCCTCTCCTCAAGGCAGTTGTTGCCCATTCAAGACACCAGCGGTCCCGGGCAGCAGAGGGGCAGCTCAAAAAGTTCTGTCCAAGTTCGCAGGGTCATCCCAAACACAACAAGAATATTTCTGCATCAAGTCCCTACACCCTTGCAGCACCACAGACCATCATTTTGGACCTCTGCTCCACTGCTGTTACAGTCAAAGGACAGTGATGTATGTCACTATGGCCATTACTATAGGTATTACTAAATCTTCCCTGGTAGGCTCTTCCAGGAGGGATGGAATCAGTGGTGGGCAGGAGGCAACACAGCGTCCTGAGAGTTTTACAAACTATTGACACTCTCAACCCCTTCAGTGAAATCTTGCCATCAGGTGTGTGTGCATGTACTTACAGGCACATTTAATTTCCAGTTTACAAAACATCTGGGTAACGGTATTTTATATTATTAATTTTGCCCCCTTAAGATGAAATAGTAAGGTGTAATGCTGGAATAGAAATAAATAAATAATGAAAAGGCAGCTATCTGGACACTAAGTCACCCTGGTCGCCATCTGACCTGAGGGAATACGAAAGTGTTTGTGCACTCAAAGTATTTGGAATCTATTCAGTTGTGTAATTCAGAAGAAACAGAGTATATATAGAATCAAGTGATCGATAGTCCCTAGAGATGAGCAAGTATAGATATCCAAATTCAGATCTAAAAAAAAAGTAGATAAAGTCCCAGAATTGTGGTTTGGGTTGTTTCAGAAAATACAGGCAGTGGCATTTACTAATTTTTCCCCTTAACTTTTGCCATAGCATTTGTGGATAAATGTGCCTGCCTGAGTATGGCATAACTTCTAATAAATATTTCAAATTACGTACGTCTAATGTGTACTATTTTACCTTGAACTTCCATAGTTGTATGCACTCAACTGTTGCATATTTCTAGATTAGTAAAAATAAAAATTTTTTAACGCCACCTTAAAGACCTCTGAAAATAAAACTGAAGATAGCTAAGCACTCAAACCTCTTGCACAACTTCGAAAATTGAACCTGAGCACTTCTCATCCCCCACTCTTCCTTATTGTCAGTGCAAGCATAGAGCTGTTGGGGAAAAAAAAAAAAAAAACCACAGAGGAAAATAAAAAAGCAACATACTGTTATAATAAACATCACAGCACATTATTTTGAGAGAACCGTGAAATGCAAAGTAGCAAAATGTTATTACTCAGTTTAGGACTTTATTTTGTCATTTTAATGACTGCTATTCTTGTTTAAAGATCCATGGAATCTTAAATAACGCTGAACTGCCAGAACCTCAACATTCAGTCCCATTCTACGAGATTTCCAGCACCGCAGTGCTCCCTAGAGTTACACTGCTGAACTAGTTCAGCTCTGGCCTGAAGTTTGACCATCACCCCAAGGGGAGTCCCAGGACAACCTTCAAACCAGTCAGCTTTGCTGACTGCTCAGACATCCAGTGCAAAGAGGAGTGTCCAAGGTCCTCCTCCATAGCTTAGATTCCGTGTGGGTGGCTCACTCGTTTAATATTTGCATGTTTCTAGTATCTTGCCCGCTGTGAATACACTGGAGAACTTCCTACCCAGCCCATTCTCCATTTATGTCTTTCTGGCTCTTTGAGGTCTATCACCTTCTGTTTAGAAATAAAGATATTGACGTCTTCCTGCCTTTTCTGAAGCTATTCCAGTTTCCAGCCTATTTCCAGAGATAAACTCTATCAAGTGATTCTTTTGCTGCACACGTGGAATATACATGACTGATGGTAGAGGTTACTATTAAACTTCCCAAATTATGGTAGCAGACCTTTCTTTTTACATCTTTTTGCCAATTTTGTACATGTTAATACAAAATTGTGAAACCAAAATTTTTATTTTAGCATTTACATCATTTTTATGTAAAAATAATGGGAGAAATACACTCTTTAAGTATAAATTATTTGTTATATCTATACCTAATATGCAAGTAATCTTTTATGCTGATTTATTCAAACTATTAGAAAACACATCTATCTCTCCATTCGTATTGTTATAAAACTAAAGAACAAATAGTCATTAAAATTAATATTAACAAATTGATAAAGTGCCTAACAAATATAGGGCAGCACCAGCTAAAGCACAACTTTAGCAAGTCAATTTATTATGAAACCTCACAGTTAATAAGGATCTTCTCTAACAACAATCATTTTCTTCAAGTTGCAGCATAGCCTTTTTTGCACATCAATGTAAGAGGAAGGAGTTTCATGGTTTTCAAAGAGGCCTAAGGATATCCCACCTGGAACAAAAATCCAAATCAGGCCTAAACCTCTTAACTATCTTTTAAAATCTCACCTTTAATGTGGAATATTTCTGGAGACTTTGCGTTTTGAATTTCTAAACCCATTTAATGATATTTTTCCATTTAAAAATGTTATTTTTTTCCTTTGAAAGAGAAGTTCTTCTAACAACAATTATTTGAAACAGCAACAAAAAAATTCTGAGTGATTTTCTGTTGAATCAGCTCTTGTCCCAGATAGACTTTACTGGAAGAAGCAGCCCTGTCTAAACAATCGATAGGGAAATTCACATTATCCTTTTGACAGTAGCTATGTATTCTGACATTCCACTCCTCAGAGTTTTCTACCCTTTTCTCTGCACCAGCCCTCCTAAAATTATTATTGCAAATGCCTTCAGTGTCTACCTTCCTGACTAAAACTGAGCTCCCTTGATAATGGACTCTGATAAGACATTTGAGGTATCAGTTCCTGAGTATACATCACCAAACTCTTCAGATGGGTTCTCAGCCCTCTTTGTTCGTATTATTTGTTAAGTCTTCCCTTTCTGCACTTTAGACATGCTAGGCAAAGACCAAAAGTGTCACATTCATTCTTTAAAGTGTTGATTTTTGTCTCCAAAGCTTTCTTTTAATAGCATTCATTATCTCTCGCAGCAGACCTTGAAAGTGAGCAGGCAGCAGACTGACTACAAGTATCTGAGACTGGGTACGGCGACTGTTTTTTAAGACTCAGTTCAAAGTGCTTAATCACACATTTAAATCCTATTAAAGTCAAGTGTTTACTTCAGTTTAAGCAGGACCTGAGCAAAGCAGTTTGTTCTGAGGAAAAATAAGGGCACGTTTTGTGTGAGCAGGATACACCTTGATGGGCATCTCCTCCCCACAGTTTACGACAGACCCAAGCCATGAGATTCATATTCACAGCCAGAGCAAAAGAGATTTATGTTGTTCTTTCTTCCAGGTTAACATTGATGGTTTTATCTGTAGGAATACTTTGGGCTACTAAGGCCAATAAAGCTGGCATTTGACAGCAGGATTCATTAGCCAAGTCAACTAGAGGATGGAAGAAACACCAACAAGCACAGGACTTTGTTACTGAAGCAGAAACTTTCATTTGCAGTGTTGAACCTGGCAGTCAAATTAAGAAAAATACTGCAACTTCTTTGTCATACACCTTGCATTTGAAGCATAAATTTCAGAAATACAGATAGGGCACCAGACTGACACCACAATTCTCAGAGGATTGATGGTAAAATTATAATAATAAATGCCAAATACGCTTAAGTTGTATTATTACCTCAATCATACTATTTGAATAGAAAAACTACCATTGACAAATATTCCATGGCTCGCTTTGTAACTTTGAAAGACTTCAGCGAACTCTGCCTTGTTGAACGCACACTTTTTTTGCATTTGGCAATAGCTGTTCAAATGTTCCAGCAAGTGGAATGCAAGCAGGCAAAATGCTGCTTAATTTGGTTGGCTATGTATATCACAGGATATTTTTTGCCCTCAGTGCCATCGACCATAGAGACATTTCAAGTACGCCTAATTAATTAGTGGTTTACAAAAGACAATTAGATATAACAAATCACCTCACCTGCTCCAAGATTTAAACAAATTAAACTTAAAAAGGGCACTAGGACAGTAAGAACTAACTCAAGCAAAAAATAAAAATAAATTATTGCAGATAATTTTTTAATACTTGCCAATACCTTGGGGTTTGTGGTGGTTTTTTTTCCTCTGAATGCATATTCCATTAATAAATATTTTCTCTTCATTTATACAACATGTATTGTCCGTGTTAACAACTATTACAATTATTTATTAATTTCTTTCAAGGGTTCAAAGCGCTTTACAGTGCTCAAGTAAAACAAATTATAGGTTTGCATGTTGTGGAAGATAAGTAGATACACTGTCAAACAGAAAAAATGACATTTTCCTTTACTCTGAAAATTGTTCAACCTCCTTCCATTCCTTTCACGTATTCTGAGTAGCCATCTTTACACTGTCTTATTTTGGTAAATAACTGTTCGGAACAGTGCGATCTTAGTCAAAATGTTCTAGTCAAAATATATCCATGGACAGGGTCTTCATGATAGGGTATTTATGATATATCAGTTTCTCCTACTCTTTCTTTTAACTTAATCCCCAATCTTTGCTTTACATCCTCTCTTTAGTAAAAATTATGCTGCTGCCATTCATTGGGAGTTTGCTGAATTTTTATACTTCCCTACAACACCAAATGTTGCATAATAGTTAATTTTTCCGTATGATACATTGATTGGATATTCTCACTAGTCCCCTGTATAAAAACAGAATCAATATCCCTTTCTGAGTGTTCCTTAACACATTCATAAATGAAGAGTTATGCCTTCCTCTGACACACATGTACTTAATTTATAGCAGCTTAAGCGTCTGGGAAAAATCATATACTATTACCTAGGCAAGTACAGGGGGGTTGTGCAGAGTTTCTACAGAAGATGGGGGAAAAATTCTATTTGTTAGTTCTCCCTGTAGTAGAATAGTTGCATGGTGAATGCAGTGCAGTTGCAGAGATTTGGTAGCCTCCGTAAGACCTTCAGGCTAATAATGTGTGCAGAGAGCTTTATGGCAAGTGCTGGAGGCCACAATGCCTGTGAATCTCTCTACACATGGGATTCAAAGGGAAAAAAAAAACCAAACCACACAGATCCAAATAACCAGTGATGCGCTCCCAGGCCTCTTCTGCATTACTGTCAAAAGCAACTGAGATGAACACAGGGCAATGAAGAATAGGCCTGAGTGGATTCTTCAAATTCTGCTCTGTTACCTGAAAAGTCTGTCTCGCTCACTCTTTCCCCCACCCCATGAAGCCACACGCACTGCTTATGAACACCCCACACCAAGCGTGGTAACAGACCAAGGGCATCTCCACAAGACAAAATCACCTGACTTTCCAGTTCAGTGAACCGTGTCATGCAATAAGCAGAATAATTTGCATGAGTACTCTAATAAAAAATTTTAAATAAATATTTCATACATATATAATAGTCACCCCTTCCATCCAGAGGGTGTTTTGTTTCTCTGTAGAGCTGGAAGAACTGCACACACACACCCTGCCCAAAACAGGACCATGCCTCAACATAAGAATGACCAATTGCTTTTCAAGAAGCAGTTGTAAGAGAAGTAATGTACAAGAATATGAAGGCTGGGAAGTATTTACTATGGAATATAAATCCTCCTTAAGCAACTCCATTGACAGATTGCCTTTGCCATTAGGTTTTTGAATTACACTGTTTCTGCATAATACTGGAGAATAAGCATTAAGTAAATGAACGCGGCTTAAGATTCACTTCCACAGAAGAGCTGAACTAGAAAAATTACTCTGTAAAGTGTTGATTTTGTCCTGATTCTTGATTTCAGGCAGCATCTTGAAACGTGATTGGGTTTTTTTTAATATTTAGAAATTATATGGATTTTTTTGAATATGTTTGTTCCTCCTTTTTCCCTGCTCTTCACCAAACAAATCATCACACCTCATTTCTGAAGCTGAGACTTCCACCAAAAAGCATCAGTGAGTCATACAGAGTACACTTTACTGGTGATG
Organism: Falco naumanni; assembly: GCF_017639655.2. Classification (NCBI taxonomy): domain Eukaryota; kingdom Metazoa; phylum Chordata; class Aves; order Falconiformes; family Falconidae; genus Falco; species Falco naumanni. Next base: position 9,324,143 of record NC_054054.1, read on the forward strand.
TGATGGTATCATTATTACTGTCTCACTATCACTCTTGTAAGGCCATTGCTATTGAATGTCTAGGGATGATCTCATTGGTGGTATTTTTTTAAAAGTTGGAGCATTTAAAAATACTTAAAATATAGCTGTTCACAGTAAAATACTTTATTCAAATGTAGTTAACTAAAATCCCAATATAACTTCCTCAAGAAGTCATTTTGGCAATATCTTAAATTTTAATTAAGAACATTATATCAAATATTGGTACAGGATTTTACAGTTTCAAAAACTTGTGTTTATGTGTATGCATAAGGGTTTTATTTTCCTGTACCTCTGTGTCTGAGAACACCAGAAAGCTTTTTATTATCAGTATTAATGGAGGTGATTAACATAATAATATTTAAAGAAAATGACCATGACATTTAAACCAAAATGATCTATAAGTTGCCAAGAATGTATTTTTTATTATATTTTTGCATTGGACAATATTAAGCCCTAACTACTTAAAGTAAATATAAATGTCATTCATATAAATAAAAATAAGTAGATTGTTTTTCAAACTTGAATAAATATTAGGAAAGGAGATGCAGGCCAAGAGGTTTCAGCTTAATTTATGGTAGAATATTATACAGCAGCTACAAAATGCAGCTCTTTTACAAAGACTAGCTGAATGTAGTTGATTAGCCTATCTGAAGAGCACTTTTAAAAAAGTTCTTAGCCTGTTGTCCCATATTAACAATATGCAACAGACCCCATTAATCCAGTCAAGAATGAACTGAAGCACAGTTAGATACTAAAAAAAAAAAAATGACTCTCTATATATGACATAATGAATAAGGTCACAGTACAAATAAAAAGTGTTTGACTACCAACAAAACAATGTAAACCTCAAATATTGTGTTTAAAAAAAATTGGAAAGTCTGGTAAAAAACACTTTCTTCCAGAAGCTGGCCACAGAGCAAAACTGAAAAGGCTCTATACATTTTGGGAACTTTGTTGATCTCTGCTGATAAAACATTATTTAACATTATTCTAAATCTCTATTAAATTAATAAAAGTTAGGGGTGGGGGGACCCTTTAATTCATTTTATGCCACATTAACCATGGGGTTGATGCTGTACAAGTCACAAAGGAATAGTACCGATGCACACAGCGATAGAGTCTGGGCACGAAACCAGGTCTCCAAGTTTGGAAATGCATCTCAACCAGCAGGTTTCTTAAAAATAACTCCCTGCTGCATCTATCCCCTTATGTAACTTGCACTTCCATACAGGTAATTTACAAAATATAAAAGGGGGGGGCGTGTCTTTTCTTTTTCCTAAATCTTGTCGAAGCTGGTGAACACAAACGCTGATGCTGAAACTTTGGCAATCTCCTGACATTAAGTAAAACCATAAATAAGAACAAAGAAATGTAAATGGGCATGTTATTTTCACTTCATTTATTATAACATTTCAGAAGTGTTACAGAGGGGTTTTTTTAACCTGCTTTGAAGTTTCGGCTTTTGTTCTGAAGGTGGTTCCCACCCAGGGATTGTCCTCCCCTCTCCACTTCCCTTCAGACTGATCCACCCCTGCTGTGTCAGCAGCACATGAGCAGCACACTTCTGAAGCTTCCTGTAATTAAGTTCACCTTGTTGTATTATAGGTAAACATGTTCAGACTTATTTTGTATACATTTGGGAAATAATAGCTTTTTAGAGTCAATGGTGAGAAGCAACTTGTGCTACTAAAATAAACTGTAGCTAGGACTGTGTCTTGTAGTACTCTTACAAGCAGCAAATTCCCTTGCTGTTGTGGTATTTTTATCAGAAAATAACAAACATTAATTTCTGTTGTTTTGCATCAGGACTAACATAAGTTTACAATAATCTATGCATTTATACTGTATTGTTTGTGCATGCACATAAGATGGGATTCAGCTAACAAAAGCTAAGTACATCATTTCATTTCAGACATCCTTGGGCACCCTGCCTGGACTCCATTCCGCTTCCGCAGGGGTTCTGACCCTGCCTCAGGTCCTCTGTCATATTTCCCATCCCCATGAAAACATTTCTGACATCCTAGGGCAACTTAGAGTTACACCAGGTACATATGTTTTGGCAACCGGTTCCTACTCACTCAGAATTATATAAACTATTACAGAGTAATATTCTGGCACAGTTTTATGCACGGAAAACCTGCGAGCCCAATATCCTTCAAGGAACAGAAACCTTGATGTTTCACACCATGACACAATAACTAATTGACTAAGGAAAAACTATGCATGTGTTTCAACCTTTCGGGGGTTTTTCCACCCCTAATAAGATGCTAATACACGATTCATTGCCAGGTAATAACAAGACTTTGCCTCTTGCCAGCCAGGACACAGACCTCAGCTGCCAGATGTTTCGGTGTCAGAATTTCAGCCTCAACAAAGAGACGGTGAAATACCCATAACAAAACACCGAGCCACCCAACCCTGCAACTCAGTTATCCCATGGTTTGCACCAGGCTGGCACGCTCATGAAGCCCGGGCTGGGGTCCTGCAAGGTGGTCACGGCCAGCCCGCGAAGCAGCGCGGTGCCACATCCCACCCAGTCCCCCACGAGGCCAAGCAGGGATGCACCATCTCTATACACGCAGCTCTGGATCAGTCCCAACTTCCCCAAAACACACCTTTTATCTTGCTCAGGCAGCAAACACCGCACCAAGGCCTGTCAGCCACACTGCCCCAACAGCAAATACAGCTGAAAGCCTGCCCTGTCCTCCTGCAGCCCCTCCGCTCTCCTCCCACCGCAATGGGAAACACAGATTTTTCAGAGAGTAGGAGAGATTCCGCAGCTCAGCACAGCGTAAGCGCACATGTCAGATTGCTTCCCCTATGTCTTCACGCGATGCTAGTTTGAGCTCAGGGCCAATGCCAGTGACAGCAAGCTGCTGGCCATCTTCTGGCACCAAAACCAGTCCCAAAATCTGCTTTTGGCCCCCCTGCAGGGGTTTTGAAGGCATGATCTTTCTCTGCCTCAGGAAAGAGAAAAGAAATTAGCCACAACTGGAACGAATCCATTGTATCCATCTTCCCTTTCCATGATGGTATGATTATATCAGGTTTTGCTAAATCAGACATTCTCAGAATACTGCTGTTTCACCTCCATTGGCCTGCCTTCTCATTTTGGCAATGTAAATTAGAACTAGTGTGGTTTGTCGCATCCTCATATAGTCTCATAACATGTTGTCTTTCTGCTTTGTTAAAAGGACTATCCCACCGCAAGCTGAAAAGAGCCCGAACACATCTCTCTCTGGAAAACATTATTACCTCGGCTGTTTCAACCTATCATTAAGACCAGCTGAAACTATTACTGTAAATGGGCTTCCAACTACAAAGTTTCACAGGGAATGGCTGCATTTCTTGGAGAGGAACAAAAAGAAAAAAAAGAAAAAAAAAGCAGTTAAAGCCTTTCAGTTCATGGCTACTTTCTTGATTTTGTGAAATGTTAGAAGAAAGCTTTCATATTTCTGTGGAACTTTCTTTCAAAACCTCCGTGAAAGGAACATCTTCATCTTCATTAAAGCCGGCCTTGAAACAGCGACTAATGGGAATGCTCAATATTAAGATACTCCTTTGAGGGACAGATTTACACTCCAAGGCAAACCACACAGGCATTTAAAAGATTTTCAAAACCAGGGCACAGAAAGCAGTAGAATCTTGGCATCTGTGAAAATCTGACTCCAATTTGTAATGCAGAGATCACTTAAACCCATGGTCTTTATTAAGGGAAGAAAAACGGATTCTGACTCTTTGATGTTAAACTAGCATTAAAGGGATCTGGAAATCACACAACAGCACTGAAGAAGAGGAAGAAGAGAGATACAAAGGAAATATGTAAGAAGAGAGGAGGGTACTAGGTTTGAAGAAAAAAAAACTGACAGGTTTAAACGTAAACACATCATGCAATGTAATTCCTGCTTGTTCTGTTACTTTGTTGGTCTTGTTCTGAGACGTTTTTTCTGTAGAGAAGGAATGCATTGAACCTTTTCGATCTATTCAGTTTTAACAGTAAAAGTAATTTTCTCAGGTGGGCACTGAACAGTTGCAATTACAGTTTATTTTGCTGGAAAAATTATTTTAAGACACTAATGATAAGAGACATAAGGTAAGGAATAACAGCACAGCGAGTCTCTAAGCTTGATACCAGCAGCTTTGTGGAAGACCCAGAGACACCAAATAACATTTTTCTTTTGAAATCTCAGGGTGTTTTATTTCAAGTGCACGTTAGCTGAGGCTAATGAAAAATAATGAAAATACCCAAATTGTCATCATGCAGCTACAGTTATTCTCATTCACAAGATTCATTTATGATCTAGCACAGTTCTCTTTGGGCTAGCAAAAATATAAGAATCATCTTCTGTGAAAGACCAAAACTTTCACAATCTAGTTTTCATTCCCATTCACTCCATGGCTACTTAAAAAATAAATAAATAAATAAATAAATAAACCCACAACAAAAAAAAACCACCAAAAAACCCCCAACCCAATCAAAACACTTCATACCTATTAATGAGGCTTTTTCTTGTGAAAGACCACTCTAGAGGTCCCTCTTTCTCTCGACACAAAAGACTGTTTAAACATACGTGACAGGTGAGTGCTACAGGCAAGAACTAGAAGCAAAAAAATGAACTTTTTTTTTGACAATTGTTTTATTTTAGTCCACTGACGGCAAATCACCTCTTCAGAAAGTTCTGGTGGGTTTGGTTTTTCTTTTTTTTTTTTTTTTTTTTTTGGGGGGGGGGTGCTGTTTTTTATTATTATTATTTATCAACTTATTTCAAGAAGCAAAACAAATGTTCAAAACTCCTGGCAGATGTTTTTTCACTGCTGAAAAAGTTCCTCATAAGTTTCTATACTTATTTAGAAGTGGACTTTGTATTTTTTCTTTTACATTTCATTCCACATCCACTGAAAGGATACTAGAAGCTAGCATCCCAGTATGATAAAATATGGTAAGTGAACTGCATGGAAGACAAAATAAAGTTGTTTGGTTTGGGGTTTGTTTGTCTGGGATTTTTTTAGTGAGCAGATATGAACAAAGGGAGAGTTTAATTCTTGCTATATATGCAGTTTATAGGATGTTATCTCTGTAATATAATTTGGCTTTGGTTTGGTTGAACTTTCCAAGCATCTGTATGATAAAGAAAATAATTTTGCCAGTACTAAAGGCTACTGACCTCACAGCTCAGGGTCTCAGGACTTGCCTGGGTTGTCTTCACTTGAGCTGATTTTAGCCCTAAAAGAAATAAAAATTGTGATAGCAATTGTCTGGTGGCCAGGTAACTGTTGTCTAAATTTGTTTCAGATTTCCTTTGGTTTGAAGTGATAACGAGGAGTTATTCAGGGCAGATTGAGTCGTCTGTATTTCTAGAATAAAATGAGGCATGGAAGAGAGCATGTGCACAGGATGGTACCAGAAGTTCAGGGGTTCTGACAGAAACTACATCTGTAATTCACAGGTCACTACAGGAGTGCAGCCTTTCACTGTACACATAAAACCAGCTTTAGAACAAAAAGTGAATGGCAGAGCCAAGGACAAGAGCAAGCACATAAGCTGTGTTAAGAAAACATAAAAATAGAGCCCAGGCAGATCCAAGACTGTGGAGGAAAGAATTATCAGCATCTATCTTCTCCCAGCAAAGGAAAAGAAACTCCCTGCAACTGGACCACACGCCTCCCAGTGATGACCTCAGGATGCTGACAGCTCATCCTGAGCCCTGCTCCCTTTCTCTTTCAGGAAGGCTGAAGCTACCAGTCTTTGGACCCAGGGGGGCTGAACACACCACCAGAGAAAAAGGGGTTTCCAGGAAGGATTTTTTTATATCCCTTGAAAAGCAATTTAACTCCTCTATTATAAAGTTCTTCTATCTTGACTTGAATTAGAATGTATATTATTATAACTAATAAATGAGACTATTAAAATGTTGAATCATGAACTGGAGTAACAATAATTTTCTAGTTCCACTTCTGACTGGGGTCCTCTTTGCCCGTACAAGGTTTTGAGTATAGTAAGAATGACAACTCTATACACACAAAAAAAGTAAATAGAACCACGTACTTAAAAGATGTGGCATCACCCTAATTGACAAGAAATATTAGAAAATTATAAGAAATGTGTGATCACCTATAGTTCTTAAACCACAAGGGTATTTACCCCGTCAAAACTTTGCAGAAATATTTTTGCTCATTTCAGTTGTACGGTGGAGGGTATTTTATCCATAAACAAAACATAAAAAACAAACAAAAAAAACCCAAACACTAGCAATATCATAAAGTCACTACAATATGTCCTAGAAGTACTGAATGTAGTTTCACGATCAAATCTTTTCAACCAGAAAGTGATTTGTTTTGTACAAAGTATTTAACTGAATACAGTGAAACTGTGATGAATTTTCAATGATATGAAATACTGATTTATAGAAGTACATTTCAATAGCTGATTTTGTGTGAACACATATAATCCATCTATGCTTCAGGGAAAGGGAAGCTTTGAAAGGACTTTTTGTTTCCTTTCTTATTAGACTTACTGAGTGATAGTTATGCAAAAAGACTATACAGACACGCTTTTGGGGCATACGAGTCCTCCTTTAGATCTAAAATAAAAACAGTAAACTCAAGGTTGAGACTAATTATGCTAATTATTTAGCCAATTTGAAAGAAAATTATGGTTGTTACCAGCAGAGCAGAGGGTAATGTTAGCAAGTGAAGCAGTAATAAGTTCAGTAGGTCTGGTGAGACAGAGAGGTCAGGCAGAGGTGCCACCTGGAGAAAAAGACTAGATACTAGGAAGTCAGTACCTCAATGATTTTTAATGTCAAGTACAGCTGTGAAAGTTATGAATATACTTTTTTTTTTTTTAGTTATTCCTTAAGGATCAAGGCTGAAGGATCAGAAATGCAGTCTTCCTTCCTGAGATACTGTTCTTTTGCTAGTAAGTGGACACATTTTACCTTTATAAATTATTTATAGAAGTTCATGCTAGTGGCTATCTGATTTTGTCCACAGTCTCCACAGGGGCTTTTGGTGCAGGATAGGAAACTGATTTTCTGATAGCTCTGTTATGAGCCACATCTAATGCTTGGAAATGTATGCTAGAAGTTTTGCATATTTTTGGCTAGCTCAGACCAGTATCACTTGGTGCACGTTCGCCCCTGAAGGTGAGCTTAAACAAGGTTAGTAAGTCACTATAAGGCCAGAAGAAGGGCTCCTGGGAATAACTGAGATGTGATCTGTCATAAAACTTACAATAGTTTCATGGTTTTCTGCAAAGGTTCCAGCACAGTGAGACAAATGGAGTTTTCGTGGTGTAGAGCTATCTTGTCAAACCAAGTAGTGTATTTGCCAATAGGAGGATCCCTGTGCAGAGGGTAGGGTAGATGTCACAAGTACTTTCAGGGGAAAGAAAAACTAAAATAAAAATAAAGCACCTTTTAATCACCATTTGGCTCCATACCAAGGATTCTTGGTACACTTCAGATAACTGCCAGTTCTGTTAAGGTAAATATAGTGGTCTTACATAAAGTAGATTATGTTCTTTCTGCTTTATGAGACACACCAATACCAGTTTGGAAACTTTCCAGAGACAGATGAATCTGTCAGGTTGTACAGTTACTGAATAGATGCGCTTCAGATAATTTCTCTAAAATTAAAATCACAAATCTATTTCAGAATCTTATGATTTGGTAAATAATTTCAAAAGGAAATGGGTCCAAAAAACCCTCCCCACCCCCCTTCCTAATGTCATATTAAAGATATTCAAAATAAAAAGCATTCTAAACATAGGATACTTTCCCTTTGAAAATTGTTTTTAAAGTCCTATGCGGACAGTGGGTTTATTTATTAAAGCAGAAGACTCAAATCTTACATGTTTTTCATTAGCATTTCCAGCAAAAGCTTTGTCAGAAATTCTCCTAAAAACCCTATCAGTAACATATAGGCAATCATCTTCACACTGTAATTAATTGGGACAGGTACAAGAGTCATAGCTGTTTCCATGAGAGTTTCAAGCTAAATTACATTTTTGATTGTGTTACTTCAGCAGCAAATCTCCTTATTCAGTTAGGTATTACATGTTGTGTTATCACTTTCAGAAAAGAAAAAACTGCATCCAGTATTATTATGGCTCTCTATCACAGGGGTTTGTATGAATCCAGTACGTAGTTTCTATTTGAATATTCCCCCACAAAAAAAAAAAAAAAAAAAAAGCGCCATACACCACAACTCAGTAGTGCCCACTATGTGAAGTATTATGGTAACTGTTACTCCTTTTAATAAATAGTTTGCTCAACTATACTCCTCTAAGTACTGCACAAATAAATATATACTTTTTTTTTTTTTTAATCCTTACAACAGGAATATCTATCTATGTTAGTTTAGAAGTAAGAATTCTGCTGAAATGAGAAGAAAGAAGATTGGGTTACAAGTCCTGTTCCAAAAGAGCCAAATGTGTATATACGGAAAATGTGTTAAAAAGCTAAACTTTATATTAAAGTAAGCAGTATCAGTACATTTACCATAAAAATATACTCCTAAATCCATTCTTGGTGAATGGTTACAGACTGAAAAAGATCCATATCAAGTTAATGAACTCCACTCTGCTGACTTACAGAAAAGAATATAAAATAGAAGAATCTACATATATTATTTCCAACTGCTTATTAGATAGACTTATCTATAATATATATATTAGCCACAAATTACATTAAAATAACATTTACAGAACTGCAAAGGAAAAGTTTCACAACTTAGAAAACAGGGCGGAATCATCAAGGTTGCCTGCGTAACCTCAACTCACCCCTTCTGCTTCGACCCTATTGTGTGATCTTCAGTTCAATCATCTCATGACAGCAGCTGTGGGAAGCCAACGCAGAGAAGCAGTGCAAGGAAGCTGGGAGAAACTGAGCCAGGGCAGACTGCTGACATTCACCCGCAAGCAGGTACAAGCACGATGCCATAGCACAGTCCTGAAACAAGCAGAAAATACTGCTACTTCATTAAATCCCAGACCCAACAATCCACAAGAGGAATTTGCGGTTTGTAATTCCCAAAGTACAATATAATTACGTTCAATCTAATCTGCTTAACGTCATATACGGTTCATTGCCACAGTCTAGGTTGACTAAAAACCAAAACTCCCAGAACTGTGGCAATAAATCAGTGTCTAAAAGGTAGGGGGCTTAGAAACACAAAGCAGAGGCTTCAAAGAGTTGAGCAATTCCTTTTGAGGAGCACGGCCACCAATCTGCTGAGAGGAAAAGCTAACTGCTTAGCTAACTGCTAAGGGACTGGGCAACAGGGCCTTAAATTAGCAAGAAAGTATAAGGTGTTCAGCGAGGAGACAGGAAGAAACAGAAAGAAAAGCAGCTAGTATACAAGAAAATCAGCAAGAAAGATGTACCAATAGAAAGAAGAATAGAGGGCACCAAACCGGGATTTAGCAGGCAGGTAATTTAGGGTGTTACTAGAGAACAGCAAGGGAGATAAAAGCAAAACTGAGCTAAACGAAATAAAAAGTAGTACACACTAGGCCATATGATATCTCCCTTCCAGTCAACTGAGATGTTCTGTTTGGGAAAGTAACACAAAAACCCAGAAAAAATCTTACTGTGTGATAACAATAAGTAATTGAAATGTCAGTGGAGAAAAGTATGGCTCATGGCACAGACAAAGAGGAGTGACTGCTACATGCTGCTCAGGAAGCATCCCTGACTCCAAGGTAGCCATGGAAGTAGGAAGGAAAATTATTTTCTTACATCTCTGGGTGAAAATAAAAGCAGACAAAGAAAGTCAGTTTTCCATGAAGATTACCAGCAAAACATATATGAGGTGAAGTCCTAAAGTAGAGAGCACATACTGAAATTGGTTGAAGAATCATTAAAAGCTATACTAACCAGGATAGAGAAATTATCTTTGAAATAGAAATACACTGTAGAATCAATTATTCTCACATTCCTTCAGCAGGTATGTTTCCTATACATGGTGCAGGTAAAGTCAGGATCCTAGAAAAGAGATTCATAAAGCAAACTGTGATAAAGAAGGATCTCATGAGAAGACTCAATAGGAAAACTCAAGGAAAAATGTTTTTAAAGGCTCTCCATTTACAGATATCTCTCACTAGTGACCAGGACAATGTCAGCCTAGTCATGCTTTACAGCTAGAATTAAAAACTAAGATGCTTCTTTTTTTTCTCTTCATTTTTTAAAATTATTTTTAAGCACCAGAATTACAAGAAAAGGAGGAAGTCTCTTTTCACTTGTATCACTCTCACCTCATGTTTGCCGAGCAGGTGCCCATCTTCTGTGAGTGCCCTGCAGAGAGGGGTGAAGCACATCAGAGAACCAACAGGAATCCTAAATCACTTTCTTCTGGGGGAGTTTCTCCTCTGTGAGACAGGGGAAACAGTGTTTCTGACTAATTTAATAATAGATGTTCACCTGTAGATGATAACACTGCTTTAAAAGAAAGCTTTCTGAGAATCCAATATAGTGATTAAAACCCAAAAGTAAGAACAAAAGCCCTGAGCTGAGGGAATCTTTAGCTTTTTCTTGACCTGGAGGTGTAAGGAATTCAAACCAGGCAGGATCTCCAGTTAACTCAGTCAGGTTGCTTTCTGGGTTTTGAACTGCCACTCTGATTCCCTACATAGGAAATGTAGACACGTAGCTCTGAGGCTTGGAGGATTCCTTTCTGGAGACTAGATAGTGAAAATCATCCATTCCAGCGCTTACTTCTTAAATATCAAAATTCTGTGGTTTTCTAAGTCTATCCCAGCTGCGGCTTCAGCTGCAGATGATTTCCCTAAGACAGGCGTGCATTCAGTGAAAGTCTCAAGGTATTGCAGAAGCTTCGGAGGACAAGAACCAAAACCTAAAAAATCTTTCTTCAAAGACATAGAATATGTAAATCCACCAAACTTCCCACTGAAATTACTGGAATTAAGTAAGGCAGCTTCTACACAACGTGAATAAAATAGAACAGACTATTTCAGTTGGCAGGGTCCTACAGCAATCATCCAGTCCAGCTGCCTGACCAGTGCAGGGCTGGCCGCAAGTTGCAGCATGTTGTTAAGGGCCGCGTCCAAATGCCTCTTCAATACTTGTAGGCCCGGGGCACGGACCACCTCCCTAGGGAGCCTGTTCCAGTGCTTGACCACCCTCTCAGTAAAACAAATGCTTCCTAATGTCTGGTCTACACCTCCACTGGTGCGGCTTTGAACCGTTCCCACAATCCTACCACTGGATAATGGTGAGGAGATCAGCCCCTCACTCTCCAATTCCCCTCCTCAGGAAGCTGCAGAGAGCAAGGAGGCCGCCCCTCATCCTCCTTCTCTCCAAACCAGAAAATCCCAAAGTCCTCAGCCACTCCTCATAGGACATGCCTTCCAGCCTTTTCTCCAGCCCTTGTTGCTCTCCTCTGGACATATTCAAGGACCTCCACATCCTTCTTAACACTGCGGAGCCCAGAACAGCACACTGTTCAAGGCGAGGCCGCACCAACGCTGAATACAGCAGGGTAATCACTTCTTTTGACCGGCTAGTCATGCTATGTTTGATGCCCCCCAGGGTGTGGGTTGCCCTCTCGGCTGCCAGGGCACACCGCTGACTGATGCTGAGCCTGCTGTCAACCAGCACCCCCCAGGTCCTGTCCTGCAGGGCTGCTCTCTAGCCATTCCTCTCCCAATTTATACTTGTGCCTGGTATTACTCCATCCTAGGTGCAGAATCTGGCATTTCAACTTGTTAAATGTCATCCTATTACTCATAGCCCCATGCTCCAATCTATCTAGATCCCTCTAAGAGGCCTCCTGTCCCTCAAAAGAGTCAACAGCACCTCCTAGTCTGGTATCATCAGCAAACTTGCTAATAGTGCATTCAACTTCTGCATCCAAATTGTTGATAAACACATTGAACAGAACTGGCCCTAAAATTGAACCCCTAGGAATATCACTGGTGGCTGGTTGCCAGCCAGGTGTAGCCCCATTCACTACAACCCCCTGAGCATTGCCCTTCAGCCAGTTCATCCAGAGCGCCACGAACCTGCTCATCCCACAATTGGACAACTTGTCCAGAAGGATGCTGTGAGGGACATCTCAAAAACCTTACTAAAATCCAGAAAAACTACATCCACTGCCTTCCCTTCATTCACTAGGCGGGAGCTGTTGCACAGCACCATTGGTAAGGAACTGTTGGAGTGATCAGAACAGGGCAACTGCAGCACACATCGCTGAGAAACAGCAACTGATTTGATGACTTTTTTTGACGTCTTTTAATGTGCTCCTCAGCCAACAAATTCTTTATCTTATATATAACCACAGAGATTTCCTGAAGACCATCTTACGAAAAATACATTCTAAGAAAAAAGAAATCTTTAAGTAGAGAGTGGTTGTATCAAAAATACCCTCAATAGCTATCAAAACACTGCTGACATGGATCAGCAGATCAAATAACATCTACTGGCATAGCAAACTGAATGCCTGCTTCCAAACCAGAAAGGCACTTTGACCAATTGACTGATTGCAAGTTTACCATACGTTTCCAGGAAGATTTTTATTTCAAGAGAAAACATTACAAGAAAAGGAGATAAGCATATCAGGGACTATTTTTGGAAGCACATGTTATCTTAAAGGCTATTTTTTTACATTGCATCTATAAGATATCAGAGTCAATCAGCTTAAAAAAACAAGTGTTTGATACTTCCAAGTTCTAACAAGAATCTGTGTCATTGCAACATTTTTTATGTTTGAATGAAGAGATATCCAGAAAGAGGGGTCTTCTTGCAGAAATAAGAAGTTAATTTTTGTTTTCTTTCCCCCTTACTGGCTAAGTTTTTGAAGTTTTACTCAATTTAGAAGCTGAGGGCCAACACACACTGAATCCACAAAATGTTTTAACAATGCTTTGATGTAGGGGTAGATAATCGCTTTCTCATATCCGTAATTGGTGTAAGAACCAGTGCACAGAACTTACAGTTCAAGTATGTTCTGGAGTAGAAAGAAATTCTTTAAATTGATTTGTACAGTCCTGCCACGTGCAAAATCCGTAGGTGAAATTCTAGTTCATAGGCCCACAAATACCTCCTGATCTCATAAAATCCGCCCTTCCATAAAGGCAAATTTCTCTTGAAGGATCAAATTCTTATTTTGTTTTGTTCCCAAATCTACACAACTTCATACAGCCAGAACATTTCCCACCTAGAAGCATTTCCCAACAGAAATTCATCTTTATTCCTCTGAAAATACATATTTATTCCAGGCTATGAAGCCCTTCTAAAACCATATTGCAGTCTGAGATTTCCTTGACCGTTTGCACTGTACTCACTTTTCTCTGCGATCAGACATATTCTTCATTTTCAAGTTAATAGCATCAATTAATAGTTTTGCATTACATCTCATTTTTGTGACAAAATTCCCCTTTAAAATGCCCCTGAAAAGTGACCCAATAACAGCCATATGTGAACTCAGGAAATGCTGTGACCTCTGCAGTTCTCCCTTATTGTGACCTCTTTAATTACATATATTAGGAGACACCACTGAGTCAATAGCCATCAATCTCTTTATACCATTCAACTTTTAAAGTCTTATTTCAGAGCACACAAGACACCAGTTCAGAGAGTTCATTTGAACTCCTAGATCAATGACACTTAAATATATTAAATATTTTCAAAAACACAGGGCAGTCTGACATCCGATCAAAATGACCATGAAAAATATTATTGTGTGTTACCTTTTGTATGTGATGTCTGTGTAGGACAACTGACAGACTGTATATATTTTTGATGTATGAACCTCAGAAAACCCATTAATAAAAGATGATCAATAATGTTCTCACTGTTTGGGGGTCACACTCTGATAATATTTCTGATCAAATCAGAAAAAAGAAAAATAGATTATCTGCAGGTTGCTCCTCTGGATACATGGATCTAACTCAACCAGCATTTTGACCAAAATCCAAGCACTGGCAGACTGTATTTCATCTGTTCCTACTCTATCAGTTCTCCTTATTGCTGCCTATTTCCTTGCATATTTATTAGACTGAGCTTTCTCAAGAACAGACTGTAATAGAGCAGAATATTTACAAAGTGTACTGTTTTTTAAAATCCCTCCTGTGTGGAGAATCACATACCAGAAAACTAGAAATTGGTGAAAATTACCTTATACAAAACAGCCTAATGTTTAGCTAACTGTTCTGGAGCAGCAATGTCTCCAGAAGATCAGCAACTTACCTGGCAAGCTCTAATTTTATTTTGGTTTTCTTTTAGGGAAGGGAGGTGTTGCATCTCTATAGAGATTCAATACTTATTTCTTCTTACCAGGCCTGAAGTTCTGCTACTTACTACGTCATGTCTTCCTGAAATTTTTTATGGAACTGCAGAATTCATACTGTTTCTTGAGTTGCAAAACCAAGAAAAAAGAAGAAGAAAAAACTCAGGATTTTCTGGTTTGTTTTGATGGGGTTTTTTTGCAGACGAGTTGCCTGTTTAAATCGGGATATATTTCCTGGCTTGTGAAGCTCCAGTATTGATGTGTGGCTTTATAAAAATGGTAGTGACTCAGTTCCCAGAACCCCTCATTGTATTATACCATATATAATTTCCTTAACTAATAATCTATGACCATTTCTTATATGCATAAATATATTATAAGCATATGTAAACGTTGAACCCCATGAGACTTTCTTGTTATGTGTTTTTTCAACAAGATTTCCCATCTAATCTGTTGTATTTCCTTGATTTGGACTGAGAACATGCCTGGTTACAATGAAGAATATTTTGGTTTACACTGCCTTTTTTTATTAGGAAGATATGGCAGAAACAAGTATTCCACCCTTTTCAGTAACTTTTATTTGAAGTTGTTGAGTTTTTCCTCTCCTTTTTGACTACAGCACTATTAATCTAAAGACTAAGTATACCTGTTAGCATTAGCAAAGTCCAAATTTATGCTTGATATTTTCAAGTGGGAAGTAATAAGAATTATTCTATGCCTACCACAGACTTTAACAGAAGCTGACAACTGTAAAAACACGTCTTACCATAAAGAGCCTAACCCTTATCCTGTAGCTTCTACAAACTCCAGCTGCAGCACAGATTCAAGGAATGCAATGAAATCCTAAAAACACTGAAAACCTTATGGAAGTTCCCTTTACAAGTTGTGCTCAAAGTCACAGCAAGGACACAATTATTCCAGTGTCCATTTTGAAGCAAAAGGCTCATCAATTTTGCCAGGACTTCAGTCCTGGTATCCCATTTGTTATTAGCAAAGGAGGGCTTAAGAATTTCAAAAAAGACATGTAGCATAAGACATCATGTCTGATTCTAATCATTTCACTGCAGTTTGCAGCAAAATATCTCAGATTTAACGGTAAAGAAATAATTGCTAAAAAAGCATAATTAATGACCAAGATGAAGCTGAACTCACTGGTGACTCTAGCCCTCCAAACTACTGTGCTTATCTTCTAGACTAAAGGCATTTAGTTTCCAAGTAAAAGAAGAGGAGACCTTGGCTGTTTTTATATATTTCATTCATGCATACTTGAACTCTTTAGTAACATGTATATTTTTAATGAGCATCTTTTCAAGAACATCAACAATACAAATTTTAAAAATGAGGAAAAAAAATTGTTAGAATCCTGTAATGTTACAAACCCTGAAAATACTAGTTTTTACATAGCATCTTTTTCCAGCAAAAACTTGGAGTCTAAAGGAACCCTATTAAGCATTTTGCATTTTTTATGGTGCCCAGGCTGCAAAGAGGAATTTTAATGGCAAATAATAGAAAATGAAGATATGAAGCATTTTCTACTCACATACTTCATATGTTGAGTCTTTATTTTCAAGCCTAGAGCTTTTATTTAACCCTAAATCTTATAGTAGTTTTTTAACATAACAGGGAGTAATTCCTTCGGATGAACAATGTAAGTTATAGCTCAACAATATTAGTATAAAATTCATTAAGATTGAACAAAACCTCAAAAAACAATCTTAATCTTGCAGAGACGATATTCATTTCTCTAACACAGAGTAGGATAATTTCATATTAATATCCGCAACTCTTTGCCTTACATAACTTAATGTTTAACTGTCAATACTATGCAATCACTTGATGCTTGTTAAAAAAGTTATAGTAGTAGTTAGTAAGAAAAGGACTTTCTTCTGGGACATAAACTTTGAAAATCCAACTGTTCCTACCTGTAGATTCAGTTTCAATCTCTTCTTCTAGGAAACAAGAAAAATTTGGATTTTTGATCTCTGATTAGCAGAATTTAGCTCAGTATATATGGGGGTTTGCATATATTTTCAGTCTTTCAAGGAAAGCCATGAAAGAGACGATTTAAGCAAAACTGCCCTGCATTTCACATTGCTTAGGTACAATCAGCTTCCACCTCCCCTCTCTTCCAAGCATGCGTTGGGAGTTGCATGGTATATTACTTGTATAATTATTTCATGTCATAAAAATAGTAATGTCAAATTTTTTAAAGTCAATTGATAAAAATGCTCCTTTTCCTTTAATCCTTATTTCTTTCAAAACAGTTCTGCAAACTAAATACTTGATATCAGTTTCCTCTGCAGAGAAATTTCATAAGAAGCTGTTGGGTGATCTTTTTAACACTGAACAAATATTATGGCCTTTTTTAAAGATTCAGTTCACTTATGCATTGAGTCCACTGCAGCTTAATTTATCCTTAGATAATTTAAGTCTATATTTTGTAAATAGGAAACAGGCAGTAAAGTGCCTTGATGGAAAAATTTAGGACAAATGCAGACTGAGTCAAATCCTTCTCTATCCCAGAGTCGAGAGCTAGCAATTCTTCCTTCTTATATTATCCTACATGCACTCTGTGAAAGCAAAAGAGCATGGAGGTCCTATCTCACCAGGTAAAACCACAGTACTTTTGCCCACAGGCAGGTTTCAGACATACTTTCTAGCTAGCTATCCACCTGTAAAACTACTTCACAGGCTCAAATTCTGTTCTCCGGTGAGCGAAAGGACATGCGACCCTGAAATATTAACGTACGTTGAGAAATATTTCAGTGCTCACTAGGAAGTCACGCACAAACTCCATTCATGGTGAATATAGGTGTTTGCAAGAGTGGTAACAAAGGGGCTGTTGTCACTCAGCTGTTCATCCCTGCTCCGTGGTTCTGCTCTTGACCACTAAGATGGAACTCAGTGACTGGCGGTGGTCCTAGTATGTTCCCATGCAAAACAAACAGGTTTAGACAAGTGATTGTCTTTTCAGACCACTATTGCATCGTCCAGCTGCTCTGGACACAGCTTGGCTGTACCGCAATGACTGAAGTAGACAACTTGTGGATCTATAAAGCTTTTTTATAACTGTAGTAGGTGGCAATGAGAACCATGAGATAGATGACTTGCTCATCTCTTAACAAAAGACTTATGTTCTCAGCCACAACCATGAGCAATATATTTTGAGTGATTTGTTAGAAGCATAAAGATTACAGCACCTGACTAATTAAAACAAGAAGTACAACCCTGAAAGTGGTCCAATAGTCTCCATTAACATATATCCAGCATACAACTGCAGGTAGCCACAGGGATCGTGAGGCCAGCCAAAACAAGCACATAAAGACAGAGCCATGTGCAGGAAAAGGAAAACATTTCCCACCTCTGCACAGCTTGCACCGGAGTGCAAGCATCTTTATGAGCCAAGCATAAAAGCACCACTCTGATCAAAGGGTGCAGCACAGAAGACCTCCCTAAACAGCACTATTAGCATCTTGTTACCCAGTTCTTCTCCCATCAGAGGGCAAAGTACCACGAGGTGCTGATAGCTTGTATTGTTTATCTACCTATCATCAAGTTTGGTTTCACTTCATAAAGAGCTTGTTCATAAATTGCATTATTACAATGTATCCATACGAGGTACTACTACAAAGGTATTATCTCCCTGATATGACTCAGAATGCTTAAGTAGATAATTTCTTCACGACAGAACCTCACCTACCCTAACGCAGAGGTTACCCTCACAAACCATGGCATGCCAAATCCTGCTGTTAACTGTATTAACTGGCCACAGATCATGCTACACTGCGACAGGAACTGCGAACATCTTTACAGTCAGTTATGTTTCAGTTAAAGGACACAGAAACAGTAGCTAGCAGATGAAAACATGTGAAACAGCTGTATCAATCCATATGTCGCAAAGTTCAAGTCACACAGAACAATTATTATTTTACCAAAATTGTCAAATTGCCTTAAATTCTGTCACCTAAAATTTGTCTTATCACAGGCTTACCTGCATAAGAAATGACTGTTCAGATGTTCCTTAAGTTGCATGGACCTGCAACTCACCTTTAAATATTCAGCACAGGTGTCTATCAATAGAGGTTCATAAAACTCAGGCCTAAAATAGCAATGCTGATAAGCCTTAAAAAACATAATAATTTTTTTGATCATGTTTGCCTTTCCAGACAAAGTCTGTGAAGGCATATGTTTATTCTTTATAAATAATTTAGAAGACTGAAGCACCAGGAAGAAGAAATACTTTTGAAGTCAGAAAAATCACCTTGGGGGGGTTAAAAAACAACTGGGACAACTGACCATAAGAGGAATGTGTCTGACTTCTGCAGCAGTGAAGTTCCTAGATGGGACTGAATAATAATCAGAGGATCTTTGATCTGTTTCTGAAAAGGACAGAGCGATACAGCTGTCTGAGACAGCAGAACAGAGAGCTTGATGATCCCCTGCAGTTCTGTGCAGCTGGTGTTAACATAAACCAACAAAAATAAAAACCATTACACAGAGTACTCTTTTAAAAGTACCACAAGTAAAGTATCAAGTAAAGCAAATTGTTCACGAGTTTACACAAACTATTGTACAAAGATGTAGTTCAAGTACTGTACAATTCAGGATGAGCTAGCACTTTGCTTATGAAATCTCCGTGCTCTGCTTTAGAACAAAAACCTACAGCACATTTTATGTCAGACATGGAAAACTCTTTTTTTTTTCTTTTCCACTGCTTGAAACACTGGCCCTCACTTTTTGGGGGATATGTGGGTACTGTATTTTCCACGATTTAGTCTGATTTACATTCAAATCACCAAGTAACTACCCTTCAGGTAAAATTTCATCATCGGCTGTCATTCATGAAGAAGTATCTTCATCTGCTAGGAAATATCAAATTCATACACCTGACGTCCAGTAAGGTTGCTTGATGTGTCTGCCATGTTGATTCCTCTTTTGACACCAATTACATCATCTCAGTGTTCTACGTATTAGTTGCAAGCAGCAGGTCCCTTAGAAACTAGCTGAAAGGAATGTTAATTTATTTAGTTGGGACTTTTCACAGTGCATTACTCATGGGTGTTGTAGAGGGTGTGATGCTTAAAAATACATATATCTGTATGTATGTATCAAGTGCTGACTAATCTTTAACACTTTTTCAGCCCAAAGTTTATGCCAACAGTTAACTGGGATAACAATCATGTGCTCAGACACATCTTCTTAAATATATTACATTTGTCAGCAAAATCTAAGGAAGTAACAAAGTACCTAAAAGTCGTCATGTTCCCTTTCATTGGTTTCTAAATAGTGTCTACAACTTTATTTTCTGCTATGCATTCCCTTCTCTCCTTCTGCTTCTCAGTCTCTGGAAATAAATTATGGAAAACCTAGTTTCTGAACTGCAAATTCCTTTCTTTTGAACTTCTCCAATTCATCCATGAGCCATGTGAATGCTCAGTTGGACACTAAATATCATCCTACATATAGGGAACTCCTCACATTAAGTAAAAGGTTGCTTAAAGTCAACAAGGTGTGGTTCAGATACCTCTTGGAATAACAAAGGTTCAGCTTATTTAAGTGAAATGTGGACTTTTTTGGATGGCTGGAAATAGTGATCAGCATTGCAGAATTAGTCACTGATGCCTACCTTGGAAAGCACAATTCTTGTTCCTCCAGAGAATTCATGGCTTGTTGTGCATGAGAGTCAGTCTCATTGAAGAGTGATCTCATTTTGAGGCATTTTTTGAAAATAGTACTCACAATATTTGCAATAATCTTCAGAAAAGTCCCTGCTTAATTGAGTTCTCTCATATCTGGGCCCACCAGCCCCCATTAGGTAATATTTTAAAGCAGTGATGTATTGAAGAAAAGGTTCACTAAGTCATTTCCTTGGTAACATAATTTCTAATGAATCCTTTCATATAATCATGCATATCTTTATAAATATATCCTGAGCAATAAACCATGATTTAAATTAAGTAAAATACACTCTTAAGGTTGATTTAATCTCTTTTACTGAATAACCATTAAAATGAAAATTCTCTCACAGGATGCTCAAGTCAAAATGAAGAACATGGTAATAAACATTGGGTAATAAAAATAAATTAAAAATCAAAGCTTTATGATGTATTTTCCTATCAAAATGGAAGTGTCAAATTGAAAACAATAATGATGCTCTTCCACAGTTAGAGTTCGAACAGAACATCTCAGAATTTGATTTACAATTACTGGCATCTTGAAAATGAGCCATCATTTTACATTTTAAACTGCTACCACTCAATCCATCAAGTATTAAAATCTTGATGTTGATTAATGGCATTCTCTCACACTGTTTCTCTCGATGAGGCTTGACAGAAACCAAAGCAATATTATTTAGTATGAAACTAGCACGCTATAAGGTTGCACACCTTCTCCATGCCCAGTTCAGTCACTGCCACCATGTTCATAAGCAGCGGGTACTTGATGGTTTGAGAAATTTTAGTAATTTCACCAGGATACAAGCATACGACACATACTTCACTGGCTTTCAGCATTACATTGGCGTGGGTCTCCAAGCACCTGGTGCAAGCGGGCTGAACACAAACACTGACTGCAAGAAGCAGCTTTCCACCTGCGGTGCTCCTGCCCAGCAAGCTGCAGTGCCTGAGCAATGCCATTTGGCTTGCCTATGGAAACGTCCTCATCAATAAAGGGCTCAGGGACTACTAAGACTCATTGGAGGTTGGCCCCCTACCCCAAGATGAAGTTGTAAGGCCCAGTAGCATACCAGCTGATCTAAGGGATTTCCCTAGTGGCATCAAAGCTTTATTCCTACTGCTCAGTTTGTCTTAGGTTCTGAGCTACTCCATCCAAACTGCTCTTATGATGGCTGATAATAATCCTGCATACTTTTTGTTTGCACTGATGTTCAGTCCTACTTGCTCCCTTTTTATCCCTTTATCATCCCTTTTTGTGAACAAACTTTATGGAAAGGCAGAAAAAGCAAATTAGGCTCATCCAATTTCACTCATTCTGTTGCAGAGCCCCCATCTGGGTTTGTAGAACAGCAATGAGAAACCAGAGAGGACAGAATAAGGAGATGCTAAAAATTGTACCTGTTACATCAGTTCAGACTATAAGTAATGCAGTTTCCTTTAATTTGCAGGAAAATAGTTAACAGTAAACACCCTTTTTTACTGCTCTTTCTTTTGAATGTGGCTATGACTGAGAACATTTGCACGTTGTGCATTTCAAAGAAAATCCAGTGTAGTATCTAATCTTATACTTGTGTGATAACCAAGACTAAAAACTTTCTTCTATTAAAATCTTAATGAATCTTTAGTGCGTAAGAGCAACTAGGCATAGATGCTCCAATTTAAATGGTAAAAATTAAAAAAAAAAAAGAAAAAGAAAAAGAAAAAAGCATTTATAAATACTACCATAGTTGAAAGCTATTTTATAACTTTAATGCTTAATGTCTTGGTGCAATTTTCTCCTTAGAAATACACAGTTATTTAAACTGGACCAAATGCATGATTTTTGCTATATGTAATATTATGTAAAAACAAGCTTGAAATAGAGAATTTAATTTAAGATTTTTATTTTAATAAATCTTTTTAAATGCATTCAACAATAGGTATGCCATTCCATCCTAAGTATTATTTACTCATTTGAAGAGCTTTCCCAGGCTATAAGAAATAATTAAAGCACAGAACGAAATTACAGTAAATATTAGCCAAGCTCTTATACAATCTGAAAAATTGATTTTGTGTTATATTGTGAATGGATCAACTAGTGTAAACCAAACAATGAAACAGTCTACTAATAGCCTGGAAAAAAGCGCTCTTTTTTTTTTTTTTTTTTTAAAACTGTTCCTAATCCTCAAGGAGCTTGGACATCAAATTCAGTGGACAGGTGATGAGATCTTTAGCACTTTGGAAATGGCTCTTGTAAAAACTTCTTCAAAAGAACAACGCAGTTTTTAAAATTGTTATATGGAATAGCTGTGACTAAACATGCAAGAAAATATCTTCAGAGTTTCTATCAGCTACCCGTTTGTTTGAAGTGACAAGGCCTATCATAAAGCAGAAAAATTTTGCTTCTCCAGCATAACAGACACACCAGCAATGTGTTCTCACATTTTCTTTCTTACCGTTATTACCTTTTCACATATAATTGGTTTCACACCTTTTTGAGGAGTCTAAGCTGAAAGCCATTTGTTTTCTCCGTAACACACCCAACCCTGCACCGTAACAAAAACTTTAAAAATATTCCAGCATTTTCATGTTTACTTTATTAATATATTCCACATCCCCAACTACTACCACACTTCTTTACCTCTGTAGCAAGTTTTTCCTTTGACATGATGCTTCCTATCGAAGACCATCCTTTATACTGTTTCTAGGTACAAGACAGGACTCCAGTGTTGTCATATACCATTTCCCTCCTCTAATCACCATTTCTTAATCTTTTTTGAAAGCAACTAAAAGGAAAATGTTAATTGCCAAAAGAAAGTATAATTTCCACACATATATTACACAGACTGCACATTGGTCTTTGGCCTAATTCCTTTCAGAAAACAAGAAACCTCACAGGAAGAGTGGTGAAGAGAGAAGAGGGATAAGAGGAAAAGCAGAGGAGGAACCTAAGAGAAAAAACAGTCTTTATTTCTAATAATCCATAGTACAAGAATGCAATAAAATAAAAAAAGGTGAGGAGAGAAATCAGAAAGTAGTTTCGGAGATTAGATAAAAATGGAAAGAAAACACAGGAAACAAAATCCTCCAAAAAGAACAAATACGCAAGCAGAGCTGCACGGGAGAAGAGACAATCCCCCGGAAGATGATGGCAGTGCAGGGAGGACAGAGCAACACGAGGCAGCGTGTTTACCTCAGCAAGGAACCAAAACACTCTGGTGAAGTGTTGGTCACAGCCTCAAACCCAAGTGAGATAGCCTCACCAGAAGACAAAAACCCCCAAGCTCCAACAGTATCTAGTACTAAGCTTACCCTTTATTCAGAGCATATATAGATGTACCATTAGGGTTAAACCCATTAGTAGGATAATATCTGATATCAGCAGTAATGCATGCAGTATCAGATACCATGCATGTTCAGGATATACACGGTATTGCTATCATTCATGATATAGCATATACTCATTACTTATATATGTATTATTAGTGTATATACAGCCCTCAGGAGATCAATTGACATCAGATTTCTTTAATGCCTGCCTTATTTGGAGTCTAATTAAACAGAAAAATCTTCAACGTAATTTAGTAAACTTCAGACGGGGATAGTACTATTGTTTGGTACTCAATAGGAGATGGGCATGCCACATGCTCCACCTGAAGAGGGAAGGCACAAGCGCTACTAAAGACCCTGGCCAACAGAGCTGGGAGGAGACACACAGAGCGGGCAAGTCAGGGAGCAAAGAAGACAGCTGCTTTCCTGCAGTTCCTCATCCCTGCAACCAACACCAGTCCCCTCCGTTCAAAATACAGTAATCAAATTGATGCTGGTATTCCCTAAATGTATGTCCCCGTGTGCATATAGAAACTCACAGCGCTGGGTGCAGGATGATGCTGCTGCACTGCAAGTCCCAGAACAAGACAGTCAGCTAGCTGCCAGCCGTGAAGCAAGGGAGAAAAGGCGAGTCCAACATGAAGAACACAGGACCCACCTTCATGCTCAATCACTGTCAATATAAACAAGAGCGAGGCAGCTGATTACCCCCTCCAAGGGAGCAGAAAGCAGCAAGGAATGTGACAAAACCACAAGACACAAGGAAGAAAAGCCAAGGCTGTCAAAGATATGACAGAGCCTACGACTGGACAGAGAAAGCTCCACAGCAATTACGAGCCAAAACAAAATAAATAAATAAATAAAGATCTGAATGGTAACAATGGGAAAGCCCGGAAGAAAACAGAAGGAAGGTGCTGGCCAAAGAACACAAGTATCCAGATCACACTGCAGAAACACGTACAATTTAGTCAGTCTTGCTTAACTATATTTTATTGATTAACTTGCTAATCTGAGAAGTTGTGTGTCAGTGTTTAAAAAACATATAGACAACCCCCTTCACAACATGCTTTAACTTTTGGTCAGACCTGAAGTGGTCAAGCAGCTGGACTAGACGATTATTGCAGGTGCCTTCCAACCAAAATATTCTACTCAAAAATCTTAGACTTTGGTAAGAAACACAGTGCAGTTAGTTACCTGTGCTGTCTATCACTCCATTTCCATTTTAGAGTCCGGTGATAATCTAAAAGAGCTTTTTTGCCCTTGTGAGGATGATTCCCTTTATGGAAAACAGTACATGAATCTGAAGCCAGCTGGAGTGGGGGCAAACAGTGGCGGAGCTCCCCCAGCCACTGTCCTCATGCAATGTTGCTTAGAAAATTTTACTGCAGGAGCAAATGGAAAAATCACCTCTGTCATGTCCCTTAGCTGCCATATGGCACACCAGCTTGCAAAGGTAAGTGTTATCATCTGAACAACCTCAGCAGAGAACAAAATCAGGATATGAGCAAGAAGATGCAGGATTGATTTTTTTCTGTCTGCAAAAGGTGTAAATCTCAGTATTTTCACTTGCAGGTAGACAGCCCAACATATACAAGTGCTTAGTGAATAATTATCCCAGAAGTCCAGATTCATAGTGGGGGTTATCATCTCAGTAACAGCATCCTATTCATGTGGTAACATGGTTTCTCAGAACCTCAGAAACCATGAGGTTTCTTCTGAGAACACTCATTTGATTAGAGATACTCTAAAATTACACCGCCAAGAAAGCAAAGGAGGCATTGCCAAATGCTTCCAAAATGCAGATGAGACTAAGAACTCCCCAAGCAGCAGCAGGTGCTTTTACACATCAGCATTAAAAAAATCTGAATTAATACTGTCAGTATAGCTGATGAAAGAAAAATATAGTGTTGATGTGAAGCCTTATGACTTTAACTCTGTGAAACTAGCACTCCTTCTCCACTCACACATCCCTCTAAGTCAAAAAAATATTCTCTAAAATGTATACTGATGACACCAGGAACTAAAGCCACCTAACCATCCTTATGTTCTGCTGTCACAAGCTGAAAGAGGTCCTATACAGCATACACATACAGGCATATATTCAAGATATCTATCAAACGCTTTATTAAAGTAGAAAATCAAAAATAAATTAAATGCCATTTTCTAATTAAGTTAGTGTTTCTGGTTTTCTACCCATTTCTCGATGTTGAGTTCCACGTATTCTTTCCTCTCTAGCATCTCTTTTGTTTCATTGCTCTTGCTAGCTGCTTAATTTCACTGAAAATCAGGATTTTTCCCCTCTTAAGAAAAACAAAACAAAAAAAAATAGCAAGCAACCATTTACCACCCATTACATTTCCTTAAACCTCGTCATTCTTTTCCCTGTGTCGACCATTTTGCCACCAAAATGACTTCCTCTTTTACTCTTCCTTTACAAGTAATAGTCTAAATCTGATGATCTTTTGGAAAACATTACATCTCATAATGGCATGTATGAGCTCATTACTTTATCTCTCCCAGTTATGTTATCCCATTACAAGAAACACTGTGACTTTTGAACTTCAAAACCTTTGCAGCCCTACAGGAGCTGAGGAGCAGGGGATTTTTGCTTTGTCTTTCTTTGCACTGAATCAGAAGAGATTTAGCATCAGCTTGACCTGGAGATTAAATTGAATCATTAGGTAAAATTGAATGCTTGTGGAAAATATGTAAAATAGTGTAGTGATATCATGTAATGGAATCCTTCAAAAGCTCTTCCATACAACTCTGCAGATGTTAAGGAAGTTATTTATTTTGTCTCAGACTTTCATTCTCTTTGCTCTTTATGAAAGCTTCCAGATAAATTCATACAAATTCTAGGGAGACTTTTTTTTTGAACAAAATTCTTTGTAGCATTGCCAATGACAGTACAGCATACTTAAGGAAAAAAAAAGGTTCATTTTCTTTCTTTCTGAAATCCATTGATTTCTACAAATTATTCTTTACCTCAGTTAATCTCTATAAAAGCGTACCTTCACCATAAATATGTATGTACTTCTATAGATTTCTGAAATACAGCTTTAAAATATTACTAGGAAAAAAGCAAAAAGTATGTTGCATTGTGTGTAAGATACCAATTTACCTGTCTGACCTATGATTAAGTATTTGATGAGTCTCTCAATCCTAGCAGAAAACGTTCTTGGGATATATCACATATGATTTATTTCATGACAAGAAATCCAAGTTAAAACAATTTTCACATCCCCTCATGACTTGCCATAGTAGAGAATCTTCCTCAGATCACCTGACAGTAGACATAGTTCTCCGATTATTCAGTGGTGGGATATTACTGTATTTATACTGATTTATTAAAAATACTGATGTATTTATTTTTAATTTGTGCAGGCAGTTTTGATAGGGTGATGTACTTTCCACAGCTTTATAATCAATATGAGTTTCGGAGAAGGTGGGGCAGAGATGCCTTACGCAACTTCTTTTCCCCACTAAGTCACTAGCTTTGATTTTGGATGTCTTCAGTGGTGACTTGGAGCTGAGTGAGAGGAAACCACAGCACATTTGCTGCTGTGTTCAGTCCGCCCTCGGTTTTGCTTTCAGGGAACATTTGAGATTCTTCAAGCAGTATTTCCTCTGCATACTTTCAGAACAGCAGCCATGCAAAATATCTCTGCATTTTTTACAGTAAGGGTGAGACTAATTCTATTAAACACCATTGCCATAGTTCTGGGTTTAATTTTTAAGAGTTTCCTTTCCACCAAGCTTTTACTTTCAGTCTTGCCTATTATACTTCATTACAACATCTTCCATCATCCTTACTTTGGTTTACAATGCCTTCTTCATAAAGCCTTTATGACACCTGTCTTTTGAAAGTTTTCCTGTCTGAGAATTCCTTTTTCTTTCCCAGATTTCCTTTCTGGGTGCTGCTTTGATGAGCCCTCAGCCTACCTTCAGCAAACAACTTGTGTTTAGGTTCTTCCAATCAAGTACCATCTCACCTGTTGCGGTACTTGTCACATCCTGTGGGAAAGCTAAACTCCTCCAGACTTTGACTGAACTTTTTAGTCTGAAATAGGTCATGTAGCATGAAAAAAGACTGTAATATTACTTTCAAACTCTAAGGAACAACATACTGCTTTTTAGAAGGATATTAATTTATCCAGCTGTCAGCAACTGTCCTAAACACATAGGAAGATAGACAAGGAAGATTGTTTACTTAGCTGCATTACATTATTCAACTGAAAGTTATTAATTCTTCCTTAAAGGAGGGCTTCCGTCAGGCTCTGCTCCTTGACAACAGTTCACAGTCTTCTCAAACCAGGAGGGCTGGAAGATGCTTCTTGTCGTAATCACGAGCATCACCAACCTGAAATGCCAGTTCTTGGGAAACTTGTACAAAGTTAGTTTCTGTTCAAATTGCACCAATGAAACTGAAGCATAAGGGACTGGAAAACCTGTTCCTGGTTATGAGGACACATCATTTTAACTAAAATCTCTTGCTTTTAGTTACATTATTGTCACCTGTGGGTCTTCATGTCTTCAAAGCCAACTGGGTTTTCTGTGAGGCATGAAAAGGTTTTTCCCCTTAACTAAAATAAAGGGCAGGTCCTTTGGCTTGAAAGAGAGTGTTAGCTCTCCATGTCCTGATACCAGTCAGAATAAATTGTGCAATTAATTCACTCTTTGAGCTATTAAAGCCCTTCCAGTGAAGTGTGTCTTGCATCCTGTTTCCTATCTCCTCCTCTCAGTAAAAAACAACTTGGCTCTTCACCTTAGCACATCTGAGACTCCCCTTCCACAAGGATCTTTTATTCGCCACATCTACTGATATTAAAGAGAAATAGGCAAACACTAGCAAAAACATCTGAAAAAAAATAATGTTTGTAACAACGACAAGTAAAAATGGTATAACAAAGCAAGCCTGTTGTATTTACTAGATGCTAAATAACTGGAAATATCTACAAAATAACCATTTTCCAGGTTATGTTTTTGTGTCCTATAGGATATTGCTTAACTGAGGCTGGTATTTTTACAAAGCTTTCTGCCATTTTTAATTGCAGCCACTCTTTCCACGTCTATTTGCATGTTCTAAATCAAACCAAGACCTGAAGGCGTATTCAAGAGATCTGTTTCCAGCTGTTTGAAATTACTACTCTGAGCTAAAAAAAAAAAAAATCAATGTTCTATCAACAACCTGTTTTTTAAAAGTAATTTTAGAAAGTAATTTCAGCTGTTAACTTCAGGCTGCCCTCATATTCTTTCCCTATGCCCTCTTCTTTCCTTAACTCCACCACCCATCCTATCTCAAAAGCCGAGAATTAACTGAGACGTTATTGCTTGATTATTGCAATGATTATTAGATTGTTTAGATTTAGCAGTGATTACCTATTGCCTTTGTACAAATAGGACTGGAGTTTGTTTCTTGTCAATGCTTGCTGTCTTTCTGAAAACCTGCATTTCCAACTGTGAAATAACAAATAACTAATCCTCACCCCTTCTGTACCTCCTGTATTTCCCAGAACTTTCAGATGTGAAAATTAAATATCTTAGCTGTGTCTGCAAGCTCTCATCTTATTAAGTCTTTTGATTTTTTTAGTAAATAGTTGTGGAGAGCTGTAGTGTCAAATATAAATATGGAGGGGAGAGGAAGGGAGTAGATAAAGCGTGGAAAAAGATCAGCTAAGGACTAATACTCAATAATCTTCTGTCTTCACAGGTAAAATTCAAACCTTCAATAACTACATCAATATAAACCACCTCTGACTAGCTTGAAAAATATATTGACGTCATTTTTTTTCCACATCCTTACCCGGTTTCTCATATTGGTTTGGAGTTGGTAGTCAAAGATGTCTGCTGCAATTGCTGGAGGAATTTCACTACATCACCTGTAAGGACTTCAGCTACTCCATATCCTCCGACATACTGTCCTCACATCCATCTCTCACAACACACACAGGTGCACAAGTGGAAAAATGAACTGCTTTTTCTGTATGTCCAGCATAAACAGACCTCCACTAAGGTAAAGAAACTGTGTACATGCTGTCTACCCCTACAGAGCTAGCTGCAGAACTGAAATATGTATCAGTTGAGTGTAAAAATGGTTTTCATCCCATTTAAGATTACAGGTTCTAAATACATTTTAAAAAAAATAATCCATGAGGCAGTGTTTAGCTGTGAAAGCAGATCCATTTTAACATGTGAAAAACCAGAGTGAGATACTGTATCTAAAGGCAGACAATGATGTGCCTGTACCTATCTTTCAGAAAAACAAGTCCTCTCAGCACCCAGCTTCGAAACGTAACAAATCTTGTGATACTTTGGCTTTAAAACTGCCCAATGATTTTCTTTTTTCACTATTTCCTAAGTGTACAGCAGCTACCTGGCGAACTGACTGCTGGACTGAGGAAAGTGCTTTCATGCGATGATCCTCAAATAGTTAAAACTCTGGGCTAAGGGTCTTGTCCTATCCCTGAATTTACACAAAAAAAGATGCCCACATACTATTTTTTAGCTTATTTTAGGTACTTTTATTACCAGGTAAAACTGCCTACAGAGTAAGCAAGGTCCCTGTAAATTTTCATCATCCCTCATTTTAGCTGTTCCTTACGGTGTCTTTGAAGAATTAGCAGAAACTGCTCTCAGTGAGAGAAACCAGTAGATTGCATAAATAAACTTGTTTTAATTCCAAAGGGCTGAAATTGAGAATAAAACCTGTTTAAACAAATTATTTTTTATGCTGCTAAGATGCAACCTCTGCCTGAGTCACCACTGTGAATCCTGTGATGTCCAAGGAGTTAATCAGCTTTCAGCAGTGCTAGAAGCAGCATGTTGCAGCCCTGACACTATCAACAAGTGACAGCATTGCCTGATGATGTAATCCTTCTAACTTTGTCTCATGTTATATTACATCAGAGCTCCCTGCCTTTGTCACCAGTTGTCAGTACATAAACATCCTCCAACTCCTGTTTTGCATTTTGAATGCAATATTTCTTATTTGATTGCAATAGTTATTAGCATGGTAACTTATCTGAAATCAGTACATATTTTCACACGCATAAAGATCAAGATATAGTATTTACTCATACTTTTAGTGCTGTTTGAGAAAAATGTGTCATTTTTCTTTACCATTTTACTTATTTCACATCTTCTTTCACACATAAAGTTAAATTTAAATGAAGTTTCAAGAAACATTAACTTAAATACCAAGCATGCAAAAAATCTTCTATGCAGAATTAAAATTCAGAAAAATTATGACTTGAGCAGGACTTGGCGGGAGGGGTGGGGGGGTGGTGTCACAGGGGCTGTTATTTTGATAACTACAGAACATGCATAAGGCTCTAAAGATAATAAGGATTACAACAATTCTCTTTTTCCCCACCACTTCAAAAGTCTGCAAATAAAAACAAGGATAAGATATTTACTGTTAGAAACCTGGAATTCAAATAGACCAGAATAGGCACCAGTAATGTGTCATTTACATTATTTCTTGTGCAGAAGCTACAATTTTGGGTTGTTTTTTAAATGGGAGAAGCCTCCAGGCAGATATTACAAAGAATTCCAAAACCAGAAGTACAATTAGGCCCAGGGCCAACAGCCTGAAGCATGACTTAGTCAAGGGATATCAGATCATAGATCAATATTTCTGATAAAAAGAACAAAGGTAGAATTAAGCAGGCTACATACAGGCAAAGTAGCAATGAATAGCAGTATTTTCCTAGCCTGAGCGTGAAGAGGACAATAAATTGAGAAGCATGACACAATAGTCATGTTGATATAATTGCTATATTCTCCTGGGACAATTTTCCTTTAAAAATCAAGCTAGGGATGTGTTGTGTAATGCCTCTCTATTAACTGTGAACCTTAGTGATTTAATGGCTTCAGACCCTGTAACTACAGGCCCATATACATAACTTTACCCACGTGGATAGTTTCAAAGATTTCAACAGGATAATGCATACACCAAATACACAGCCAATGTTTATCTGAAAGGAGTAAGTACACTGTAACATGAATAAATAATGCTTAATGAAAGACCGGGTTTGAGACAATTTTATTAAAAAAAAAAATCACTAGGTCATTTGTAAGACAAGCGTGTCCAAATGTGAATGGGCACGATCCACTGGGGTAACTTCTTTTTGCCTCCAGCGCCTGCTCTGAGGGAAGGGAAGCTGCTGAATCCCCCTCCCCAGGTCCCAGCTATTGAGTGTGAAGGACCATCTGCCACCCAGACAGCATCCTTCACCCACGGCAAGTCCTCTCCCAAGCTACAAGACCACAGCAGCAGGAGGCACTGCGAAGCCAAGAGAATTTTTGAAGGAGGTAAGTTTCTTTTTTTTCCTCTATAGAACCATGACAGTATTCCACATTAAGTGTTGTGGTTATAAGTCTCCTTTGGTTTTGAACTCTTCTTAAGCTGCTATTAGAGTATTATTTCCTTTTTTGACAATTTGCTGGCATCCTGCTAGCATGGGTGAAGTCACAAATAAATTCCCTTCTCAGGACTCACTCTAAACCTGATGGGAAAGTAAACAACTTTGCACAATGTTTTTTTTGCTCATGTGTTCCTCTAGTTGCTTTTGCAACACAAGCAGCTTTGCTCAGCAGCAAATCCTATTCAAGCAGTTATTGTGATTGCCTGCACTAACATGAGACACTCATTTAAGAAGATTACAAAATAATGATGAAATTGCAGCATTACAGCATTGTAAATCTCATCAGCAAGGACAGAGAGGAGCTCTCAGAAAGTAACAGATTGCTATTTCAAGTTTCTCTGTTTCCATTATCAGACTCCTCTGAACATAAGGAAACTAAAGAATTTGGTGTTTTAAACTTAATTAAATACTTCAGGGGTAGCTGTGTACAATGCCTATAGCATAGTTTAGAAGTTCAGTTTCACCCCAGAGTTAACAAATGAATAGCAGGTGATTAGAATACTATTTATTGTACTAGTAAGTTGTCTCAAACATGTATGTTGGCACTTTACATCGCCTTGCAAAAGCTAGCCCACATCAGCTCGTACATTAGACTTTTTTGCCTATATCAGGTATTTGGATTGGAAGCACTTACGAAGTGTCAATCTGCTGAAAGACCCAGCCAGGACTTTGAAGGTATATATTATTAGCAAATAATCAGCAAAACAAAGTCATGAACTTAGATTAACTTTACTATACCCAGATTGGGGAGGCACCAAAACCATGGGATTTAAGTGTTGGTTCTTACTGCTCAGGCTGAAACAAAACTTGGACTACTGAAATTATCCAATACTCCAGCCCCACCATGAAAGCAAACCTGGTGTTCTTGCTGCAGGACACCTCAGTCTCTGTAGATACCTCAAAGTATTTCCCTTTTCTTCCCCCTAATTCTGCACCTGGAAGGGTTTGTGCCTTTCTGTGCTGTCCCGTAGTTGCATGCACTGCTATGAAAATGGGTGAGCTGGCTTCCCCCAGTACAGTGCGGTACATGGTTAAAAAAAAAAAATAGAGTAGTAGTTCTCAGCTTGGATGTACTGGCACTATTTACATTTCTAGCATCCTAACAGTGCTGTGGAGTTACTGAGAGTATTCAGTGCTCTCGTTTGCCCCAGACAACTTTTCTGAAGCAGTTTATATAATCAACAGCAACTTATGCCCATATTCACCAGTGGTGCATCCATTCAAGGCTCCTAAAGTCTTATAAAACACATTACCATACGTATAATGCTTTACGTACAGATACTATATACACATTCCTACACAGAAGTGATTTAACACTTTCTGAAAAGGACAAATCTGAGCAAGTGAAATCCTTCTCCTGTTGAGGTCGATAGTAAGTAACCTCAAAAGCCAAGACTGGGACATAATGAGAAAGATTTCCAGACTTTTTTCACTATTAAGCCTAGGTGAGGGGCTTTTTGAGGGTGATATTTCTGCTGAAGCTAGTGGAAAAAAAATAGCAACTGATGACAGAAAGCTATAGTCCACCACCTTTCCCTCTGCACTGGCCCTCAGAACAAGGCAGGTACTCCATGGGCAGGGGTCTGCTAGGAAAACTGTGTGTCAAATGCAGACAGAAAAAAATGTCTTAAAGTCTAGTTATCCTTTTTCAATTATCATGAATACTCTAGCCATGAATAGAGCTCCATCTGAGTTAACTTACCTAAACAGATATCTTGAAAGTATTTTTATATTACACAATTAGCCGAGAGCTTGGTTGCAGCTCTCTTGCAGGTAAGGCAGCTGGCAGGAGCACACAGTCCCTGCACTTCCAGTAGGCTGCAGGTCTGTGCTGCCCCAAGACCCTCCACCCTGGGCCTGCAAAATATACCAGTATTATTGACAAACTCTTGGTTCGACTTACTGAACATTTTCAGGAAGGTGGTGGCAGAGTGTGAATTTTTATAGTCCTCACAGCAGCTCCCATGGACAACACTTGCCCATTTAAATTTTATCTTATTTCCAACCAGAAAGGAGAGCTTGCGCTTTGTGTAATGAGATACTTGCAGGGATTAGCTGGTAAGGAAACCACCCCAAGCGCTTATTTTTATTGTAAGGCACAAACACTCGAAATTCTTGGTCTGGTGTTCTCATTCTAGTTAGCTCAACTTTCCAAGTAATTTGAGAAAACACACCTTTAAAGCTTAAAATATGACTTTAAAAATAGCCTTTATAGCCAAATTTTAAATCAGCTGAACTTCTTTGGAAAGAGCTTAATGATTTACAGTTACAGTATCCCATAGTTAAAAGGAGCATTTCACCCTAAATGTAAGTGTTTCACACCTGCAAACAAAGTTAAGCAAAATATTATTCTGCTTTGAGATTTCAAATGAGTTTTGGCAGACAACTTATGTTCCCCGAAAACACACTTTGGGGACTTGAGCTTTGACAGAAAGGAAGCACACAAAGGACAAGCAACCAAGTGATGTATTCCATCTCTTGCTTTCAGTAATGCCATCTTTTGTAGCATTTATAACACCACCAACAAAAAAAACGATCATTCACAAACCAACAGCTGTCCTTCTCTGCAGACTACTCTTAAAACTCATCTCTGTCATGACATTTACAGAAGTCTGACAGTGGTTAAGCAGATGATGCTCTGCAATTGCCACTTATTCTAAAGATGAGAATTATTTCATCCTTAACTAGTGTTTCTATCTCCTTTTTACGTTTGCCTTTGTGA
Source organism: Falco naumanni (assembly GCF_017639655.2). Taxonomy (NCBI): domain Eukaryota; kingdom Metazoa; phylum Chordata; class Aves; order Falconiformes; family Falconidae; genus Falco; species Falco naumanni. Next base: position 9,358,543 of record NC_054054.1, read on the forward strand.
ATAGGGACTACATTTTGCTATACATTCCAAACATGTTGGTAGTAATGACAGAGACTCAAGACACCAAAAGTGTTAAAGAAACAGGAAATAAAATCATGTGCTTTAATGTAAAAACAAACAAGTTCTCAGTTATAGAGAACTGAGCAAGTGATAGCAAATGGCTCCTAGGTAGTAATTTACTCCAGTAAGTTATGAAATTACATCTAATTGTTTCTCTTCGGTAACCATCATATTGAATAATCTCTTGTGTGAAATCAGATTTAAGTGTCAAGTTGAAGGAAATCCACCAAACAGGTCACTCCAGGTATCATAGGAATGCCAACATTAGACTTCAGATAGGAACATGATTAACGGGGGGGGGGGGGGGGGGACGACATTTCCAGCATAACTCATAACTCCAGCAATCATTTTTGGGATAGATCACAAGAGAATTTCTGACAAATAACAAACCTTTGATATTGCTGAACCTCAGCAATATACCCAAGCAGCTAGTTTTCATCAGCTGCCTTAAAACCCCTTACCTATCGCTGTCTCCACCACAAGTCATATAAAAACACACTTGATTTCCAGACTAGTATGTTTACAGCTCCAGGGGTAGAGGCAGCAAGATTCATCTGTCACCTTGTCTCCACCTAGTACAGATCTATCTGATAGGTGCTCTCAAAATATCTTATCACACTGGATTTCTTAACACACAAACCGTGAGGAAGTGTGGAGGTGAGGAAAGCTGCCAAAAAACGCCAGTGCTTCAAGAACCCTTTTGAATACTGGAGAATCAGCTATGAAATTCTGCTGAAGTTCCAAATGCCTCTCTGGGACACAGATTTCTGACTCCCAAGACAACAGCTCAATCCTCAGGCCATGGGCAAGCTCTGACACAGCTGGATTTAACCACTTCTGAATCTTTGTGAACGGGGAAAAAGGGAGAAGAAATGGAAATACATTCTTCATCCATCCAAAAACAACAAGATCAGATTTTTTATTCATATCAGGGAAGCGTTAGAGAACTATATAGAATACTCTAAAGATAAAAATCTCCTCTGAATATGTATATAAGAGCTTGAACGAAAAATTTATTTTTTTTTTTAGTACTTCAACTTCAGTAGTAACCCATGAAGCGCTGGGCTGAAATTGTTCAAATGGTAGCTAATATTCAAATAACCCATTGAAACTGTATCTGCAACAGACTGGCATCATGAAAAGAATTTTGGATAAAGGGGAACAGATGAAGAGAAATAGCAAAGAGAACTCAGAGGAGCTGTCAAAGTCCCCCAGGACAGTTTTAGACAGAATCAGGACACCATTTGCAGACAAAGTTGTTATGGACACTGAAGGCTCAGCCCCAGCTTTGCATAAAGGAAGCAGTCAGAGGAACCTGGCTGTTCAGCTCCAATTGGAATTAAGTTTACATTTAATTTTCCCATTGACTGCTGGTTCCAAATTCTAAATTAGAGGTCCAGCATCAGACTGGAATTTAATCTCTGCTACATGTCCAGGTGAGCGAGAAAAACCTTGGGGAGCACTCTCCCGAGCAAATCTGAACAAACTAGGGATATGGAGGCACATACAGGACATGGATCTATGCTTCAGCCACACAAAAGTTAAAGAACAACGCTCCATGTCAAATACTGACAGATAGCATTGGGTAGGTGCCAGGACAGGTAGGAAGACACCACCGGGGAAGGGTAAGTAATATTCTGGCAAAGTACATCCCCTCCACAAAGAGATGATGGCACATGGCAGGTTCACAGCCTTCGTATGGTGTTTCAGAGCTTATCTCTGCATCCCTGCTGAGGAATCCCAACTATAAATCACAGCACTGACTTGTACCTCATTTTCCCGTGTCTTTGGCGAGTGCTGTAGGCACTTTCTCTTCCTTCTCTCCTCCACAGTCTTCATGGCCCAAGGCTTGGCATAATTAATCTTTGAATAGAGATTAAAAATAGCTTTAGAAGAAGTAATCAAGGCAGATGGTTCCCAGAATACCACAGACTGTGGGATAGGGTGTTGGGATATTCTTAGCAAAAGCAAAAAAACTTTTAAATTCTGCACCAAAAACAGAAATCTTTATAAATCCCAGTGGGACTTCAAACTGTGGATTAAGACTATTCTTTTTGCAATGAAAAGGGGGATAACCTGGCATGAAGTCCAACAGGCACATTGTTGCAGCACAGCTGGACACAGTACATAGAGAAGCTGGACACCGACTTCTCACTCCAGCATTTCCCAATGGTTAACTTCGGGCATTTTCTTAGCCTGCTATTACCTCTGTATCACACTCCTACACACCTTCCAGCCCAGAGCGTAAGGTTACTCAGCAACTTTGGTATCCCCATTTCAATCGACAATGCAGTGTCCAAGAGTCGGGGGACACAGCAGCCTTAGTAGCTTGAGCTCTTTGCTGGTACTCAGTCACCAGTTTATTCTGTGGTGATACAACAAGTATTTTGAACCATCTGCAGAGTAGGTATTATTGGCTAAACAGTCAATTTAATAAATTACTATATTTCAAGATTGTGGATTCAATATACCCAGGCTTTCTGACAGAGTGGGAGTAGGAGGAGAGTAAATATTCCCCTTAGTATGTACAAAGAGAAATAATTACAAATGCTCATGGAAATACAGAACACTAAAAACTAGAAATCAGTTAAAGCCCTTGTATCTCTGTTTATCTCCACCTCAATTCTTACCATATAAAACCCTTGAATAAGAAAGACCACTCTAAAGGCAGTAAGTGCAGTTTGATGTAGATAACTGATTAAAAAGTCTCCAAAAGGCACCCAGGGCTCTCAGAAGTAGGAATATAATTTCCACATTGATAATCTACCTCCGAGTGCTTCAGCCAGACAACTCCCTGCATTGCTCTAGGTGATCTAGAGATACTGGCAGCAAGATAGTCACCCTAGTCCAGACCCCCACAAAATTCTGCCTGCCTTCCTTCTGAAGATGGGAGTCTTGCAACAGTACGGAGCCGTACAAAGACACTTGGCCTTTCAGGAGTAGCCAATATGTCAGGACAGTCAGCCAAGAGCACTCAAATGAATTCCATAAAATGAAGCGATGGTGTAAATCCTTCCACCAAAAAGAAAGAACTTCAGTAATTTAGGCCAGTGCTCGCTATATTAATTTTTAACAGAGGCTTGCTGGCTAAAGGCCAGGTAGATACCTACAGCAACCACAGGTACTAAACTTACGTGTACCTAAATGCTTTGCTACTTCAAATCTGGCTCTAAAATTACAGCACAATAAAACAAGACACAATAATGTGTCAAACTGCAACAATAATTTCCCTAAAACCAGAGCTAGCAATACATCCCACGTTACTGGCTTGCATAAACACCTCTACTTCAGATGGTTTAATGCACCATTCAACAAGTCATTGCAGGCCACTAAGAATTTGTGTGAATTTCAGGCAGCATCTGTTAGGAAGCCACACAGGTCTGTGTGTAAATCACACAGCTGCAGACTTCATGGGAGAAATTAACAGAGGTCAGACCAAGATAATCCTTGTATTAAAGGAAGGAAAGGAAATGTAAAGCTAGGAACTATGCTTTGTTAAAGTAATTCTTAGCACATTTTCTTTAACAGAGTAGTTAAAGTTCACAGACCAGCTTCAGTTAAAGAAACTGACTGGAAATAGTGGTGTCACAGTTGTGGGTTTTTTTTTCCAACATGCAGCCTCAGGGCAGGGTAAAATTCTTTATTCAAAACTATATTTTTAATTAAGACAAAGGGGAAGAGAGTTTTATGTATAAATAAAAGATGTTAAAGACAGAAACACACCTGTCTGATTCAAATTCCAATTAGACTGGGCTAAGTTTGAATTTGAGAGCTGGGTTCAAGTTAAAGCACAAAGGTTTAAAAAACTTTTTCAAACTCATGCAAATTTAGTCACCTCAAGGAACAAGTTTTACCTGTTCTCTGAAGCCTTCTGGCTTTCTGGATAAAAATCTGAACTTGGCCAAGCTGAAAAAAAGAAGCATGCTATGGAATTGAGACAAAAATCTCAGTGCTAAGTTCAGGCATTTAAACGTTTAAAAGCTGACATGCTATGCGCAAAGCTGGCCATGAAATTCTGGCACCCTTTAACTATCTGCTAGTTCACAGCAATAAAAAAAATTACAGATATGAGTTTTGCAGAACAAACAGTTTAAGTACTATGAAAACTGATGAGCCAGAATGCTCTTGAAAGAGAAGGATATGTGTTTCAGAGAATTTGTGTATGCAAAAGCTTCTAAACTGGCACTTACAAATTTCAAATGGATTTCTATGAAAGTAAAGTTTTTACACAGATAAAAACATCTCTGCTGTCCTGTTGCCTCTCCCTCTGTGATACTGCCTGTATCTTCTGAGCACAACACCTAGACCTTGTCTTAGTTTAGCTTTAATGAACATTTAAATAAAGAGCCAAAACAGCGTTTCAGATTGAAACAAACTTGCTAAAACTTCTGGATTCAGCTGCATTCATCCACCTTTAATTAAGATTGTTGCAAGTATAGGTATTCCCAAACTGTCCAAAACATGACCTGCTGAGGAAATCAAGTAACCAGGGTCAGAGACTCTAATCGGAAATTATTCTGTTCATTAGGAAGATAGGAGAGAAGATAAACGTGGCAGAGAGATGGCTCAGAGAAAAGCAGTACCCAGGGAAACTCCAGCAGGACAGCTAATGAATGGGAGAGCACCAAAGGTTAACCTGGTGTCACAACACAATACATGATGCCTTGACTGCTGCCTGCCTCTGCAGGTTGGGGGGCTAATGAGGAAGAGGCTGTCAAAAGCCTGGGCACTTTCAGTTATTCATATCTCCTTCTCCAAGTATATAAATGTACTGAAAAATGCAAATACATTTTTAGTCATCTTCACACCACATGCACGTACATATATAAAAATACACACAGACACACATGATGTCTCTTTGGAAGCCATAAAAACAGATAAGCCATTCTTAGCGTGGCTCCAAAGCCTTCTGGAATTACATCGATCCTGCACACATGTACTTTGAGAAGATGCCGTCGTGGCAGAGACCAGTCTACTTGAAGCATGCCACCAGCCAAGCAGGGGGCAGGCAGAAAAAAAAACCCCTGGGTCCTCGCTCCAGAGTGCCTTTAAAGGATGCAAAGAACTAAAGGAAAATGAAAGCTTCAAATACTGGGAGGGGGGGCACAAACATGGACACGGAGGGTGGGACACAGACAAGAACACACTAAAGCAAACAGGTGTCCTGTTCCAAAACTCCTACTTTTAATCTATAAAATAGAAACTTTTGATGGACACCAGATTGTGCGTCCCTGGAATGAAATATGGATCTATAGCTTTTATGAAAGTAAAGTATTTCAAAGAGGGCATGACAGAGAAAAGACGTTTTAAATATAATACCTCTCTCAGGAGGAATCTCTCCCTGTGTCAGTTCATGACACTGCAGACTTTGATGCTGCTCTGACAAATATTTTCTCTAAGGTGAACTATAAGTTACTGTAGTTTTATCTTTTTTTTCCCCCTACTTTTAGTTTAAGTAGGAATTGCACTGAAATGACAACCTCTACTCCTTCCAACAACTAAGATATCAGAGAATAAAGACCATTTACTTTTATTAACCTGCTACCATTTCTTCTTAAGGTTATCCAGGCTGTTATCTCATAACAAGATATCTTGTTCAATTTAATTTTAATTTCTACCTGCAAGAAAGACCAAAAATAAGTAAAATACAACTAACACTTGAAAAAGCAGTGAATTTCTTCACTTCTTTGAGGAAGAAAACCAAAACACAGCAGTTATTTATCATTTGACAAACTAATGAAAGATGCTCTGATATTTTTTCTTTATTCTTCCAATTTTGGAATGGTCTGCAATTTTCAAGATTATGTTTTAAAATTTTGTCTCAAATTCTTGGCTTAAGTTTTTTTGTGAAAAGCAATCTATCTTCATTCCACATTGCTTTGCAGTCTCAAAATAGTCATCTAACAAAAACAGTCAGAGGTGCCAAGATAACAGCAAGAAAATCCATCCTCTACTTTTACCTTATTGCTAAGATGCATAGTACACCATTTCTAAATATTTTGTTTCAAACTGGATATTTAAAATCTAGACTGAGAAAGGGGTAAAACAAGTGATAGTAGCTGTGCCACCTGAAAAACCTCCTGGCCCACTGCCACAGGTAGGCGGGGGTTTTTTTTCTCTCTCCTTTAATGCATTAGGTTATGAGAAGAAATGATTTCCCTGCTCAGCCAACTCAATCACTCAGTTTTCACTTCACGCACAATTCTTATGGTCTGCCATCTCTATCTCCTACAATTTCCTCCTTCCATTCAACTGCTGTCATCCCTTGAAGCATAATGTAACGGCAACTTGCACACTGGTATCAGAGAATGCTTTGTTTCTTTGCTCTTGCTCTGTTTAACGAGGAATACTTCTTGCCTTTTTCTGTGCATACATTGGGCCTTTTCTGTAAAAGGACTGCAGCTCTTCAAGGCTCCATATGACCCGTGAAATTTTCTCCAGAACTCCCCCAAAAACCTGAATGTGCCATCGTACCTTGTACTATTTCAAGGCTTTCCAAGACCTGAAAGCACGTGCTTTCAGTTTTAACGGAAAACTTAAATCTGTTTTCCCCCAATTATATAAGGCTCATTTCTGGTCCCTGTATCTCAGGAAATTACAATCATGAAGTTTTACCTACAGGAAAAGTTGTCAGTGGTCAAGGCTGAAATTTACTCATTTACACCTCAAGCAGCAGCTGAAACGTAGGAAGGAAAGATTCCCCCAGTTCTGGACTCAAAATGCTTTTAGCATTTTTAGAGAACTGGTGTAGAGCAGAAAAGATGAAATGGTTCCAGTAAGACAAACTAAAAACAACCTTTGAGACTTTTCTCCAGACTAGTGTATTTGATGTGTTCTGATTTATCATAACCTGGTATAAGTGGAGATTAGTATCTTTTTAAGTTCACAAAGAAAGGTAAAAAAACCAAGCACAGCTAAGAAGGTCAAAAAGTAAACCGAAACCACATCATTTCCAGTATCATAGAAGGAAGTATTTGATTCAGAATAGCAGTATTCCACAAAAAGGCTTTTGCAGATTCATCTCTTTGCCAAACCTCTGCTTGGCACACATGACTGCTGGGAAGAATTTTCAGCTCCAGCCTCGTTTCCTCAGACTTGCAATTTGTATATTCAATTTGAGGGCCAAGAATTCAGTATGCACCAATTCTCCAATACTGTAAAGAAACTGATATAACAATGCTAACAAAAATGTCTAAAGTAAACCCTACCTATGTCCTCCCCAATGCAGCATCAGTCTTCACAGAAAGATTGGTCAAAGAGCTGTTAAAATAAAGGCCACCAGATCAGGGACAGTTTCTCCAAGAGTTATTCTTTCTGCAGTGTTCCTCCAAGACCATTACACAGCTCTGCATCCCACCCATACACAGAAAACTTAACTGCACGGATATCAGTGTATCAAACCAGGTGGTATTAATGAGACACTAAATGACGATAACCTGTGTTGTGATGTTTAAATAACCACCAATTAGGCAGCCATATAATTAAGGATGCTGAGGACAAAACTGATATCCCAGACAACCGGTGGAGCAGTAAACACAGTAATAGGGCTTAAAATAAATGATCAAATCCTAGTTTTACTCTTTTGTTACAGAAGATGGATGAAGGTTGTAATAGTTACAAATAATATATTGTCGTAAACATGATTAAGTGTTTAAAGTTAAATAAGTAGAACTAGCTTATTCAATGAAATGTGCTATTTCAATGCAATTATGATCACGCAGTCTTCTTGGCATTTAAAGCTTACCAGAGAGGCTTCATTCGAGGAAAGAAGCCGAGACAGGGGGGTCAGTAGTGGAGCTGGTTGGCAAATCTTTGACTTCTTTCTCAGGACAATATCTATTCACCAAAAAAAGCTCCTAAAATGAGAAAATAATAAACCAACTTCAATGCTATTGCCAATGTAACTAGGGCAGGGAAGAGAAGTTAACAAGAACATTTTCAAATCAAAATTCCAAATCCTGTATTTCAAACAATAAAGGACTTCTTAGCTAATAAGAAGACAGTCAAAGTTAAAGGCTGCAAGGAAGAAAAATATTTGTTTCCTACATGGGAATACACTGGACTACAGGTCTCAGATCAGGCTGTTTTTTTCTTATTATTCCTCCTTCCCTAAATCGGGAAAAATACTGTGCTAGGAAAGTAATGATTATCCTTCACGGGTCTGCTGAAGTGAACAGTATTGTATTCATGTAATAAACAGTGCTGACAAATGAGAGCCAAGTCTCTTATTCACTCAGCAGTTCAGCTGGGAGATGGATTTCCCAGCAGAACTTGTTTAGACTGCCTATCTCCACATGATTAAATAGGAGGCTGCTGGTGGTAAGTTTAAATATTCCAGTATATTTAAAAGAAGAAAAGACTAGAAAGGAGAGAGGCAGCATCCAACAGAAGATGGTGGTTCACAGTATTCAATGATACTGTAATTCTAATGTCTGGACATGCCCAGGGGTCTGCTCAGTTGCCATACGCACTGCTAAGCACAGACCATAACTCACACCTTATCCCTTGGTTGTAAGCTCTTCTCACCCAGTTCACTGCCCTACTCACACCCCCCAGTTCAGTAAACAGCATTGTATGACATACTATAGATTTCCCTTTCTATCGCCTTCCTAAAGGCGAGGAACAAGGGATCAGTGATTGATATTTTAGGAGGATGTATGAGGAGGTGTGACAAGAAGAGTTGGTCTTTCATATTCTTGTGAAATAATGATTTCAATGAGCACCTAAACAGCCATTTTTATTCACCGTTATCTTTGTGACATTATCCCAAATATTTCTGATACATTTCTTATGCTCTGACCCTGTTGTGCCTCAGAGTGCTGGTTTTAAACGGGAAAGCAGAGAAAAAGTTCAGGCTTTACTCTTGCCAGGGCTTTTGGACTCCGCTCAGTTTGAGCCAGCAAAAAACTTCCACACACGTTACTCCTGCATGCTTTATGTCATACTTCAGTACAAAAGTAAAAGTTAAAGTTTTAACCCTACTATATTTAGGCTTCTACTTAAGCCACTTTAAAAACAGAAACATTTTTTTTTTTAGATCTATTACTGAAGTGAATAACACTCATTTTTAAATCACTATTACTCAACCCTTGAATTTTGAATGACTTATGCATGACTCCTGACCTCAAGTTACTATCTGTGTTCCTCTTGAATCACAAGTTTTAAGCACTGCATTCCCCAAGCCTTGCCCTTTCCGTTCCAAGCAATATTTTGTCATTGCGTTGCTTTGAAGTCAAATTCATAACATGTATGAAGTAGGAAAGACATTGAAAATATATCGAAACAGAAGAATATTTTTAAAGTAACTACAACTATTTTTAAGATTTCAACTAATGGTAGCACGGTTTCTTTATATGTTGCTTAAAAGTAATTTTATTTGGGACACATAAGCTTTCAGATCATCAAAGCCTAGAATGAATGATTCACTCACAGGCATAAAGTAGCCTGTCACAGACAGTTATGAACTTTTATGCATAGCATTTTATACCTGTGGTGAAACTAGATCCAAATCACTATCCTAAGCCAATACCCTACCCCGGGAGGATAGAGGACAGGCTTAGTTACATCAAAAACATACCAGACTTTCCTTACAGTGGTACCTTTTTTTTTTTTTTTTTTTTTTAAACACAGGCAGGTTTTGAAAAGCAGAACCTTAAATCTCCTTTAAAATAACTGTAACAATATTAATGCAATCATAAGGTAATTGGTAATCAAAACATACCCCAAAATGCTCACAAAGCACTTTTTTCATTCTAATGGACAGCTAGAGGATTTTTCCTTAAAATACTCAAAACTTTAGACAAAGGCAAAAGAAGTTTTCCCCTCAAGAAGATTAGTTAAGGGCGTATCAAGTCTTTATATGCTGCAAAAGTTAAAAATAATTGCTACCAGAGAACAACTACTGTTATTCATTGGCATAAAAAAAAATGCTGGCCTGACATCTTTGAAAACTGAAACCATCAGCTTATCCTTAAGAGATTCACAACAGGGGCAGGAGCAATATAAAAAATTCAAATTTCTTCACAATCATTATGACTAATTCCAATGAAGGAGGATTATCTCGTGCTTACATTTGTGGGAATCTGTGATATGCAAATTTTCACCAAAACAAACCCTAAAATGTAAATATTGCACTTACAGCTGTTCACGTTAAATATGTCTAACTATCAATTTAGGAGTGGGAACATGGTATAGATACACCCACTTCCGTGCATATAAGCAAAGATACATAATGACTAACGCCAACTTCATTTGTTCTCTGAAAAACTCACTGAAACTTTACATATAGTTTCTCCCTTTGCAATTGCATATTTTTGCAGTTATTGGCATACAGAAGAGTCTATTAGTTTTTCAAGTGCATGAGTTCTTAAAGAATTTGAGTGCACACAAATATAGCCATTTGGGAAAGGAGGGGTAGAAGAGAAGGAAAAAAAAAAAAAAAAAAAAAAAGAGGTTTACGATGGTGCTTCTCACTAAGGACTTCTGCATTTAAATTTTTTATTATGCATTTTTCCATGTAAATTTATTTTTTTAGCAATTTTATTTTAATTTAAATCAAATTAAATTTAATAAGATTTCACTCATGTTATCATTTAAATTTTAAATTACATTTATTTTTTATAAGAAGGGCAGGATGGTAAAGAGGGGCACTTAAACATCAATATGCAGCTTCCTCTTTCTCCCTACACTCGAGATTGTACCCAGCTACATTTTCATGAAAGGAGGGATATGTTCAGAGTTCCCTAGGAAGACTCTAGAAATAAGCAGTTGCTCATGTGCTTTCCATCAATGTACAAGTCAAATCACTGCCAAGTCCTCCCCTTTCCCGTCACGGATTAATGGCCTCTGGGCAGCTGCCTGGGGAAGTACAAAGGAGATGCCCGTGTCGCTGTTTGAAGCGTTTCATAGTAATTCCACACCACTGCACTGGTATCTACTGGTGACAACAGAGGACACCAATAGCTGCTGGCTCTGTTGCCACAGCGGGCCCAGCACTGCAGCCAAAAAGCCAATATTGTTGAGATCAGAGATGAGTATATTAAGGAAATGCATTAGCTTAGCTTCTGGAGTTGCTTTTGCTCGCTCTTTGTAAAAGCTGGCCTGAGAACAGTAGATCACCACTGAGAAGTCTCTTGTCATACAAACTGTAGAGTACACTGAGCCATGAAAAAAAAATCCACTTGTAAAGGTTGCAGTGACCCTCTGATACTGAAGTTTCATTGCATATGAATGGAAACTTTTCTCACCTTCCTCCACCCGCCATCTTACCCCATCCATTTCTCTAATGAAATCTCCTCTTTTTCATCTCTTCTCAGTTCAGCGGCATTTGACATCATAAAAGTTAGATGTAGAAACCTGCAGAAGAACACACTAACCTTTTGTGCTGATAGAGGAGATCTTTTAAAGGTTTGGCTGCAGCCTACAGACTCTACTAATAGAGATTTGTGCAATCATCTTTACAGCTAGATAACTAATTTCAAGTATCCAAACATCTATACTGAACAAATCTTGCTTTGTTGTCAAAAAGGACACCAGGGGACCTCCTCTAACTCCAATTACAGAAATAGTCCCATCTGAAGAACTTACGAAGTTCTACAGAAACCATATTTAATTATGGAACCAAGCCTTTTTTTAAAAAAAAAAAATATTGGAGCAGTGCCACAGGCAAACTGCAAGTTCTTCAAGACACAAGACTCCCCTTCTGACACATCAAGTCGCTTCAAGAAAACCATGTCTCCGACCTCATTTCATGTATTTTGCATTACTTCCACCACCTTAATGTCGTGCACTCAGGTCATTGAGGTACTCCCGATTTCTTTCCTGTTCTACTTCATTTGTAGCACCTTCTCAGCCCTGCAGGCTTTTGTGGCATGCAACTCAAACATCTCAAAAGTTGGTCAGTAGGCTTTTACATTGAAATTGGCAAGGAAGTGGTAGGGTTTATTATTTTTACATTACTGCTATACAAACATGTTTCTGCATCATGGGCTATTGAATTGAATTTCAATGTTTATCCAAGCAGCATCACTCCAAATTTAATATGATAGCTTATGAAAGTAGAATTATTCAGAGTTTGATAGGTCTCAGAACAAAACTGGTGAGAAAAATCACATGGCATCACAACTTGCAAGGCAGCCGGTGTGCTTAAGTTTCACTTTTGCATAAAAAAAGGAGCAAATGCCAATTGTGAACTTCAAAGGATTGGCACTGCAGACAAACAGTTGAGGAGTTCATCATCACTTTTCAAATATTATGTATGCACAGGAGAAGAGATTTATTTGTAAAATAATATGGGATAGTATAACACACATGCAGTTGGAGAAGGAATTTTTAGAGATTAGATCAAAGACACTGATCTACAACTTGTTTATGACAGCATAAAAAAAGCCCTATTTGTGCTTCCATCAGTTACATACCACCAATTTAAATTTCCTATAATAATCAGGGCTATATTCATCTGATATTGAGCATTTCAGTGTCAATACTAGAACTCAACATTTCCAGTGTTTTAACTGAAAGACACAAGTCTATCAAATATCTTTCAAATTGAAAAAAGTTCTATAACTGCATGAATAGGCTTTATAGTTCTGTCTATTCTTGTTGTCTCTTGATTTTGTACAAGAATTTAATAGTGTCTCACCATCCCTCCCGACTAACAAGAATCTCTTGCTATAATTACAGGTTTATTGTGTCCTTAAAGAGTGAAACAACCTAAGCAGAATTAGATATTGCATAATGATTATCAGCCTTATTTCAAACAAAATCCAAGCAGGCAGTAAACACAACGTTTATGAAATCAAGAATGTGTCAGAGAAATATGTGCCATTAAGTGAGACTGTTTGGTATCACTTAATCTTTGTATTGCTTGGGAACATCACACATGAAGCACAAAGTTGAGCACCATCCCTCTGCTGCAAATTGCCTCTGATTGCAGTGGGAAAGAAATGGAAGTAGCAGCATCTACAAGAATGTGCCTCTGCCACTTTTATCCTTGAATCACTGATTCCTTCCTTCAGTTCAACTACCCAAGTTGAGCAGAATAATTTTGTAGTTTGTGAAATACTGAAAAGCTTCTCTCTCTCATTTGCATGTCTTTTGGCCAGTTTTTTCAGCTCATGAAGTCAGAACATTATCATAGTTTTCAGCTTCTCAGCAGTAAGGAGAAAAAAAAACCACCATAATATGATCTCTGTTGGGAGAGCAAGGATGTAGAGGGAACAGATGCAGCAGCAAAATGTAAAATAGTTGCTTTAGGGCTATATCTTTCTGGCTTCACTATGAAAAGACCTCATACAAATAAAGTCATTAGCTCACACTATAGAGCCTTCATAAAAAAACAGAATGTCTCTAGCAACAGCTCACTTGAGGAAGGGTTGCTTTTGGAGACACTCATTGTTCATACATCAGAGTCTTCCACAAGTAGGAAAAGCAACAAAAGTACATGCAACTGCTCATTGCCCTTTCTCAGGTGCATGCCAAAAAACCAAGCTAACAGGTTGCACTGAGGTTTAAGCCAGCTACAGGACACCCACAGCTGCAGCAACGCCACAGAGATATCTTGCAAGTTGGTAACAACTGTGGGAAAACCCATTTACCAGAAGCTGAAGTTTCATTCTTCCACAGCAAAGGAAAGAGAAGAAAAAAAAAAAAATCCAGTCAGTTGTCACTTCTAAGCAAATATAGAAGCAACTGTATTGCCTTACAAGGTGTGTGTTTAGAACAGATGTTGTTCAACCCAAACATCATGTATCAGCACGGGTAACAGGTCGATTTTGTCTTCAGATTCATAAAGTATCTAGAGTTGGCTTTAACATAATAGCGATGAGAGATGCAGTACCACCAGCTGTATAACTGAAAAGACTGAAATATTTCCCTTAAAAAGATCAAATGCAGAAATTGTTCAAGTCACATTTGGTCTGCATTTTATTAGCACAATGAAACTACAGGTTACTTGCACCACTAATCACCAAGGGAAAACAAACGCTATTTTATGGGTAGCTGCTACATGCCTTTATCCCATTTCTACACGGCTATGTAGTTGCCTCCTGAGATTCAAATTTATGTGTTCCTTAAATGAAGTTTTTGTTGTGCAGATTTTTTCAAAGTAGGAATTCATTGCTTTTTAATATAGAAAGGGGCACAGTGGTCTGCCAAGTCTAAGATTATCATCAGAGTGTTTTCTGGAGAGGACTGACCTGCTAAGGGTGTTCTCTGCTGTTAGATCAGCACAGCCTTCTGACCCTTTAGACTACTACTTGCATCCAAGTGAAATGAACACATTGCCTCCAAACATCCTGTATTCCATTGTGCACAAAGTAAACAAACCCTGAAGAAATAGTTATGTCAACACTTGGTTATGCTGCAAAATTTAGTCATACTTAAGTGAGATGAAGTTAAAGAAATGAAATAGCTTCCAGAGCAGGTTCACTCTGTTTCTCTCACGAGAAATGTCTTCCACCACGACCTCCTCATAACAACACAGCAGAAACCAAGGACACAAAAACACCCAGAGGAAATCCTTACTTGGAACCACTTCCTTTTCAAATAGTATTTCTTGTGGGTTATTGGTCATTTTCTAGACCTATGTAGCAGAACACAAGGTGTTTAGTAAATAAGTCTTGCATACTTTGAAGTACACTCCCCTTATTGCAAATAGTATTTTGTAACCACATTCTAATGAATTTTAAAGAATATGCTGCAAGATATTAGACATGTTTTAATATAGTGTATTTACAAGCTTTAGAAATTACAAGAGAAATATAAACTATTCTGCATATGGTATAAACAAGGGAGAAGTTATTTTGCTCACTAAGAATGAAGTACTTTGTCTCTTTCATTTTAAACTTTGCTTCCCTGATACAAGTAGTACCATAATAGAAGCATTTAATGGCCCTATTAACTCAACCACCTAAAACCAGAATCTATATTAATTACATTCATTATACTTAATTGAACATAATCATCTAACCTAACAATTCCTTGTACACTAATTAATAAAACAGCAGGTCTTCTGGATCAGAAATGCATTAATTTATTTCTTTTGAAGGTAAGATATTTAGGGGACAGATAAAATTCATAGCTTCCATCATTACTATATTCGGACAGGCTTAACTTTTGCCATCACAGTGACTGTTCACGGCAACGGATCTCTTAAGTGAAATTGAAGTTTTATGCAAATCTTGCATATCTAATGTGTTGGGGGCTTTTTGTCTGCATGGTGACATCTGAAAAGACATGGACATGACCTTGCTGATTCATGTCTAAGAACACTGCAAGGAGTCACAAAAGTCTATAATGTCGTCTATGTTATGAGCAACATTCAATAACTCCACAGTGGTATTAAAAGTATACAGTGTCACCTGCTTAAGCAGGTAAAGCGTAATGCATTTATTTGAAAGATCAGAAGCCTGGACAGATCAGATGGGCCATCCCCCCCAAAAAACCCGCATAGACTACTTCCTCTTCTATCATTAAGCTCATAATCTCTTATTAATTGATCGCTTGGGCTGGATCACTCAAACAATCACCGATTTACCTTTGTTTCAGGGTGCAAAATGGCCAGACAACAAATAAAAGCTTCAGGCTTAAATATGCACACTGAATAAAGCAGCCTACAGCTCCGCACCTAGCAATCCCCACTTGACTACCGTTTACTTTGAAAAAGACGTAACTCTGTCTTAGCCCGAGGTAGCTAACAGTCTTGGGCACCTGCGGGGGATGGGGGGTGGTGCTTGTTTGGGGTTGTTTTTGGTTTTGGTTTTTTTTTTGACATATACCTCCATCTTGCAAGTCTGAGCTGCCTCTCATCTGTTGTTCTGTTAGGCATGAGCCAGGCCCAATTTCTCCACTTTACTTTTGAAAAGTCTGATTTGATAGGTATTTCAGCCATGATTTCCTTTCAGGAAGGACACAGCTGAACAAAAGCAAGGAGCACTTTCATCCTGATATTGTAGAGCCAAGATTATCCTCTGCTAGAGGAGACCAAAATAAAGATGACTCAGCCTGGGAAAGCATCCTAAAAACTAAACAATGGACATCTCTAAGATAGAATTATTCTCTAACCCTCTTATTAAAGCTATTATAATGTCTAATAATAATCAAAGACGCAATAGGCTAGAGGGAGAAAGTTCTAACCACTTTGTCATTTGGTAGCTATGTAGCTCTGCATCCTGAAGCACGCATTTCATTTCATATTGAATAAATAATTTCAATAATATTAATAAGTAATCTTTGAAGAAGGAAATGGAAGAACCAGGTCTATACGTAATAATCAGGACACTTCCCTGGGAAGGGAGAGTAATGTGCATTTGGCCCAATTAATCTTTGATGTTGCTCCACTGTTCATGACAAAATTAAATTCCAGAACTAGAGAATACCACAAACTCAGCAAAATAGAAGGCAAACCCAAAAATAAACAAAAAATAGCAACCTCCTATTACAAACATATTTGCACCTTGATTTCACATCCTACATGAGTGTGCTAACCAGCCAGCTAGCCTTTGGTGAACCAGGCAGGGGAAAGAGTGGGAAAGAGGAAAAGGGGAGCACATGTTTGCATTCCTAAGTCTCTCAAGCCATTAAAAACAAAACAAGAAAAGAAGACTAGGCATCAGTATTCAGAAGACAGCTCTTTTGTCAGCCACAAGGTGAAAGCCCATCCCCCTAGAAGAACCAAGAAAGGCTTTACAGGAGTTTGCAGGCCCGTTTCCCTCGGGGAAGCTCAGTAATGCATCATCTATACGACATGCACTGACCCAGTACTGCAGCCAGAGGAGTTTAGATGCTTAACAGTTCCAGATCTCACATTGGAAACTGACTGCTTAAATTGGTAGCTATTAAAAAATACATCAGACAATAACCTTTCCATGACTACTACTGTCCCTTGAAATTATTCAACAAACTTTCTGAACTTGATTTGGTGTAAGCAGCCTCTTTGAGGGATATTATTTCTGCACATAATGATCAAATGCACTTTTGTTTCAGTATATTCACTGTATGACTCAAGTTCTCTCATGGGAAAGTTAAACAAGTCACACATTTGAAAGAATACATAAGTCCACGTAGTTTCATAAAAACAGTTTTTGTACAAAATGGTGGGGTAATGCATGGCAGAGGCCGGAACACAGTTCAGTGGTTCTGTTTCCCAGCTCTGAGTTAATTTAGCCAAATCACACATCCTTTGAAGACTTTTTTTTTTAATCTTCTTCCTTAATGAGAATGACTGAGCAAAAGTAGTATTTTATTCACATCTGGATAATGAAAAGATCCAATATTAGCATTATTTCAAAAATGCCTCATCTGTGCCACCATCCTTCAAGTTCCCAGCAGCACATTTTAACCAAACAGACTTTTGTATTGCTATTCTCCTATTTGATAAGTCATCCAATACACTAATGCGCCATGTCCTACTTAAAAAACCAAAAACAAACACACACACAAAAAACAGTTGTTCTCATGATTCTCCCTCCTCCCTTCTCCTCCTTTTCTCCCTCAAGCTGTTTCATGTGCAGATCTTTTCAGGCCTCTCTTCACACCCTTTGCCTCTTTGAAGAAGTAAATGATAGGAATCATCTTACCAAACTTCACCTAGGCTGTCCATGAGAATATTTGAACTGTTCATGTACTAAATACCTGCTCTTAACTCAATAGAAGTGGATAAAACACAAACCAACTTTGATTCCCTCACCTAAATTCACAGAGAGCACACACACGTGTAAACAGCCATACTCGCCTCTTGTGCGCCTATCTACATAGATCCAGACCAGCCACATGTGACCTTCTTTCCCTCCCAGCCCTCCCGCTCCTCAACACACAGAGTTTAAGTTTCTGACCAAGATAAAATTTGAATCTCCTACTGTTTGAACCAAAAATCTTGCAGAGACAGCACATCAATTTTCAGGATACACCAGATCTACATTATAGCCTATTCTGAACTCTGACTCTTATTTTGGATCTTAATGTCATCACCTTCGTCTGTAATTAGTAATATTATTAGTGCCTGATTAATAACTAGTGCCACAAACTAAATTACCACAGTTTCAATCAAATAATCTTTCAGATGCAGTGAAACAAACAACGTAGGACACACACATTCCTACCTACAGACAGGTAGGTCATAGCATGCAATTTCTAATTTCATAGGCATAAACAGATCAAGTTTGACTACCTGGTTATTAAGCAATTATACGTATTCATGAATTAAGCAACTATTAAAAAAATAAACATTTTTAAGTAGTATACATGCATCACTGGTTCCGGAGCTCCTGCCCTTTCCCAGGAAGCGCACGGCATGCCGCACCCAGCCCCACGCCTGCCCTGTCTTGCCTCTGCAGCACTAGACTTAGCTCTTGACACTCAAAACTGCACAACATTGCACAGTCCGCAGCCTTACACAGTATGAGCACCACGAACCTTTTTCTGTAAGTGATTTCAAAGTAGTTTTGGTTTTATTAAAGACATTCAGTCCTGTTAACAAACCTCACCTGATGCACTTGGGTCTCTGTAGTGCAACAGGATTTCTTTATAAGGACTTCTAAACAGAAATCCAAGGCTGGAGATATAGTCCTGTCCCGAAAAAACAGCTTTAACATCTTTGCAATTCCAACAGCTCCATTTTCTTTTTAATTATATAACAATATTGTAGTATAGTAATAATTATTATTATTACCCAGTTTTGTTTTGTCGTGTGCTTGTTTTCAAGAAAAGCAATGTCTTCCTTCAAAAGTGTTTAGAGCAGAGAAAAAAAAATTACTTTTAAGTTTTAATTTATTTAGAAATAGTTCTGGAAATCAAAGTTACCAACCAGATAGACTTGAGGATCGCGTGGGCTGTACTTGCTGTGGAGAAGAACAGAACTGGGATATGTTGAAACTAGCTTTGCTGGTTATAAATGTAAATATAAGACATGGCTATTGTATGCACTCTGAAACCAAAGAAAAAGTTTAATTTGCAACTGCGGAGCCAAGAGTGGAAAAGCTAGTTCCCCAGCATTGTTCCTCAGATGCCCAGAGGAAAATTTTAAAGCGTAACTCAAATCACTTTTGCTTCCTGCATGCTCCCCACCACCACCCCCCAATTTAAACAAATAAAATACTCTCAAGGCTGACTTGTCTTATTTAATAGCACTTTTTAAAAAGATATTTGATATTAGAGTTTGGCATTATTATTTTTCTGGAGTGCACTGTCAGTGTGTGAGCAAGTCAAAATGCTGTACTCACGCATGCGTCTTACATGGTATAGAGCTTGCCTTTAGCATTCCTCCATTTCCAACAAGCAGGAAAGTAATTATCAAACTAGTTGATGCAGATAGTAACCAGTTAACCCAATTTAAATTTTGCTGGTTTTGCCAATATGTAGTTGGCTTATTTCTTAATGATTAAACTACCTGGTTTGGTTTTTCTTAAGCTGTCAACCTGCAAGCGTTATATCAGGATTCCCCTTATGTAACAAAAGGCCACCAAAGAAGAAATAATCATTGAGTTGCAGTTTTTCTTCTCTGAACAAGACTACTTACATGTGAAAAACTGTATTCTTAAACTGAGCTCAATCAAAGCAAAAATTGATTGTGGATTGAAAAACATGTTCCAAACCTGTAAGTAATTGTTGCATTATTTCCTTTTTGCACACAGCCAGGTAAGCAGAGCCAGGGGCCACTAAGACCTGCAGTCAGGCTGCAGCAGAAGCTTCTGCCCCAGGATGGCTTCCTGACCACCCCAGGTTTCCCCACAAGGAGAAGGCAGGGACAACCCCCAGGGCCAGGCACCAGAGCCCCAAAAAGCATAGGAAGGGAGGGACAGCATGGGGTCCTCTCCCACCTGAGGCTTCTCCTTCCTGCAGGAAGGACAGGCACAGCCTCCCCCCTCCCTGCTCAGGCAGTCGGTTAAGCAGGTGCCTAATTCAAGTCCATTCATTTCTCTTGTCCCGCTTGGAATTTCTTGATTTCACAGGCTTCTCTCACTTTACCCCCATCTATCCTCTTTTTCCAGCTGTGAAACTCTGCTTTTCCACATTTGTTTGTTCCTTAAACAGAAGCTATCCCATAGCTTTGCAGTTTATGGCTGTCCTTCTCTGAACTTACATCCTTTCAGAAGCGAGAGGAACCAGCGCCGCACAGGGTATTCAACAAGACACATGCAGAACTGGGATTAATACACGATGTTCTGTTCTCTGTTTCTTTCCCAACAACCCTTAACAGTCCGCTTTTCTCACAGAACTACTTTGTGATAAACTCTTAAACTCACTCCTTTGTGACAATGAGGCTTCACCCTCAGCAACACAGTAAGCACGCAGAGCAAGGGCAGCAGAAGAGAAATCTTTAAAGACTTATTTGGAGAGCTATTTCTCAAGGCTGGATTCTCAGTTTATGAAAGCTTACATTAAGAATTCAAATTTTTTTTTCATTCTCCGTAAGCACAGAAGTGGGACTTAAGCAACTGTTGGGGGGGGAAGAAGAGAGGGAAGAGCAACGGAGCAAGTCCAAGAAAAATAAAAATACAACATCAAGAGTGACTAGCACAGCACAGAACGGCTCAGAAACTGCTGAAACCTAAAGGCTCCCATGTCTCCCACATCCCAGGCAAGCACCGCTCCCCATCCCTGCAGATGGGATCTGGTACTGAGGAGCTGCTGCTGAACCAGAGCCACTGCCAAATAGTCCCCGAGACAGCTCTCTTAAGCAAGCAAAGCCACCACCACTCTACAGTGCTTCATGGGCTAACACACTCGCCCTGCCCAAGTGCTGGGCTTGGATGCAAGCCAGCAGGACTCCCAAAATCTCAATAGCGATAGCTAGTGAATTGCTTCACTTGAGCTGTAAAGGCTTCCTCTCAGCAGGATTTATGATCTCAGCACAACACCACGCTAACTGCAGTGACATAGCTGCCTATTCATAGCTCCCCAGAGGGCAAGAAATGTGCTGAAATCTGCTAGCAGAAGTACATGTCCTCATAGTCTGACTTTACGGTCATCTTTAAATGAGGAGTGCTTGTTAGTGGACTGAGCAACTCTGGATGCTAGCCTCTACTTGCTCTCTGCCTTTGGGCAAATCAGCTAGCATCTTTCCTAGATTAAATTAACTATAAGCACAGGAATGAGTTAGAGTGTTACTCGTCTCTTCTCCTAAAAGAGTGGCTTTGCTACCAAAAAACTGTTGTAAGACCCTTGAGGCACATTAGAACAGCAGGACACAGACCAAACCAAGCTACTTGTTACAAGATGCTGTTAACGCTCCAGAAATTCTTATGTGAGAATGAAGCACTTGAAGAGCACAGGAAAATTGCAAATCTAACTCTTAATTTTTGAGAAAGATTATTCATATTCATGGGAGCACACATCTTACAGTCAGCATTGACTAGCCAAATAACATCACAGAGGGAGCCCTGCAGATTGACACTTGCAATGCTTTCTGCTGTGAAAGGCAGATAATCTTCCTCCAGTCCTTTCCAGAGACACCATGTGAGTAACAGAAGTACTTTTGAAGAAGTTACATAGCTAAAAGCTTAAAAGATTACTCTTCTTGGTGACCAAAAGAGCAAGAAAACTGGTCACACAACACAAGACTCCACTCAGATTGAAGTAGAAGAGGAGTCCATACTGGTGTGACTTCATCGCTACAGCAGATACTGCTGAATCAGGAGGATGATGTATGAAGAGACACTTCTTTGTTGCTCAGTAAATTTATGAAAACTGCTAAAGTTTGAGAGAATGCTGCACTGGAAGACTATTAGATTTTTTTCCTATAAACAAAGACAGGCTGTGTTTACCATCAGATCAACTGCTTGCATCTAAATCTGATGGATCCCACTTGACAGCCGTGAATAAATACCCTGTTCAAGTATTATCTGTGTTATCACTGTCTTGCTTTGTCACTTTCTAAAGTTTTGTAGCCACTGAAGTCAGTTGATAAATGGCTGGCCATCAATAAAGATCATCCCTCAACTTCTAGACTGGTCTCAGCAAACGCCATGAAGCACTTTATCAAAATTTAAAATGCACTCATTAATTCAGGACTTCCCAAATTACCAGCTTATCTTAATTCACTATATAAGATACTTGTCAGGTGTTTAGAAGAAAAATTGACAGCAACAAATCCTGATGGGGGTGGAGGGGCGGACAGCATGGGTGGGTGGGGTGGGGGGGAGGGGCACTGTGTGTGGTGTGTTCAAGACAACTTGAAGACTGTTTTACCAATGAACCCTCAGCTGAATATCCAACCAAGCACCGTGTGCCAGAAAATGGCATGGGCGGATCCAGAATCTGACACAAAAACAATCATGTAAGATATCAGCATTACCCAATGCATTCATTTTTCTTGGATTTTTGAGAGGGGATGACAGACAATATTATCTTCCTCTCAGGTCATTGACAGACATTAGGATGACAAAAAACAGGAAGCCAAAAATCATTATTTGAAAGGAAACCAGTATTATTAAAACAGTCTAAAGCAACATGAAGGTCTCGATACTGCACTTCACAACCATTTAGCCAGGCAGAAGTCTATACCCAATTAATAGAACTACAAATATTTTGTCCCTTTTAGGGAAGCACAATAGCACAAGGCCACTTCATGTTTTCTAGCACACTGGGTAATTCAGCTTACATATTTTGCTATTGCTTTGTCACCCAACCAGCACCAAAACTTATTTCTACTGTGAGAAATGATCAAGCATAGATACTAATTCAGTTCCACATCACATTTGATAAGGTTGACAGCATCAGAAGGGGGGAAAATCTGTAACTGCTTATTTGGCCAGATTGTTATGAAATGATGCAGACATTTGCCACACAGCAGGGGATGGCTTTTATTGGACAGGAGCTCAGCAGACAGGAAAGCTGTATTTTGAAACTGCAGATCTTGAGTTTCAATCCTGTTTTCTAGTGCAGGTCATATGGAGACAGACCTCTTTGTAACATGTTCCACTGTTGGAACTGCTACTGCAATTCTATTCGCTCACATACATTATTAATATCAGCCTCATGTGCCATCCCCTTTCTAACCTTCAGTCCAGCTATTTGAATTTCATTAAGCTATAACCAGAGTCAGTTGAAACTCGGCACCAAAGACAGACAAATCACAACAGTTCTCCCACCACATTATTAAAGATTTATATTAGAGTGCAAGATAAAGTTTACAAAATTTGTGTTTTTAAATGGGGAAAAAACACCAAAACGTTCTCTGGTGAGGACAAAGTATAGAGCTCCTCAGATACCATTTTCATATATTATTTTAGAATACTTTGTAAAAATTGGTCCATTTCTTCAGAAGGCTGCAGTTGGAAAGAAACCGTTTTCACAACCAATACAAAGCATTCCTTCAGGACACATTCGACAGCAAGAATCCACAGTAACATAAGGCGGTTCGAGAAACACAAGGGATGAAGGGTATACAGGTTGTCCAGCCTAGGTGACCACTTCTTGTTCTTTTCTTCTTCCAAAAAGCCTCAGCGATGCAAGATCAGAGACACTCTACAGTGCGCACTAGCAGAACATACAACATTTCCTCCAAAGGAAAAAAGCCACATCAACTGTTTTTTAACATTTCAAAACAACATCTCAGCCATTGCTCAAAAAAAAAAAAACAACAAACTTAAAAAAATAGGCTCATCTTAAGTTTAGCGTTTCAGAAGTTTTTTTTTCCCTGTTAAAAAAAAGCTTCATGCACAGGTAAGGTGTTTCCATACTCACAGCCACACAAGCAATAAACTTTCACAAAAGATATTTTTGTTGTTGTTCAGAACCTGCTTTTCTCTTTCCCTACTGTTACCCTCTAGAATCTCCTTATTTAATAGTAAAAAAATACATCATTACAGTTTTTGACAAACATCCCTGGATATTAGGAAAAACAGAGTGGTTCGTCTTTCTCTTAATCATTAGCCCTCTCTTATATTTGGTTTTAATGACACAGTAATTCTCCCGCAGTTTTCTTAGTGGCTGTTTGCTTTCCCTTTTATTATTCACATTCATGTACTGTCTGGTGCACTAGCTGTCCTTGACATTCCCTTATTAGGTTTACAAATAATCATTAATTTGTTTTGTGTTCTGCCTCCTGTTTCAGTGATATATAGGCATGTCATCATCTTTCTAAAGTGCAGTCATTATTTTTCTTCCTCAAAAAAGCCCACTACTTTTTCACACAGGGTTCAAGGCACTTGGCATGGTACACACATAATCGTGTATACTGTTGAGTGCATCTTCACTGAAGTTTATGAAATCTAAACAATAGATAGCAATTAATGGACTCATGCTCTGAAGTCTCTTTCACTGTCAGAATGCTCTTTCTCTCTACCTGTTTGAAAGGCATTGCACTATAGTGAACAGAATACTAAATTTCAACTCAGGCCTGACTGTTACTCCTCATTTTGTCCCAGGCCTCTGTATCACAGCATCTCCATTTTCCTCCCACCACAGAAGAGTTTACATTCATAAAATATGGGTCTGTGCAAGGCTGGGGTTTTGGGTTTGTTTGTTCTTTTTTTTTTTGTTTGGTTCTTTTGGGTTTGTTTTTTTGGGGTTTTTTTTGGGGGGGAGGTGGTGGGGTTGGCGTTTGTTGATGTTTGTCTCTCCTGGAAAAACACACCCAATCTCTTATCCTGTTTTTGTGTAGTACCTGACAGAGCTAGAGAATTAGTCAAGGCCTGTAAGGACTAAGGCTTTTTTTCTGATTCCACTTTCTTCCATAGGCTATTTCTACTAGTTTCTTTCAAGTTTTGAGGGAAAGTTCTTTGATGTGAACAGGTTGCACTGCTTTATGCTGTGGGCTCAGCATTTATACCAGTGAATACAGTACTAGCAACAACAGCAATTTTACCAAAAATTTGCAACATACTAGAAAACACTAATGCCAATTTGATATCTCAGAGGTCCTTGAAATTATCAGTTAGGGTTAAAGTCTTCCTTACATTTGTCTCTCTTCTATGCCAAGAAGCTGACCTAGGACTGCTTGCTTAGAATCTCAGCACTCTGCTGCAGCTGACTGAGGGGGCATTTACTGGCAAGTAGTCTTAATTTTAGAGACCCAACAGACACATTTTTATTAT
Organism: Falco naumanni; assembly: GCF_017639655.2. Lineage (NCBI taxonomy): Eukaryota > Metazoa > Chordata > Aves > Falconiformes > Falconidae > Falco > Falco naumanni. Next base: position 9,383,637 of record NC_054054.1, read on the forward strand.
ACTTCCACCCCCCAGTAGTTTTGCCAACCTGTTTTATATGCTACTGCTGTTCTTACTGCTTGAATAAAAAACCACACAGACATTCTGGACAATAAACTTGTTCAAAAGATACTATTAAAAAGTGGAAAACACCAAACCAGTTCAAAATTTCACTCTTATTTCTGATCTTTAGAAGCCATATTTCTAAAATCACTGAAATTTTAATAGCCAAATAAAGAGGTAGCTATGGCATGATTGTCTGAAGTTGCCAAGAAGCTCTTGAACTGGTATGGGAAGAAGAACAAAGTTATAAGCCTGCAGCCATTCTCAGAATCTGAAAATTGAAGCTCCAAGATCAAGGAACCATTTGTTCATACTATCAGTTGGATTTGTAATCATAAAAGGGAACTAGAAGGCACAGGACTAGTGGAACCCACCTCCTTCTGAAAGGAGGATAGTGCCATATGTTTTCTGTGGCTGACGTAATTGAGAAGTTATGATGGAATTACCCAATAGTTTAGAAGGACCCATGGAAAAACATGTTTTTTAATAGAAACTTGTGTGAGGGACAGCTTACCCAAAGTTGGGTCCCACAAAAGCCTGCAAATATGAGCCTCTTGAAATAATCCCGTTGAAGTTTGTACAGTCTTAGAGGCCACATAGCACAGAGTTATCCACAGATGTTAGAAGAGCCATCCTGAAGAACAAAGGACACCAACCAGAACCAAGTAATTTTGGCTGCACTCTCAGAAACAAGTCAGGCATCAACACAATACAGCCCAGCTGAAGCTGTTTTATCAGCTTAATGCTGGAATTAAACACTTAATTATCCACTTCACCTTTTCTGACAGGTATGTTCACAATAGATGCTGTCACTACCCTGGAAATAAAAGCAGCATTAAGATGACTTTTTTTTAAAAAAAAAAAACTTTCTATCATGAAGAGAAACTGATACAAGGCAGATTGCTCCCTCATTGACTTTAAAACAGCAAGACTCAGATGACTTCAAGAAAGGCATGTTAAAGACAAGAACAAAATTAGTCTGATTTATACTGGAGAACCAGTACAAATCCAGAGCTCTCATGCTCTGCCTTGAAGAAAACAGTAACAAAAGATCAGTTGTGTCACGTCGCATTTTTTTCATTCATGCATGCTAAGCTAGTACTAAAAAAAGTGATGTGCCTCACCATGTCATTAGAGCCCCATAATCAGTGATTTATTCAAATAAATCATTAGACTTTATATTCAGCAAAAGGAATTCTTTCCTTTACTTGCAGCTCTGTGCATTTGCCCAATCCATGCTGAATATCTTATTTGTTTTTATTTCTTTGTAAGGAGCCATCCTTTATTTTGCTCTGAACCTTGTGTCAACATCAGCACATGTGTAAACCAAGTGTAAAACGAAATCATGTCAAAAATGATAGTGTTTCCCACCCACTCTGTGAGAAGGATTATGGCATCTTTAAGGCTGTTGGGGAATCTGGTCCCACGTGTCTTGTGGCTGCCTTTTCCAACACAAACCAATTAAAGTGAGCCCTGTGCTGTCCTAAAACTGTAATGTCAAAATTAGGGACCTCAGAGTTGAATGAGATTTATTTTTAACGTGTTTCAATCACTAACACAGTGGAGCTGAATAAACTGCAGTTTTCATTTCTTCCCAGAAACAAATCGTTGAAAAGGGTTAGTTATTGCAGTTTCTTGGAAGTAACATCCTACAGTGACAGTTTTCTTTTCCCCCTTGTATACAGTATTTGTACAAATGACAAGAACATGCAGCAGCATATAGAATATTCACAGCTAGGGAATTTGCTGGGGAATTATATTTGCAATATGTTTTACAGCATTTTCCTAATAGGTCTCTGTATTTAGGTTCATAACTCCAGTGAAATTTCAGTCTCAACTGGAACTTGGCAAATATCGTCCAGTCAAGATCTTTCATGTAAGCCTCGAAAAGAGCCATTAAACAGGAATGCATATGAATAGCTTATAGCAGAAATGGCATTAAAACTGAAAATAAACTACACTCATTGTATCAGTTTATATACCAATGGGAATTCTGTAAACTTTAGAACTGGAAAGCTTTTCTTAAGAAATAAAAGCTATACATAAAGACTACTTCATCCTTCCTGAAAGATGAAATTATTAGCGTAAGCTTCGAGAGAAGAACAGAAGACTTTTTTGAAAGGTAAATTATCACATATGCATCCTTTTCCTTGAGTTAGGCAGGTCATAACTATCTCTGCCTATGTTAATATTGGGAATGTTTGAAATAAATTGCATGCAAGTAAGATAATCAAGAGTTATGTAGATATATTCAATGAAAGTTTGAGGTCTAAAAAGTAGAATCAATCCACAGAAGACTCATGAGCAGAGAAACATTCTCACCCATTGAATAGGTTTTTCTACAGATTCCAAGAAAGTGATTTACAGAACAAATAAAATGGCACTATGCATTAGCAGAATTAAAACCTGTTGTTCTATAGGACTAGCACAAAGAAGAAAACAGAAGTCAACACATGTTTTGGCTGCCTTAAAAAAAAAATTGGTTTAGTTCATCCAATAAAACTTGACTAGCACGATGCAGTAAGTGTCAAAAAACAAATGACTGAGCTACCCCACAGCATTTCAACGGGATCAAAATCTGTTAGCTGCCTGCACATCAATATTCTTTTGCAATGACCACTTTAAATCTCAAGGCTGAAGACACACTCTCAAATGAAGTACATCATCAAGCACCAAATAATTTAAAAGGTCATGAAGAAAGTTATGCTTGAGCAGTGTTGTAACAAACAAGCAAACCAAACAAGCAATAGCTCACCCACTTCCCCTTTCTGCCTTGCTTAGCACCATCCCTCCTTCCACACACTAGGGTCTGAAACCTCAGATAATAAAAGCTGTCGTGTGTTTATTAAGGTCATGAACATACAACACCTGAATCATCTCAATATCCTTGGTACAACTCCTGAACTATATACACTGGCCACACTTGTCTTTTTAAGGGCGTCAATAGCACATATTTTATAACGCATGTATACCTTTGACAATGGCAGTATTTGTACCCTTCCTAAATGTTTCAGGGGCTGGGGGGCGGGGGGGGAATGTGGAATTCCAACCTCTTCCATCACATCTTACTGAAGACAACCTCAAACATCATACCCTGCATTACTTATGTATCGGAATTCTCTAAGTATAACCTATAGCAGCTTTGAGAATCTAATTCAGACAGGCTTTCATGCATGACTAACATTAATCAACTTATAAATCTTGATGTAGAAGTTTAGCTGAAGAAACACACAGTAATTTAATCAGTGTTGTACACTGCAGTTATATTTTGTTCATCACTACCCATAATACTGTATCATTAAGCACGTTTAACTCCACATAAAGCAGTCAAGCAGTGAATGCTAAAGCCTTCCTCAGACATCATTTAACCCAGCAAGCCTCAGGCACCACTGGAAAAAGCATGCAATTCGAGAACAGGGATAAATCCAAAGATAGCACGAGTTTGGAAATATTTCATGTCTCAGTGACCAAACACAACAAGCTTGTATTAATACAACAAAAACTGTCATTGATAATACTAATTATTCACAGCAAGACACACTCCATAAAAGGACAGTGATCTTTTGAGGTATATTGCCGTGTTAAATACATAAATCCAATACAAATACAGGCGAATTTACTCCTCCATTACCCTGCTTTAAGTTCCAGTGGAACCACTATAGTGAAATGTGGATGCAAAAGCTGGGAAAGTCGCCCTGCTCCATTCCCTTCTTCCAAAGGGATCAAACAGGCATGCTTCAGCCGCAGCAAAAGATGTAAAGAATGTTTACTGCTCTGTCCCTCACAGGTCACTTAATCTTATCTGTCCTCAATCAAAAAGAGTGCGAAAAACTACACGTCCCACACATGCTCTTAATCTGCAGCTTGCTGATATTTTAGATTTCCATGAACCCTGAGGGTTTGTCTTTCAAAACGTGAGATGAAGACTACACAACATCCACCCTATGTACTAAGAGAATTACTGAGGAAATCTTTTTTTTCTTATTACGCCAAGAGTTACGGACCATCATTCTCACACAGCAATAGAAGCCCATTGAAACCGAACCCTCCGCTATCCGGCAATGATACAAGGAAGCGTCATTCATCTCTGAAGCAGCCTATCAATCATCACTGAGCAGCGACAGCAGAGAAAATGCTTTCCTGTGGAGTCCTGAGTCATCGGCCTGAACTTCTGCCACGTTCCTGCATTAGGCATTTGCCTGCTGAGCAGTTATTTGCCAACACAGCGAGAGATAAACACGTTAGCCACAGGGAAGACAGAAGCAGGGCGGGGGACCCAAACGATAAAACAAACACAAAAACCTAGGGAAATAGTATAAGATCTTGTAAATATTGGGAGGAAAGAAGTGGAAATAATCCTTATTTCAGCAGACATAAAACACAAGAGGTTCTGTAACACACTCCTTCTAGGATTCAGAAGTACTTGCTTACATCTGGTACTTCAGTGTTTATACTTCTATTTTCACATGCTTTTTGACCCTACAATTTTTGTTTGTTTGCTGTTTTTCTCATAACTTCAAGTATCAGGCAATAAAACCCTGAATTAGCTGTTCGGATCACCGATTAAACTGAACCATTTCGTATCAACTGAACTCAATTATTCTGTTTTAATTAACCACAAAAAGATCTAACTCGTTAGAAATAAAGATTTCTCTTTCATCTTCCAAGCAAGTAACAGAGTATAAACATCAATCAATTCTGAAATGCCAGTTAAAATTGAAACTTCCCAGACATTTTATTGTTTCACTACGTGTGGACGCCTGTTGGAATAACCAGCATTCCTGCAAGAACTCCTGCCACCCCCCCCCCCCCCCCTTTCATTAGGAGTCAAGTCATTAATGCAGTAGACAAAAATGGACCACAACGACAAAACAAACACTTCCTGAAGCTTGTTGATCAAGGAATAGCAAAGCAGCAGTGTTGTCAGGAGGAAATGATAAAAGATCACATGGGAGGAAAAGACTGAGGTAAATTAAGTGGATAATTTTTAACTTGGGAAAACTTTAACAAAGAAGGTACGACAGGAACCTAAGCTTTGGTTTGTCAAACCATTTTTTCCAGTTACTCTTTTTTCCCTTGTAGCCATTGCCTACAGCCCTTCAGTGCTATCTCAGGTGTGACTACATGGTCTACATAATCACTTCAGAGCTCAGCCCGATCTAGCTAGCAGAGGCTACAGGCATGCTGGTATTATCTGGCAGCCTACAGATTTTAGACTAAATTATATGTACAATTATGTAATGGTCTGTTTTATAGTTCCTTATGGAATTCACAATATAGTTCCACAGAGAACCTACAGATGGAAAGAATAATGCACTTTTTGTGAGTGAAATTCAATTATATGTTCAAATCTCCAAACATTTGAACTGCAATTTATGAGAAGGTGAATTAGAAAGCAAAGATAACGAGAACTAGACAGTTGTGAATGCCTTTAGTATGGCTTGGCAATGACTGTTTTACTTAAATTCTATACATTCAAAACAAGTCTCTTCACAGGCTAACATTTTCCTTGCTCGCCAACAAGTAATAGCCATGTTCACTGCAGCAATATCTACTGTTCCTTAAATGGGAGCTTACAAAATATTCTGACAGCCTCCAACTTAAATGGAACTTGTACAGTCAGTGAAAAGTAGAGGGAGGAGACAGACAATACTAAGGATGTAATTTTACTCAGTTTAATGCAATCAATGTGACCCGTCATTCAAAATTCAGGAAGAGCCTTCATGGATTCAAAAGACAGATACTGAACAGTTCCCTCCTTTTGAGGGGATTAATACCATTCACAAAACTACATCCTTAAAATATAATAAAAGTGTCCCCAAATCCATTCTCTTCTGGCTGGGGAAAAAAAAAAAAAAAAAAGGGGGAGATTGCTATCTGCCATTGATATAAAAGAACAGAATTTCAGTTTTACTCCTAGGATAAGTTCATTTCTATTTAGCAGCTATATTTATTTGCAGAGGTAAACAAATATACCCATGGCAAACCACTGGAAAATGAAGATTCAAACTAAATCCACTGTCACAATTAGAAGCCTTCCAAACAAACATGCCCTGTATTGTGGTATTTGCAGATATCTGTGCTCTGTCATCATGGCCTGTGTCAACTTTAGCTTTCATAAGCTCTATAAGGTAACCCTGAATGATTATTGAAAAGACTCCACCACAACACAGAGCTTAGCAAGTCTTTTAAACACTTCTCAAATATGCATAACTAATCTATAATTTTTTATTCCGGATCTGTGATCTTGTCATGAGGACAAGAAACTACTGCGCAGAGAAATCACGATTCAGATGATCACAGCTCCTCCCACGTTTCTCCCATTATGTGAAGGACAGAAAATCATTGCACCTGCAAACCTTTCTTAAACTAGTTTTGTAAAATCTGTTATTTTTAAAAACCTCATCTTTTCAAGGCATGTTATCTCAAAAAAAAATTTTAGTTTTCACGTGAGTTTCCAGTCTTCTTGGTATAGAAATATACCTGGTGATATCAGCTGTGGATTAAAAATAATCCAGAAATTACAAAATTTTTGAAGTCTTGTACTTTAAAGCCTCCTCTTTATCACTTTTCAAGGAGCAATTTCATCTCATTACATTCCTAATAAGGACAGACTACTATCATATCATTAACCAATTCCTGCCCATATTTTGATTTATATTTTTAAGATATTTTTTCAGAATACAAGTTCCTTCCTTATGTGACTTAATGACAGACTATTTTTATGAAGAGCAAATAAAGGTCCTTTTCTTTTTTCCAGGACCAAACTCCAGGCCTTGTGTTAAGAAAACTGTTAGTGCAACGTTTCCTTGGTGAGCAAGTAGGGACAGAAAGCTATAATGAACACTCATGGCAAGACGTGTACCTATCTTAGCAAATTTGGGCATGCTTTCCAGTTAATAGTGCTTCTACATTATGGACAGAGTCCATTATCACATTACTCTTTTTAGGCTTCCACTATAACGTGTGGATGAAACGCAGACAAAGTACCTAGGCCAGAGCCAGTGCCATTCTAGGTCAGACTTCCTAATTAGAAACTGTATCGCTCCCTTCTATGTTTAGTATAAAAAACCCAACCATACAACCTGCTAAAGACTCGATTAGTAACTTGCCAATCTCTCAGTGCAAGGAATTTTAGTTATAGACAGTGACAAACAAACAGAAAATCTAGTAAAAAACCAAACTATTTTGAAGTGTATCTGCCACCGACTATGCTACTTCTGTTTGTCTTTTATTGATACCCTGAAGGCAAGAAGTCTAGATGTTTTTGCCTTATTATCAACCTAGAATCTGTATATAGATATATTAGATATAAATAGTGTAGGTACCTGAAGAGGTATTATAAAACAAGAATAAATTTAACAAGCCCCACCTATCCAGAGATAACCCTCTTGCATTTCCAGCTGGTTATGTCTGAGATGTTGCCTCTCCTAGGAAGGACACCTAGATGCTTGACCAGAGGGGTGAAGAAATGTCTCCATCCTCTAAAGATTCAGACTACAGAATCATCCCTTGAGAACAAATGATTGGAAATACACTTTTATTTTTTTTAAACTAATCAGAAGTTTTCTTCTAAAGTATCACATGTAATGGTATTCTTTGAGGGGTTTGAGTCCCTTGTTCAGCTTTCCAGTGCACACCTTTAAACTACGACAGTGCTCAAAGAAAAACACAAAACCCAAACCAATATATTTCTGTTAACATTAAGCCATTAATTAGTGGAAGATATCAGCAAAGTTTAGTACAAATACACCCCAAATATGGTTATCTGGACCAAAAATGTAAGTAGTAATGGGTATAACAGTAGCTCAGCAACAGATGTACTCAGCGTGAAGTGCTGATACCGAGTGGCTTCACCACATTAAACTGAGCACAGCAGACAAGCGGTATATTTGGATAATGGAAGAAACACAAAGCTGTGAAACTCCTTAAGCTAAAAATCCACATTTTATATTTCTTTGATGTCTTACATAGAAAGTAAGGTAGTAAGTATCCACAAAATGTTTCCTATATCTAGTTCATAAATACTAGCTACATCAGTGCAGGCAAAGAGCATTGTGAACAGCTTACCGCATCATTCAAACCATCTTCAGATCACAGTAAAGTGTGTGAGGGATCTAGATGCTCAAATAGTTAGGCCAAGCAAGTTTAAGCTGTGGAACTTACGCTTCAAAGCGCTCAGGTCAGGGAAAAAAAAAAAAGCATGCTCAGGTTTAGGGTCTGTGTAGTGCAGTGTTTAAATTGCAATTATTTCCAAGTCAAAATCATCTACATCTGTTTCAGAAAGAGGGAAAAGCATTTTGATTAGTTGTTTTAACACCAGCTATAATCCTAAGCAGTACCTTTCCTCCATTCTTCAGAGGAGGCGGCTATTTACAGGATAGCAAGGGATTTTGTTTCTATAATACGTGTTTCCAGTTTGTGTATATTCCTGTGCTGCTTTTTATGCTCATTTGAAATAGTATTAAGTGCTTCAAAAATATTGCATTTATGTACAAAAACAAGCCTTAATGCAAGATAATTTCTCCAAAGAGAATGCTGTAATAGAAGGTCATTCACTTAAAACCAAAAATGGTAAATTGTATATCTGTCTACTCCTTTATGACGGTGTTAATAATAGAGTATGGATAGACAGAAAGCACATGTACAGTTTAATATACAAAGAAATGTATTTTTTTAATGAAAACTGTTAGTAGCTCCTCATTTCAGGTACATGCACATCCCACTTACTCATCTAAACCTGTAGAGATTATTTTCTAGGATACATTTTAGTCTTTGAAGAGGCTGAATAATTTCCAAAACTGAAGCAACTATTATAGCCTGACTTGCCATGAAGTTAGAAGTTTGCCAGCAAATCAGTTCTACATCTACAGTAACATTGTATAACAGATTATAGAGGGAAGGCTCATTAGATTTTTATCATTTGAAGACCTAATATGGAATCGGTAAGTACCCAGTGGGGAAACAAAAGAAATACAGTAATTAATGTACTATAGTATGCATGTATTGATTTTTACATAGACTGTATTTTAATGGTAATAATGTCTGGCACCAGACTACAAATCAATAGGAGACACTATTGTGCTGTTGGTTTAAAAAAAAAAAAAAAGGAAAACAATCTTTTGTTTAACTGGCACCATCAGTTCCACATCCCAATTTTGCTATCCTAATACTTGCTGTTATTTTCAATAAGATTCTCATTCCAACCTTACTTTGCCAAACACATACTCAGTCTTCATACTAGTTCTGTTCTCCAAAGAAACATACTGTCAAATTTGGGCGAGGGAATAAAAATTAAAGCGCTACCATCAGATGGAAATGGAACTAAGTCTTCTGCGTATGAATATTCTTGAGGATTTGTGTTCACCATCAGAGTTCAAACACCATGATGTTATGCTTTGCCTTCCTTTTCTTTTAGAATTGTTAAGCAAGTTTCAGACTAATATGTGAACAGAGGATGAGTAAGAGACACTGGGCGAGCGCCTGAAAAGGCATTACTGAGGAGTAACGCAGAAGAGGAAGGAGTGAGCATGTCTGTACTCCACCAATATCACTAGAAGAGTGAGCAATACTTTCATTAGACCCAAAAGTGTTTCTTTTTATTATGGTTGGGAAAATTCAGAATTTCCAACACAGTTGTAATGCAAACATTACTAATCTTCAAAAAAAATTAATTCTGAAGGCTCAGTATCTTTAACACTTGGAAGGCCCTCGGGCTGAAGGAAACACAGCAGGTAGCACGAGGGAATTTCTGCCTTCACTAGCTGTTCTGCTGTGACTGTGCAGGTGTAGACACATACCCTTGTATAAGGGAGTTTCCAATCACCCCACAATATAGGGAGATAAGTTAAAGGCCAACTCCAGAAAAGCTCTACTGGAGTAAGCAGCAGGCAAGTGACCCAGGATGGAAGCTGTAGGGGCCAAACCAGAAAGGCCTGTGTGCCCAGACCTGTGCTGTCATTTCATAAGCTTGCTTTCATAGACTTAAAAATTAAGAAAAGCAACCACCACAGTTTGTATACTGTAACTTCACAGGCCCCATGAAAGCGACAGATGGAGAGAAAACATTACACTAGCAAGATTTGTAAGATATATAGAAATCCAAGGACAACTACGGTACATATGAAGGATTTTTTGTCTTATGCAAGAAATTATTTTACTAAATACTGTTCTGGAGGATGTTCTGACCTGACGTATAGCCAATATTATGGCATGCTAAAAATTATCCAGGCAGAAAAAAAAGAATACTCAATTAAGATTCCCATTACTGATAACACAGCCCATTTTAAATAGGAAAGGCCTGGGAAAAAAAAAAAAAAAAGGAAAATAGACTTAATTTAAGGAAAAAGAAAAAAAAAAAAAAAAGATCAGCCTAAGCAATCTCTCTTTCTCCCAAGCACCTACAGTTTTTACTTCCAAGGCAATACCAGGCCTGCTTCCACTGCCTTTTCCTATTAGTAGCATACACCCAAGAAAAACTGGCATGGGTAGCAAAACCCATGGTCATTACCTTTTGACTTAGCACGCAGTATGAGGCTGATTGAAGTAATGTATTTTCCCACTTTTTATACTGTGGTTAGTATTTCAGTACTTTTAGAATAAAGAAAACAAACAGGATTATTATGTATGTTTATAGTATGAGGAAAATAATCTAAAAATTAAATTAGCACAATAAACTTTAAGAGAAAGTACATATGCAACCCCTGTAAAGGTTGCTGCTAATACACAGGAAAAGAGCATTTTTTGTTCTAGAATATCTCTATATTAGCCAGCTGGTTCTCTTACATAGCAAAAGATTAGAGTTTAAAGGCTATTAGAGACCTACAGATCCCATTTGTCTCAGCAGGGGTTATAAACACACAGCTGGGGGGACAGAGGGGAGCTCCTGTGATCTTACCTTGCAGTTCTTTTCTTAAGTACATTGCCAATCTGAGAAATATTCAGCCAATATTTCCATAAAGGGTTGGTATTTAACTGTTTTACCATGTAACAGACTTGAGACCAGAAAGATGCACTTAAGTTTCTTAAAATCAGGGACCTAATATTAGGAAATACTCCCAATTTGAAATTCTGCTGTAGAGTGAGGATTGAAAGCATTTGACAACTCCCAGCACTTCACACTCTTTCCTGGTTAAAAACAGCAAGTCATCTAGTGCAGCACCATTTGCTTTAAATTAATTGCGTTGTCTTTCCACTGGTAATAAATATACTATCCTAACATCATTTACATAAAAATCTGGAACCAACACAGCAGCAAGCTCAAACGCAAAACAGCAAATCGTGTTTGAGTGGCCTTTATGCATAATGTTCCCACAGAAACCTACTAACAAATAAAGCTTTTCCAGGACTGTCAGGTTTCACCAACACAAGTTTAGAGAGGCTAAATCAAGATACAGCAGAAAAAGAAGTGGTATGTGGTGGAAAAATAAAACACAGCACTCTTCAGAAGACAGGTTAAAGAGAATCCAGCATTACACTTGCTCTGATCTGCTGGGTTTAGTATTCAAGTGGTTGAGACACTGATCATTTACATTTCAAAGAAAAAAATTGAAGCTTGCTGATGATCTTCCACAGAGTGTGGGTGAGACTGCCTAATTCTGCATGACCAGTATCCATGGAAGCAGAGGAAGCACGTCCAGAGCTCATCCTTGCCAGCATCGTTGATGCAACTCAGGCCTCATCTCTCTCACCCGAAGCATTCACACTTACCAATATGAAACCCAGCTCAAGCATAGAGGTAAACCGTTTCAAGATGACAAGACTCTTTGTATACCACTTTCAAAGAGTATCACTACATCTACTGAAAATAACTCTAGGAAACATATAAACAATGGCAGGTTGTTCACCTGCACATGAAGAAGTCATTCAGCTAGCATGCACCTTGACTGATTGCCCCCCCCCGCAGGTGGTACTAATACAATGAAACCAACAGACAGAGATCAACCCTTAGACTGTTGTTTTGAATATATCTACAAATATATACACACATGTCAACATACCCCCTAACACTGTGTAGCACTGAATTTCGCAGAGGAAGAGCTGAGTGTCTAATGGCAGTTTCTCCATCTCACACCTGGGGGGGGACACAGAGGGACAGACCCTGCTTAAGAACAGAAAACTTGTCTAATAGGCCCAAGTTGTTGTCTGAAGAAAGAGAAGCAATACATACAAGACCACCATTTGGTTATTCTCTGCTTATTGAGCTTCCAATTAGGATCCAGTTTAGCGTACATCTTGGGCGGGGGTGGGGGGGTGGTGGTGGTGTTGGAATTGCCTTGGTTTAGTTTCCTGGAAGTTTTCTTCCTTCCTCATTGCTTAAGAGCAGATCATATGAAATTAGGTCTCAAAGGTTTTCTAGGAGAATAAACATGTGAGGTGTTCTTTAGAACCATGGTTGCTTCTGTCAGATAATACACCATCACATCTCTATATGGGGATAAAGGTGGGCACTCGTTTGTTTTCCCTCCTTTTACGCTAAGGGTATCAATTTATAATCCACAATTCTTAGCTGGAAAACTTCTTTTCCTGCTCTCTTAGAAACAATACATAAATAGATACAAACAGATAAGGAAATAAGGGAACACAACCTTTCCTTCCTCCTTGGCAACTTGGTACTTTCAAAAGAAAGTCTTTGAGACTTTTCCTGCCACTGACAGCATAAGACTAGACTTCAGCAGCTTCAAAGTCTTATTAAAGTAAATTGGGCACAACAGTTATACCCATTTTCTCCACTGCAATTTTAAGTTCCCTTCCTAAAAAAGAATGCAACTGGGGTGTCTTATCTTCCCCAATTCAAAAAGTCCCTCAAGTCAGAAATAGCCTTATTGAACTCCATATCAACTTGATAGATAAAACAAGAGTATTTAAATATATCCTGCCTCTTTCTCCAACCTCACTGCATCTAAAGAAAAAAAAACTGGTACCTGTCTAAAGGATCATTTGAACATAGCTTTTGGTCATTATAGGTTTATAAAATAAAACAAACATTTTAAAAAGTGAACATCTAAACATTTTGTTTTGATTCTCTGTGGGAGTGACAGAAACAATGTTCATTTCCCCCCCCTTCACATCTCCACTTTCATTTCACAAGAATATCTTATTTAGTTCCACAGTCTGAAAATGACCTTTTATTTCAACAGCTCTGTGGGTTCCACTACTTGCAGAAACAAACATTTTCTTCCTGGCACAATAGCAACTATTTTAATATTCTCTTCAGACTCTCTCTTCATTGCAATCCTAATAAACGCATTCAGGTTTACGATGGAGAGAGATCCTACCCGACAAATGGCAGCAAGGTTACAGGCTCAAGCTAGTGACCTTCTGAAAGCTTGTTTTCCAGAGCTGCCTGATGGGGTGAACATTCCAGTTATGTTATTCATTGAAACAGGAACTCCAAATATTCCCCTTTTCTAAACAATGTCATTTTACCTTGACAACATATCATCACTGGCTTTCTTCCATTCATCTCCTAGGTCAGGAAAGAAAGGTGAACAATTTATCACTCACGAATCCCCGATTTTAATGCAGATATTAACTGAAATTCAATTTCCATTGAATACATATTTTGAATACTATATAAACATACATATGCAGTAGCATTAAAGCACAAAGGCTAAATGTATGTCAGATCTGATCTGCACCGGGATGGAGATACAGCATTTTTCAACTACAGTGCAAACCACTAGTGACTTGTACTTTGCAAATTCCTGATTTTTCTAAAAAGGCTTTAAGCCATTTAACGATTAGAAAGCAAACAGCTTAGCAGGATTTCCAGTTTTACAATTCATTTGACTTCAGCTTGCAAGAGTTAAAAAAGGGTTAGGTCATACAGATTCATTTACTCTGAATACCAAACCTATAACAATTTGTCTGCTTTCTTTTCAGAAGGAGGATTTACAGGTTGGATTATACCCCATGGAGCTATACACAAAGGTGTCCTTCCATCTGCTAATCTCCCTGTTTCACTCTGATATTTCACCTCTAAAATAATCCCTGGATGACAGAGAGAGACTCAATGTAGTTTTGTCCCACACTGAGAAAGCTGATGCCATCACTTCACATGTGTTTGTGTTTCTTATTTGGGTACTATGGCAATCCAAACTTAAAAGCTACCTCATGAAGCTTCAAGGATTCTTTCCTGCCTGAAAAGCAGACAGATTCAGTCCTTACCTTACATCCTACAAGGGCACTTTCAACTGGCCGGGAAAGATTCAGAAATTCAACTTGCTTCAGCACAGAGAATTACAGGGTACAACCCCAAGCAAATTAATAACACACCAAGACTAGGAAAATAAGGTCACAGTGTCTTTGGCATGGTTTTGAATAAGACACTCACAGCTGGTCTGGATTCTTGTGTTAACACTTCCTTTGAAGGCACACTTTTAATTAACTGTGGTAGAAAAAGTGGATACACTAGGTATGGAGAGCAACCTCATGTTCCTCTACCCACTAAGTTAGAGAAGTGAACAGTGTTTGGTTTTATAGTGTCCTTTTCATATAGTTCCTTCCAGACCACTGAAGGAAGCTGAACCTGGGATACAGTCAACTGCAAGAGGAGTAATCTCTATGTAGATGTCAGTGGTTTTCTACAGCTATCACCAAGGAACATTGCCAAGCTCATCCTGCAACATAGGGGACTATAAAATAACAGAAGAACAAAGGAACACTTATCTACTTTGTTTTCCTCCAGTTTATCACAGAGATTTTTACAATATCACTTCATGTAGTTTAGGTCTGTATTTGTGTATTTCCTAGCAGGCAGGCATATATTTCCCGTTATGTTCTGGAAAGCAACTACAAGTATTCTAAATGGTGTTCTATGATACCACATAATCATGTTATTACTGTATTTCTCAAAAAAAAGGAGGATTGCCCCCCCCCCCCCATGTTAAAATAATCTTTTGTTGTCATTTTTTAATGTAACCAGCTGTTTTCTGACAGAATCTACACCTCAGCAGGTACCACTATAAAGGTATTTCTTTAAATAATAATAATTAAATAAAACTACAGTTTTAACTGTAGTTAAATCAGTGCACTCTGTTGACACAATCTTGAAACTACCTTTGTCAGTCTACATAGCCCCTACACACATGTTGCCTTGAACCGATGCAGTGAGGACAATGCAATACCTTTGGTTGCAGTTCTGTTTTGTATGAAGGAGTCTGTAACTGGGAAATGGGAATATATTATATCCAGGACATTCCAACAATGCTGAGAGACTCTACACATCAAAAGGTAATAAGCGTCAGAACGTTCAGGGTCTCAGAGGGTGAAACAAAACGGCAAGTTGGTAAAAAAAAAAATACCCTACAAAGTAAGCAACAGGGTGTACGTGCAAGGATGCTCCTTAAATAGACAGGGTTAGGTCAGCTGCCTTAAGGTCTGAGGTCTTCCCATCCAAATACTGTGTTCTGCAAGTCCGTCACTTAAAGACAACTGAATTATAAATCCACCGATATTTTGTAAGGTGCTTTCCTTCCTCTATCAAAGTCAAAAGGATTTAGTTGTCCAAAACGACACAGTTTAGAGCTTTATCTGCATATGACAGAAAACAAGCCTCTATAAGACAATCCCTTAACTTTAGTAGGAAACTAGAGGGGTTTAGTATACTTCCAAGCAAGCAACTCTTGCCAAGTGGCTGTCAGATCAGAACGCTGCGCAGTATACTTGACAGAAAAGCTAGTGTAGTAACAGCAAGCCAAGCCGCGCTTCAGTACTGAAACAATTCAAACACCGCCAAAAGAATCACACAGCAAGTGCAGCCTGTAACAGAGCTTTTGGGATTCTTATTCATGCATACCTAGACCCTCACAACTGCGATCAGGCACCCTGTTGTTTCAGGTGCTCCTCAAGTTTAGCTTTAAAGTTATACTTAGGCTACCCTTTTAAAATACATGTTTACATTTTACTAAGAGCGGGGGGGGGGGGAAATCCATTACCCCCAAATACTTAGAACAATAGGACTGTAGAAGTATGATAGTTGCACTACAGAAGCACTTTAATCAGCAGAATTCAGACTTTGACTTTTTTCTGTTGTTTGTGTTTTGGTTTTTTTTTTTAAGACCCAGTTAGGGTTTCTTAATAATTTTTAATTTATGATTTTTATAATTCAAGAGCTATCTACACTTAATGCACTTCCCTTTTCCACTTGGCCCTCTCCCCAAGTTGCAAACTAATATGCAGACACGCCACACTGGTGTGAAACCAGGCAAGTTACCAGAATTAGTCATTCTGATGCATATTCTGTTTTGCAGTACAGCTGCATTAGGCAAATGCATTTATATTAATGTAAATGTCTTAGCTGAGACATACTATAAACTGAAAGGAAAATATAAACATTTCGGTGATTAGAACAACAAAACATCTAAAAGGTGAGGCATTAGATGGAAGAGGACTGGAGCCAGAAGTCAAATTAGCTTAAGGGCTTAACTACACCCCTGGAACAAAGTGGTATTCGTTGTTGGAAATACAAAGCAGACTCTGACAAGTCTAATTGATGAATAGAATTCTTGTGTCTTTTACAATAGACCTTTAAACCGCTCCTACTCAGCGGGCTCGAAATGATTTCACTGGGGGGTACAGGGGCTGTTGAGCTCAGATAGCAGATGTTTTGCTCAGCTCGACCGATACCAGAATCCCAGTGAGTTTTGTACTGCATGCTAGCATCCCCCTCGCCCCTCCCTGCCAAAAGGAAAACTTAATCATAATATCAAAGCGAAAGACCCAGGAAACACTTCATATACCTATCTGCACTGTTTAAGAAACTTTTTAAACCAGGTTGCAGGGTCTACTTTCCCCTCCCTGATCCTGCCCGGGCATGCATCGGTGAAGTAAAACCTTCACATGTTCACAATTCCCATATTCATAACTACCAAAATGGAGGTCTAGAAGGAAGACTCTTTCATGCTTAGGTTTCCATATGCCTATCAGCATTTTCTGAACCCTGTAGAAAGTGCTAAACTAAGACAGGTCATCAAAAGTTTATTAAAGCATCTGTGCCTTCCAAGATGGAGCCCACAAATCTTGAATGCAACATTATTCAGCCAATTTAACCAGATTAGCCAGCCTGCTTTTTCCACTTTGTCATTTCTTCTTCCGTAACAAGCTAGCTTGTAGCTAAAGGAAGCCAAGCTCTTTTAAAGCCTTCTTCTTTCACAGCTAGCGAAGTACAGCATTTACAATTGGGAGCTATCATGTCAGAAGCACAGGAGTTTCTCACGGGTCATTCAAAGTGTGCTACACAAACCAAAAACATGAAAATAGAAAGGAGACTAATTAACAGTTCCAAATTTTAGTTAAACTCTATTCAACCTTCTGCTTCTCAGATCCAGCTAGACAGCTAATAAGCCTCGTGGAATTCCAGCTCTTAATTAACACACAATTATTTCTCCAGAAGGATTAGAAGTTTCAGCAAATGCTCAAGAAGTCAGTTTCTACAGCTCAAATTAGATCACTGCCTACATTTAGGAGCAAGGGTTACTGGTCCATACTCTACATGTAGCAACTTTTTTTTTATATGTAATCACATCTTTAAAGGATGCCTGCGTTTCCATTGCACAAAGCTTCCTTTTGTGTGAGCACATAATGCTTCCAGCCAATAGTACAGTCACTCGACATGACAAGATAACAGCCACCAATGTAAGCATCTCGGCTATGTAGGAACTGTTCGAAAGCAGAACAATCTGTGAGCAACCACCTTTCTGAAGGCTAATCCAACACTTTATAGGTCAAGGTCTGAGACTCTCTGCACCCCAGCAAGGAACTGATCATCAGAAGCAAGAGGCCAAGCAATGCAAACCCAGTTACACCAGCAGCTTACACCACTAACTGCCACCAACAGGAACAATGCCCCGTAAATGGGGCCCTTCCCAAAGCAGTCCACTGCCTCTGTTAGCAATTAGTCCTTCCTCAGCTTCTGGTTAAACGCATACAGTCTGTTTTAAAGGGCTGCCTCAGTTTTGTGAGAGCAGAAGGTGTGTATTTTAAATCATAGTGCTGAAGCATTCGTCCTTAATGGGACAGCCCATCTCCAGACTTTTGTCTCTCTTTTCCCCACCTACAGCTGTCTTCAAGCCAAAGCCAACTATCAGTCTTATGGTCATACAGATTTCTTCCTCAGAGTAGATGAGTGCAACCATCTCCCTCTAAACACACTAGCTTTCTTCTGCTCCTTCTGGCTGCAACTTTTCTTTGACAAGAAAAGCTGCTCTACACTGTACATTAATTCCCTACACAATATATTGAGATAACATGTATTAGAGTGCACTATGCTGGAAAGGCTTAGGAGACTGACAAATCAGGACAGCTTTAAACTTAAAAAAAAACCATACGAAGCTCATTCATTGGCAACAACATGCAAATGGTTAGCCCTTACACCTTGTTAATCATTGTCACTACATGCAGAACTGTCAGCCTTTCACAACTCCATCCTAAATCAGCTGTGAGTGGCACACAGCATCACAGAGCTGATGGCAGTTCTTCATTGCCAAGATGATTGTGATCAGGCCTGACTGAAAGCTCCCCAGCTAGGAAAGCTGGGGCCAACGGGTTTGTCTTCCCTGCCTTTCTTCCTCCTCGAGGTCTCTGTGCACCTTGTTCTCCCCAACCCCTCCAAAGTGGGGGTTCATCTGCTTCCGGTAACACTTATCTTGGTTTTGCCACTCACCTCTGCATATTTGGTAGGACACTGCATATTTATCTTGCAGCTTCTTTTTATTTGGGCGTTTCCTATGTTCAAATCATTTTTGTCACCTCTTTGGTGAACGCACTGGTTATATGTGATATCTAGCTATGCCATCAATGCTACAAAACACTCACATACTGGTTTGTTAGCCATCTTGGCATGCTCTTACTTGGGTCCAAGGCAAACTAACATTAAATACACCCTGATCAGTGCACTTAAAATTTGTAGGTGTCACGAGCCTTTGCTTTACCTGTGCCTTATCTAGGCAACTCCCAGGCTAAACAGGTGCTTTTCTACCTGTAGTAGCAAACAATTTCTTCCTACAACCTTTGCCATACACAGCTTAGTGGCAGAGAAATTTTAATACAATATAGGTGAAAGTGCTACTAGGACCAGAGTACAAAGGCAGCAAAAAGCAGTATTTATTTTTTCCTGAGAACAAAGTTCAAAAAAAACCCTGAAGATAACTTTAAAAGCAAAGTGTTATTTCTGATAATGCAATCTAGATAGAAGCAAGGATTGCTACTGTATATACACTATTAATAGTCAAGAGTTCTTCCTGCCCAGCACTGACGCAGTCTGCTATTTTGAAGTGCTACCCCCCTTATTCCACCCACAGATTCATTCTTCAAATCCATGAAATACAGTAGTAATGATTTGTCTAGTATATTTTGTTATGGCTTACCTACTGCGGTAAATGACCCCAACACTACAAAAAAAAAAAACATCAAAAAGATTTCTACTTCAGCAGCAATTATTTTATTTCTTTCTCATTTCCTACATCCATAAGTATTTTAAACACACAGCTCCTATTGAATAAAGAGAATGAGTCTTTGGCCCACATTTTGAAGGCTGTTTGTTTATTCCATCACCCACACACACACTAGAGACATGGAGTTTAGATAATTTTGGATGTTTTAACTAGAATAAGGAAAGTGTATTCCTTGCAAGGAAATCAAACAATATACTCATTATCTGGATGGTATAGAAAGCATGCATTTAATTTAATGCTACATCCTTTTTTATTTCCCTTATACCAGTTTCACTGCAGCCTGCCAACAAAGTTTTCAAGCATCAGTCCTGAACCTTGTTGAGTTTGTCTGGAAAAAGTCTGATGAAGATACAGAAACAAGACAACAAATTTTGAACAGAGGATCTCTAGCTGGGCTCAGTATTCTAGTTGTTGAGGCTCCAGCAAAAACCCAGCTAAAGAGACAGACAACTAAAACAATTGCTTGGATGTCAGCTTTCAAAATAAGCTGATATATATACTTAGTAGTGTCCTTGCGAAAGGAGGGCTTCTCTCCAAGCAAAACTCAATACCTGCTCCACTCAAGCCTCTAGACAGAAATAGTCCCCCATGTAATTAAAAAAAAAGCCAACACACACAACTAATTAATCATCTAAGTTTGCCATAAGAATGCAGCATAACTTATATTCCCCTAAGCCTGTCTCCAGATCCCTGCTTCACCACTGTCCCTGGCCCTGCCAAGCACCCCGCTAACGCCACCAGAGACTGCTGGCTGTAGACCAGCCAGCGTGGGTATACTTCCACCCAGATGAAGAGTCGTGAAATTACTCCAGTCTGGGAGTCCTGAGCACCTGGAGAGGTCACTAAAAAGGTTTTCTGGCTGCTCAGTACCTGGAGAAGTCCTGTAACAGAGTCCATAGAAGGAAGATCTACCTCCAAATCTGTCAGCCTGGCTCCTAATCCCAAGACTGACCTCTCTAGGCAGCACGCTCACCCTGACACCCCTGGTCATGGGGCCCTAAGTCCTCATCGCCCACCACAGCTGGCTGTATGCCAGTTCTGCCACAGCTCAGATGCTTGGTCATCTGCCAAAATCAGGACATACATGGATCAAGCCAAACCATCAACTAGAGGCAATATATAGATCCAGTCACTCATTTCCAAGCTCTCCAAACCCTGTTGCAAACAGGAGCTCCCCGGGCACCGGGGTGGAGGGCCTGCCTTCCTGCACACCGTGGCCGCAGGCTCATGGAGAGCAGAGCCCATTGCAGTGGCTGTGCACCCACCGAGGTCTTGCCCGTGACCACCAGACCCCTGCAGTGCAGCACCCAGCTAGAGCAGCAGCACAGGGGACCTGCACCAAGGAGGGACATCACCTCATCTCAACCCAGCTCGCACGAGATATTGCCAGGGCAGGGAGAAGGAAACATGTTAGAAAACTCAGTGCAACAAAACTCACTTTTTTTGCACAATAGCTCTGCAGGTTTAGTCAGCATCTGAAATCAGCCCTGGGGCTTACCTGTGGAAAGGCCCACCTCCTCTTTCTGCCCCTCCTCCACCTTCTGCTCAACTCGCATGGCCAGCGGTAAGGACCATTTTGGGCGAGAGCAAGTAATTTCCAAGAAAGTAACTGGCCTCAGGCTCAAAAAGCCTGTGCATCTAACAGGGGCTGGTAGCCCTCTAACAAGCATAGAGCCTGGGCCACCAATGGGCAGAGTAGGACACTTGCAAGAGCAGCATGGTGAGGACAGGTACTGGTACTACACTGGATCTCGCTACAGCTCTGTCTGGAGTGCTGTTAGCCCCTGCCTCCCCAGGGTGCCCTTGCCTCCCAGCCACACACCCAGAAACAAAGACACCAACATAGACAGAAATGCAATTAAAAAAAAAAAAAAAAAAAAACCCAAGAAAAAAAAAAAAACACACAACAACAAAAGCAGTCACACACAAGTCAAACATACCAAGGAATCAAACCAGGCCAGCAAGACTCATCAGATGAGTTGACCAGTACTGAAGGACGTGCTTCAGGGAGTCACAAAGACCAAACCCTCCAAACTGATGCCTACAAAGGCAGTAAAACCTCCCCAGCTGCTTTATCAGGGGTGACCCCTAGCAGCTCATTAAATCCTAGCTACACTTCATGTGTGTTCATCAATAGGTAATTGATTAACACTTTCAAGCTGTGTATATCCCACCTGCAGATCATCTTTGCATCAGGCTACAGGTACCCAAAGAAACTAGCCTCGAAGGGGAGTGATAACCACTTACCTGCAGTCAGGTGGTAAAAAAAGCCACCTTCCCTCAGACTGGTATTGTGCTTGGCCATGAGCTTGTCATCATCTTCATTAGGTATCACCACACTGTTCATGTACACAAGGCCCTGGTGGGCCATCACAGCACTTTCACTTAGCCAGAAGACTGGTCCTGTCAGTGTGTGTCCCAGCATCAGTTCCCCTGTGAAAGCAGGGTGCCAGGTTCCTCTGTGTCTCAGGTGCCTGCCCAGCCACTGATGCTACAACAATGCTGGCTGGACACAAAAATAAATGAAAAACTTAGGTAGG
This sequence comes from Falco naumanni, assembly GCF_017639655.2. NCBI lineage: Eukaryota > Metazoa > Chordata > Aves > Falconiformes > Falconidae > Falco > Falco naumanni. Next base: position 9,405,673 of record NC_054054.1, read on the forward strand.
GGCATGTGTAACTCAGTCACTGAGTTTGGTGTATCAGGTCTGAAGGAACATGGATGTGGTGGCTGTGGCTGACACAGAATAGAAATTGTGTCAACAGAAAGCTGGCTGCTCCAGATTTTTATTTTTTATATATATATATGGGCAAGCTAAGCTCAGCTGCTGGCTCTTCTTTACTTTTAAACATTGACCAGTACCTTTATTTAATTATATATGCCTTTAAAATACTGTTCATGAAAAACTTACAAAGTTTCCATAGCATCTTGTGGGTGCTTTCCCATTAACGTTTCTCAGACTTTCCATAAAGGGGTGATTTATGGCCTTATTCTACAACCAGCCATCAGAGGGACTTTGAATTCACTGAGACAATCTGCGTGAGTAAACGTTACTCATGTACATTAGTGGTTTCCAAGTCAGGCAATTAACTCACAAATGTTTGCAGGCTCTTTCTTCATTTTTTTCATACCGTAGTCAGGCACAGTATTAATATCCAGCACTGAGTCTAATAAGATTTCCATTACCTTCTGGGGTTAATAATGAACACAGCAGGGACAAAATCAGTATCACTGTATTAACTATCATTAAATAGGGTATCTAAGCATCAGCATCATAGCGACTGGAAAGCTTAGTGTATATAAAAAATTTGTATTTGTCTACTTATCTCATTCAAATTCTAACTTCAACATTAAGCCTTGGATTTTAAAATTAGTAATGTGCAAACACATTGTGCATGGCCAATTAAATTGAACTCCACTATTTCATGTAATTGCAGAAACTGTGAAAACCAGAAGTAAACTTTGTTTCAGCCAGTTTCAAACAAGTATTTTAGATTATTTTTTTTCAGTAATGAAAAAAACACCCTGTCTGAATCAATTTATTTTAAATATGGAGTTCTCTGAAGAATTTGACCCTATGTACGACAATTTCAATTTATATACTGAATCCATACTACATACTGTAATGGTGAAATTAGATTTTACTACATTCCTGTACTACCAGCATGCATCCGTGTAATTAAAATGCTTACAGTTATCAAATCTGAGGCATGTATTATGTCTGGTCTAGCACATGGAAGTCTGCGGCAGAGGGTTCAAGGCATATTCCCCGCTGGCTAACCTCGGGCACTTAATTTAAGTGTTTGTGTGGACAAGTAGGCTCCATACAAACTGTCAAGCCAGCAAAGAAAGACAAGCCCGAACCGCATAAGTCTGAAGTCACCCCCACACATGATAAAATGATGGCAGAACCACATTTTGGGGGAAGGAAGGAAGGAAAAAGAGAAAATGCCTCTCTGTTTAGGAGCAGGTCAATAAAACAGAAGGGGGAGAGGACACACAAGGGATCACAGCTCCCCACGTGCTCAGGGTAATGAACTCACCCAAGCATTCCGATAATCCCATCCGAATTACACTGGGTGAAAGGGAGAAGGGCAGAGCCCGCGTCTCCTGCAGTCTTCTCCCACTACGGACTCAGGATGCACAGAAAAGCATGAGCCCACGTGGACACAACCCAGACTTAGATGTTCCCTGCACATGGCAAGTGCATTCTTCTCTGTCAAAATGATGATGGAAGGAGAAGGACCATGCAAGCACTGGTTAACCTAAAAATGCACAAGTCTGCACAGTTCTGGTCTGAGAAGGTTTATTGATGGCTGGCCTCTACTTGGGAAGACCCGCTACATGGTCATACTGTTGCAACAGACCGCAGCCCCTCCACTTTTAAAAGTAATCCTGCTGTTCTTAATGTGAACCACACACCAACACCATAATTAATACGAGTTGGCATTTATTAGCAGTTTGAGATACAAGACAGTCTACAGGCTTAGAAAGTGTGGCCTCTTAAGGCAGGCCTCTTCAGAAGAAAATGAGGTAACACAGCGGAGAAATGCGATGAGACTTTGCAGCTTCGTAATCTGCTTTTTTCAAGATTGGATCCACAGGTGAAATACACAGAGCAACATGATAAACTTTCTAGGACTAAAGCTAGACCATCCTTGAATACTAAACATCTTTTAAAATCCACAATTAAAATGAAATAATTTCATAAGTATCACAATTTATCTTCCCACATAAATGAGAACAAAATTACTTTTAAATCTCTCAGAAGCAATTTTTTTTCCTCCTTCAGAAACAACCGGGGCTGGGGACGTTTTGAACAAAGGGACTGACAGCGAATACCTGCAAGCATCTGTAACCACGTCCATTTCTCATTTACATCTTTATTTTTCTCATTCTTCCTCAAAGTAATTAAAATCTTCCTTTTGCTGGAAACCCCGTGGGGAATCATCACAGAGGAGTTGCTCTGAGGGACAAATGAGGTCCTGAGGTGAGCCAGCTTCCTCCAGGTCCTCAGTCAGCATCATCCCCGCTGTACTGCTGGCAGTGCAGCGCTCTTGGGAAGCCCTTCTTGGTGTTGCCCCAGCAAGCACCGGTGGCACACGAAAATGCCATTCCCATTGCTCAACAGACTGAATCTAGGCTGGCGCTTCTGCCCAAGGGCTGACTCACTCGACTGATTTCCACCCTGACTGACCCAGCTCCATTTCATCTGTAAGAGTCAAGCTGTACTTTAGGTAAGTGCAGCTAAATCTGGGAGATGATAACTTTATTTCTGCACATCCACTCAATTAATCTGTTCCTGGACTGTCAGTGATAATAATTCTCCAAGAATTACCGATTAAGTCATACACTTAAAATTGTTTTCTAAAACCTATTGTCATTCGAGCACTTTGACAGCGCCTCTTGTCATTACAGCCCGTTACCCTTCAGCACCATCACATCCGATGTAAGGATTTGGGTTTGCTTGTCCGTTCACAGGACTATAAATGTAGCGGACGGATTACCACTTCATATTCTACCTCCTACTTGCTAGAACTTTCCTTACCTAATTTTCCCTCTGGGGCCTTTGCAAACATATATTTTATTTCCTTATTCTTTTATGATGTTTTCTGCAATTCCTGCTCTTCTCCATTACTACTACTGCAACTATTCATTGTCTTTTTGTTTCCATTATGTAAAAATCTTAAATTCCCTCCACACCCCAAATTGTTTAAGAGCCTTCACTTCTGGTTTATATCAGATAGGCTGAAGCTCTAGTTTTCTGTCTTGCTTAATCCTAATTAAATTTTTGGCCCACATACAAATGATGCCTATTACCTCTGTGGCAGCTCTTGCTTTTGACTAATCTAGAAATGCTCATTTTCCTATATATTTTGTACTAAAGGAAGTTGTCTTTAAAGACGAGCACCTTTGCTCTTCAAACACTTAATCAGTGAATACCACGCAGAGATGTAATTTGCTCTGATACAGCCCTCCCTGTGCCAATCCAGGATGAGGAGTTTTGCGCTACCTGCAAACCAGAAGACTATTTAAGACCATTTAACCATGATAGGACATAAATATTCAGATTACAAAATAAACAAGTGAATTGAGAAGATTAAAAAAAAAAAAAAAAAAAAAAAAAAAAAAAAAGAAACCCACCAAAACCAAATACAAAAACAAGGGAGGAAATTAATCCTCATGTAAAGCCAGCTAGTTAAACTGTATTCTTGCTATATAGGCACCATTAGCCAACCCCTGCAGTTTCCAGATGTTTATTACAGGATATGCCTGGACAAATCTTCTTTCATAAAAGCTCTCTGACACACAGACATTAAACTTTAAGTACCTTAACACAAAAGCAGACCTTTTAAAGAGGATTTACTTGAACTTTTTTATATACAAAAACAGCTGGAAAGGGAATAGAATGACAATGAAGTAAAACAATACTTACAGACAACCAGTTAGTAAATCTCCATCTTCTTCTCATTTAGGCACAAAAGTGAGCTCCATACACCATCAGCACCACGTACACAACAGTCCCATTAAGCTCACCATTTTCTAGAAGATTAAGGGCCCGATCAAAAGGACACTGAATTTGCTGGAAATCTCCTTATTTGCTTGAACAACTTTGGATCTGATCCATACCGACTCCATAAGAGTAACTGCTCATAACAACTCAACTTAAAGCTGTAAGAAAACAACCCTAGTTATAACCTCCATAAAAATACAACAAAAAGGAACATGTGCTTTCTTTCTATTTACTTTACTTTCCATAATTTTTAAAATGGAAACTTGCAGCATTTTGCTCCCCAGTATAATACAATTCATTTGGTCTGAGGAAGTGAAAGGAAAAGCAACAAGGCACAGAAGTTTGGTTCCCTATTCTGACATGTATCATTACTTACAGCAAGAATAATTACTATTTTATCTCTCAGTTTGATGCTGAATGAAAAATTATTTGCCAGAAACTGGAGGGACAGTGGGACATACTTTTTCTTTCTAGAAAATGCTCTCTGCATTGCCGGTTCCAGGGTCCTGGTTCTCCATTTCTTTCACATCCCAGCTACCTACGGGCTTTTCTTCACAATTTCACATGTTTATTAAATGCAAGGTCAGACTTCTGTAACCTACAATTTTACTTCCACTTGTATGTAGATGTGTGTGTACATGTATATATATATTGTAGAGCAAGGCCAAAAAATGAATATAGCATCAAATGATAAAAATAAGGAATGTGACTCCAAAACATTTTAACTAAAACTTACACTGGTTGGATACTGACCATTCCTCATTTCAGGCAAGACTTCTACTGTTCACAGTGAGTGCCAGGGAAAATACGTTTCTATCGCTCCTGTAAGAGAAAAAAAGAAAACAACAAAGAAAACCAAACAATCAAAAACAAATGAACAAAACCCCCACATGATCGAAGAATGGCTGTCCAGTGGCTGGCAAACACACACAGATTTGTAGGACAAATGAAGCCGTGTCTATAACCGGGATGTCATCTTATCCCAGGTAAACAAAACTGTATCAAAAATTTCAGTGATTTAAGTGGGACTAGAACAGATGCCAAGTTATGATGCTCTTATATCCAGAAAGGTTAAACCACTTTGTAAATTTTTTTCTACCACTCTCACAGACTGAACGCTATTATTGCCTAATGCCTCATTTGGCAACCAGATGGCACTGAGGAAACCTCTATTCTAATTTTACAGGTATTTTCATAAATTTATGCTAGGCTTTTAAGGTCAGTAATATACGATTAGCATCTTCTATACATGAGCAGGTAGATCTCTCTCTTCTAGCAGATAGAACATGCTGTCTGTTCAGCCGGCAATAACAAGCTGGAGCAGGTTCAAGTTCATCAGACAATCACAGTCCTAGCAGATTAGACAAATCAAGCAACATGGAACATCTACCAACTTCTTCCAAGTCAAGACAGATGTTACCTATGATCCAGCATACAGGGAAAAAGCAGTAAACCTTGCCACTACAAAATTAACTGTATATTCTGAAGACGTTTGAATAAGCCAAATGTGTTTACATCAGACTGTATTTTGGCCATGGCCATAGCATTTTTTGATGCAGCACTGAAAGCTCTAACACTGCATTTTTCATATTGCCATACCACACCAAGTTCCCACAAAAAGTTCCTGGAATTCTGCTGTTAAGATATCCAAAGCAGACATTTCTACTCCTGCCTCACTTCAGTAGGCAGGCTTACAGAAAATCCTTCTCAGATCAGACTCACACACAGTAATGAAATCCAATTCCTGTACAGGACCTTCTTAATCATGGACCTAATTCGTTTTTTTCATAAGGGAGAAATAATATTATGCCCATTATACATATGTGAAGACTGAGGCACAGAAAAGTAAAGCAGTTCCTCCAGATCACCACCACTAGCAAAGCAAGAGCACAATCCTGTCTTCTAACTTTGGTACTGTATCAAATGGCAATTTTTGCCATTCCCTAAAAGCACATAAGCTCTGGAAACTGTTTTATTACAGCAATCACTTCTAGAAATTTTCAGAACCAAATTATTACCCAGAAAGCTCATTGTGGCAGGAAAAAAATACAGCTAGATACAAGTAATTTTTCTAGTCCCATTTTTTGTGATTTCTCAGATTACAATACCAATCAGGTATTACCCTCCCTCTTCCCACAGAGACCACAACACAAGGTGGTTATTTATTACCTAGTGAAAATTCTAAAAAGGAGCACTACAATTTACAGGTTTATATATAGTGTTCCGTAGATAAAGGATTTATGATGATGCTGTAATTTTCTGAATTCTGGTCAAGGATTTTCAGTTAATATTCTTCAATGCTGCCCTGTAAGCCTATAGTTACATTGCAAAATCAATGTATACAAATATCCTTTGGCTTTTCTATCTTTGCTTGCAATAAGAACACGGCACTTCTGAAGCTATTCATTGGCACTTTGGCAATGCCTTAAAGGCTGTTTCTTCAAAATTGTGCTTTTGTTTCTTTCCATGCTGAGCAAAATATGGCAAAGGGTCAAAAGTATAAATCCTTCCTTTCCAGCAAACTGAACATTATAAACTAGCTTCCTGGTCACCTCTGGATTCTTAGAAACTACAGAGTGGTGGAAACTGGGGGCGCAAGCATTCCATGGATCCCTACTCTCAACAGTACATGCAGGATGGGAGAGCTGCAGACAACTTTCTATCACATTCTTGCAGAAAAGGCTTTCCCAACTAAAGCCAACAGAAGACCACAACCAGGAACAGCGATAAGTTGTTCCAAAATATTCCCACTCTGCTCTTGACACTGCCGTTTACAAGGAAGACACAAACCCCTTTCACCAAGGTTTCTCCAATTACAGAGAAATCAATGAGAATCACTGAAAGCTAGCAAACTCTCTAATGCTTTTCAAAGCTGAGAAAATCCAAGCCTTCCTGCAAGATTTCTATCATCTTCCCACTCTACCCTAAATCACATTACATGGCTCGCTTTTCCATTTTACACTTCCCACAACTTGAGTCCTTCCTGTCTTGTCTTCCTTTTCCCTCCTTTTCCTGCAAATCTCTTTACTTCCATGCTTAGCTCACAGAGAGTTATCACAGCAGCCGTGTTATATTTTTCTCCACTAGACTGATTACTTCTTCAAGTCAGCTCTTTGCTTTCTGAAGACAGACGCTCCTCTCGTGACCACACAGCAATGCAAACGACAACACAACAGTAAGCTGCATCACTACTTTTATTTGTAATAAGCACAGCTCCTCTTTTAGCGCGGGCATTACGCTGCTTTTTTTAATCCAGCTGCTGCCTCCCACAGCTGCAGGATTTGCCGGACCATCCCTTCAAAGCAGCAGCTGCTGCAGCTCGCAGCACAGCAGGGGTGCAGAAAGGCTGCTGCCGGGGGAAGGATGCCCTGCACTGGTACTTGGCAGCTGGGAGGAGCAGCCACCGCGGCCGTCCAGCTGCTGTGCTGAGCTCCACCACGGTGGGGTGACCCTGTCAGTCATGGGGGCAACGTTTTGCTGTCTTGAGTGGCGCAATTGATCGGCCTCTCCTGAGAGCTTGGAAGCGCGTTGAATTAAAAGACGTCGCCTCTCGTTACAGACAGGATCGGTTTTGTATTGGCCATTGCTCCCACTGAAGTCGATTGCAGCTGCATTCCCCTCTCCCCCTACACGCACATCTTGCAGCACTGTCATTTCTTTCCAAGCTTAACATCAAGGTTCGTGTAATTACATATAAGCATATGTATGTGATTGTATATGCATGTGTTACTTCAAAAAGATTTGCATAGTAAAGCCTGCAAAATGAGAAAATGCCAGTATTAAAGGAAGCAGGTGTGATTCAGCAGCTTGCTGTGGGCATGTTAGGAGACAGTCACATGTGGCTGCAGACTTCTTTAGGGCACATCGTGCCAGCCCTCCATAAAACTGTAATCACCTCCAGAGCTCTTCTTACCATGCCCAAGTGCTTCGCAAATATTCATCCATTCACGTCAAAAGACATTCAGCAATACTGTTGCAGCCCCTCTTAAAATGAAGATGTTACATGTTACACACGCAAACACAGAACAGCATACAACATTCAACTTATTTGACTACAAGATCTTTTCCTTCCTCATCATGGGATACTGTAACAGAAGCCAAAGTCCTGCAGGTACTAACCAGCTCTGATTCAACATCAGCAGCACTGCTCATTGTGTGCACTGCTCACTCAACAAAAGCTTTCTTGGAAAAGATCATGTCCCAGAACAAAAATCTGGTACTGTTTCAGTCCCTCGTCCCAATGAACAAATTGCAGGGCGGATGGGCGGCAGAGAGGGATCTTCCAGTAACAGATCACCACAGCACACAGGCTCATCAGAAGCAATGTCGTAACTTTGAAATCAAACATTTCTTAAGTCTGGTTTTGCAGCTTGCATACTTCATTAAGAATTTTTCCAACATTTTGCTGAGTGAGGAGTATCATCCCTGTCCCCCGTAGCTGCAAGATCCTGCTGATCAGAGCAACCTTGCAGCTGCGTGAGGCAGTGGCTGCGCAGCCAGCGCCGCCCCCAGAGATCCCCGGTTTAGCACGGACTTCTGGTGAGAGAGACAATCTTTTGGTTTGATTTCTTAATTGAAAAAATGTAATTGTAGCAACACCAGGCCCCGACTTGCATAATGAATACAGTGTGGACCACTGAGATCCATAGCAGAGACTACTCCTACTTCAGCTAATTAAGTAATAGCTAGCAGTTGTGAGCTTTTCCACATACATATGTAAAGCCTCCTGATAAAAGGGGAAGGGGAACTTAAACAGCTCTTTTGTTCTTGTTAGGCTGCAGGAACTTAAGAAGATGCTGAAAAGCCTGGTAGGGTATTTAGCTTTGTGGTTATGGTCTGCTTGCTTTTGCATTTAAGTCTAAATGCTTTTTTAATTTTTCTCTCTTACCATTTGTTTTGATACACTTACACTTTTATAGTGATTTCTCTATACTTCAGTACTCGGGACCTCCTTTTTCTGCTATTCTATGTGGCGTTCTATGTGTATGCTTTTCTTTTTCTACTTTTTCCTGCTTCCCTACCACCAGTGGGAGTAGTAAGTGTATGGATAAGCGTACACAGGTTTCAAATCTATAACCAGCTCTATGGAGGAGCCTGCAAAACCCTTGGTAATAATTATTCTGAGACAGCAATGGCATGGAATATATGAACTTGCACAGTTTCTGTCATGCAGTCCAGCCACTAAGCAGGAGCTGTGAGAGGAGATGTCTGGTACAGATTTTTCAAAGACCAACTTGCAGACTTCTGAGAGTGTGTAAGCTGAGGCTTTCCAAGGACTTACCACTTTGGTGTGTTATTCCTGAGAATGGCAAAAAGCACTCCTGAGACCTCCATCTGTTAAAGTCATTCTTCCAAAATGTGGAGGTGGTAAAATTTGTGAATTGAATGTAGCAATATTTTTAGTGTAGGCAAAAAAATAAATAAATAAAAAAAATATCCTTGATTATTGCCTCATAAATGACTAAGCTGCTTTCCAGCTGGAACTTCCTTAATACTCCAGTTGAGGTGGGTAACACTATGGAGAAGCTGACACAAGCCAGATGCAATTTGAGGAGAAAGAGTGAGCACCTGAGAACAGGGTCTTGTGTGAAGACTCGAAGAGAAAAATGCATTCTTAACTATTGATAGCGAAAGTAACTCCACCTGGAATACGTATAAAACTACAGATGTGCACTCTTTTGCTAAGTGACTATGTAACTGTAACACCATTCTTCCCATCTTTCTCCTTTCACTTCCTAGTAGGTACTATTGTTATCTGCTGAGTAGATGGTATGATGACTGAGATGATACAATTATGCTGGAGATCATATATACATGGAACAATGAGGCCCAAGAATGCAAATTATTCTGGGCAAACAATCGGGGGGGGGGGGGGGGGGGGGGGGGGGGGTGTTTGTTTTGCCAAGCACTACACATATGCTATTATATGGATAAGAATAAAAGTTTTATATTTCAACTACTGCTTTCAAGCTGAACCTCAAAACAAGCTATGCTTTACTTTAAGGCTTGAACTTGCTGTTGAAAAGAAAATCAACAGAGCAATTTTCTTTATCATGAGTAAGTACATCTACCTATTGCTTTGAGTGTATAATAAGAAGCTTACAGAGACTCAAGCAACTGGAGTTTTCCACTGCAGTTTTGTCCTCATTTGCTCTAGTAATCATTCAAGCTTAGCAGTATTTGTTAAATTCAGATACAGGTCAACTGTATTTCAATGAAGCTCAAAGAAATAGGTGCAGCTGATTGAGCTACATCATGAAAAAAGAAATTTACACAGAAAATAGTGGCTTGATGCCTGTCTTCATAAATGTGATAACATTTTGCTTCTCAGCTGATGCAATATCAGCTTTCTATCAATGAAGTAAGTGTCTGAAAGGTCTAGTTAGGTGATAAGTAATTTGCCTTCTTGAAAAGTATATTGTCAAGCAACATCTTCTGTGAAGTTAAGTTGGATACAGATGTCATCTCTCATCTGCAAGTAAGCAAATTAAAAGGAATGTGTATCTTTGACTGGTCACCTCATATAAAGTATTTTTGATGGTTTATAATGTATCTGCAGCACCACAGTAAGCCCAAAGTTCAAGATTGTTATATTTACCACTAATTAATAGATAAAAATAATGGGACATGAGGCGAGCTTATAGGAATCAGGTTCAATGCACGTTGGTTAGTAAAGCCATGCATGCAGATAAGAGTTTTGAAGTGACCAGGACCTTGGCTGGTCTGATCTGGATGCTGTAGAAAGGGTTGAGAGCTTAACTGTGAAAAATAAGAGTTATATTTATTTCAGTGCGGACTTGAATCACCTAAAAACACAGGTCATCAAAACAGGCTCGGTTGTTTTGGGGGTGGTTGTTTGTGGGTTTTTTTGCACTAAACATTGTGATAGACTCTGAAAGCCGGACAAGGTGGGGCAATAGCAGCGTCTGCACCAATCTGCTGTTCCACACTGAACAGCCTCTTGCTGTGTTGAGTGGTCTCCCTGAAACTTGTATGAATGTCTGGAGGCAAGGAAAAGGAGGCAGAAGCTGGCTTCAAGAAACCCCTGTAGAATGCAGATGTAATTCTGTTCTGGACTGTAGCGCATCCACTGCAATTCTTATTCAGAAAGACTCCCAGCACCTTCTGGAGAGGCTCCATCATACCCGATCACTAGTGCAGTACAGAGCATGTAATGAAGTAATACTTTATCTTCATTTATTAAAACAGCTGTCTAAGGTCATAAATACAACAAGTTGTTTTTATCACCAGGAATACTCCCATAAGCATGAGAATGATGATTAACATCGTATCTCCAGTTCTGCTTACATTAGCAACCTCGCAGCAGATGCTTGGCTCCAGCGTTGTTTAAAAGCCATCAGAAAATGTCTTAATCACTGGTGACCTCTGCAAGAACTTTGGTGGCTGCTACATCGATCTGACCCTAGGAGTGCTCCTCAGGCAAACATGCTTTTTTTTTTCTTTTTTTTTTTCCAGGCAGGCTTTTTTTTTTTTATTATTGATTAGCCAAATTGTCTAGCCTTCCTGTTTTGTCTCCTCATTGGCAATTAAGAGAGAAATCCATTGAGGGAGTGGTGGCAGTGAACCTTTCCCTCTGACAAAAATAACCTTAATCAGGCCCCTTAGTTAATTTCTGAAATTGTTCTGTATCGACCTCTGTTTGAAGCAGGATTTTCATCCTATGGCCCTATCAGTAAAACATACACATCTTCCTGTTAGCAAAGCAGGCTTTTTCTAATGGTGACATCTTTTACTTCTTATTTACAATCCTAATCACATCATTGATTCCAGTAATCTTTCCTGCACTAAGAGCTGTTATTAATTCGCTCGGAGGAGAACCTGGGTGGGTTTTGTTGGTTTGTGTTTGGGGTGTTTTTTTTTAAACCTAGACAATGAAAATTAAACCAAGTAATGACAACCTAGGAGATTCAGGGGAGGGGGTGGGAAAGGAAGTCCAATTCTCAATGTGTTCTTAACATCCAGACAGTAAAGAGGGCACAATGTTCCTCAGCCTTAAAACTAAGACCAATACCTAAAATAGGAACAGATCATTCTGGTGACTCAACTAAACAATGGAGATCAGCTGCCTACGCCCAAAGCTATGATTGTTCAGGTTAGGGAAGCGACTGTTTAATTCAAAACACGGCATTTGGGCATCTCCTTACTTGTGTGACTCCTTTTGTGTCTGAACAATGGAAACACTGCACCTGGGTAATGAGAAATGAAGCATTCCCTCACCTTCCCCAAAAAGTTATCGATTTGACACTCCCCACCTCCAAAATGAATGTGTCAATCCTTTGCCTCTGTCTTCCCAGTCTCTTATACTTTCTTATGGAGGGCCAGGACTTGTTTGTCCTTCTTAATGTCAAGTGGTGTTTCAGACCAGGAACCACTGAAAATAACTGGGGATGTTCATTATGTCACCATGACTTCATCGCTACTCTGTGATGAAGGGCAAAAGGCCCTGGCTGGGGGAGAGGGGAAGTCCTGGCCTTGGGGCACGTTCCAGGCTGGATCTGGGGCAAAGCCCCCAACCCATCTGACAGCTCTCCCTCCCCTTGCGCAGGCCTGCTCAGCTTTTTGTGTGTGGATTCGCACACACTCACGGCACGTGTGAGTTAAACGCAAAGGGTTTTTTTTATCTTTAAGATAATCCGTGAGATTCGGTAAACGGAGATGCTAGGAAAGTTCTGGCTGAGCAGGAGTATTATTTACCGTGTGTTCTCCTTTGCCAGAAAATGCCCCTCTGTGCTCGGGGTGCCGAAGAGGCGCATGCGGGTTTTTGGCAGGGAGGAAAGGTTTGACTTACCCAGGTGCCATCCCCGTCAGCACAGCGGATTTACAGACCCGATGTCATCTATTTACATTTCTAAATGGCAGCACGGAGCGAGAGGCAGCGATACGAAAGATTAGTCTTCATTTGGCGAAGTAACCGCCAAATTAAATGATGACAGATGGGGAAAACTAAACGCCATGGTGTCAGGGGTCCGATGATGGCCCTTCGCTTTAGCGAAAGGTAAATATATAAACCTCAGCTGGTGCCTGCAGAAGATATGCGACCGGTTTAAAGACAGCCCTCGGACTTTTTATTTAATCAATACCCCCTATCGAAGAGAGCAGCGTATGGCATTAGAACTAAAACAGTGTTATTAGAAAATGATATACTGCACATTAGGATGTATAATTCATGTCGCCTTCATTTGCTCAGCCCGTCGTGAAAATCCATAAATCATTTTCTCGTTCATGTATTGCCTAAGTGCAATTTGTCATTTTGCATTAGAGGGCTGCCTCAGATCATCGGCGCTTTTAATTCACTGCTCGGGTTTTAGCGCAGCGCGGAGCCTGCGGGGGAACCGGCCGCCGCCTCTGCGCGCCCCGCGCAAAATGGAGCCGGGAGGGGGGGTGGGGGGGGTGGGCTGCACCGCGGCGCTGGCCGCCCCGGGGCTGCTCCCCCCGCGCCGGTACGTGTGTGTGCATATGGATGCACGGACATCCCGCCTGGTGGCAGCCCCCCGCTTCAGGCCGCCCTTACAAAGCGCGCTGCGTGGGAGCGCCCCGAGGCCGCCCCGGCGGTGCGGAGCCGCGCCGGCCCCCGCTCCTCCCCGCCCCCCCTTACCTCCGGGCCCCGGGGGCGCGTTCGGTCACGGCCCCGGGCCGCCCCCTCCGCGTCCGAGGCGCCTGGGGGTCCGCCTGCCCGGGCTGCCCGCTTCCCTCGAAGGCAGAGAGATCGCCGTTCCCGGCGCTCCGGCGGCGGGGGGTTTAGAGACGGGCTGCTTCGGGCCACGGTGAATCCCTGGCCGCGGCCGCGTCCCTAGGGGCGGGCTGGCACGGCGCGGCCCCTCGCCCTGCGCGGCAGCGGGGGCCCAACCGTGCCGTCCGGGTTGGTGGCAGCGCGGGGAGATGCCGCGGTCGCTGCTGCGTGTGGCAGGCAAGGCGGCGGGCTCCCCACCCGCGTCCCACCGGCAGCGGCAGCCGGCGGTTTTCTGACGAAATCCATTTTATTGGAAAACACCCACCGATATCGACCCGCCGGCTGCGCTTAGATCCGCTCTAAGCGCCGAGAGGTGGGCGGGAGGGGGGGGGTGGGCTGCTGGGGAGGACGAAATGTGAGCTGGGGTGCCATTTCCCTGCCTGCCGCGCCGGCCGGCAGCACCGGCGACTCCCTCGCACACAGGCACGGTCGCTGCTTTGCCGCCTGCCCCCCCCGCCCGCGTCCGCACGTCCCGCGGCGAGGCCGCACCGGGCGCCGCTAGCCCACTCCTCAAAGCCGCCGCAGCCGCGCAGCCGCTGGCGGACGTGGGCGCGGTGGCAGGGGTGCGGCGAGCGGCGCGTTCGGCCCGCGGGGGGCCGGAGGGGCTGCGTGGGCGAGGGGAGGCGGCGGGCGGGGGTGTGAGAGCCGGGAGGCGGGGGGGGGCACCGCGGGGACGACGGGCCCGGTCTCCCCGCGGGGCGGAGGCGGTGCTGCCGCCCGGGCGCAGTGCGCCATTGCCGCCGCTGGGGGGCGCCCGCCGCCCGCGATTGCGGCCGCCCGCGATTGCGGCCGCCGGCGGGGGGGCGGGGCGGAGCGGGGCGGGGGCCGCCGCTGCCCACCGGTCCGGTCCCGGGGGGCGCCGCCGCCTGCGCGGGGGCCGGCAGCAGCCCCGGGCGCGGAGCGGCCGCCGCGTTGGACGCCGAGTCTGCCGCCCGCAAGGCGTCGCCGCCGGCGGGGCAGCGCGGCTGTGCCCCGGGGGAGGCGGGGGGCCGCGCCCGCATCGATCCGCCGGCGGTGCCCGCGGCTGGGTGCGCCGTTAACCCGCTTCGCGCCGGGGATGGTGGTGGGGGGCGTGTGCTTTGACGAGCTGTCGGGCCGGGACCGGCCCCCGGCGTGACGCTGAGGTCGGTTTGGCCGCGGCGGCGTGAGTTTGGCCGTGCCCCGGGCTCAGCTGCCCGCGGCCGGGCGCCCGGTGCCCCCGGGGACCCCTTCCCCGGGGCGGACGGGCAGGGGCGCGCCCGGAGGCGAAGGCGGTTTTGCTGCCCGCGCAAGTTTGGGACGCAGAGCCCTGCGTTTCCGCAGCGCAGAACGCATCTGAGGGTATAGTTTATTGAAATGTATGGCAGGCAGCCACTGCTTACTGACGGATTGAAGATGAGGTCAAAGCAGCAGCTGCTTTTGTGTTGCTCTTCGAAAACGACAACATTGTGAAATAAAGAGCGACAAATATTTAATAATCTTTACTTTCTTCATTTGGTAAAGTTACGGACGTGGGTCTTCGGTGGCCATGAGCCCGCGGGCAGTACGGGACACCGACACAGCTGGGGCTCACATCTGCCAGCACCCGGCTCGAATCGCACCCCCGGCGCTGCGCCCTCTCCTCGGCGCCAGCGTCGCTTCGCAGCCAAACGCATCGATCAACAAACGTGTTAGTCGAGCGCTTGACGTGCTATAGACACTATTGGTAGAATCGACTTTATTTAGCACAGAGCTGTCTTCTCGCTGTCGGAGGGAAAAGGAGAGGATGCCCTGTTGCTGCGGGAGGGGGGAGGCCACCCGCCGCGGGTCACTAACATTTGCGGACAGTCGCCAGCCCGATGGCGGCGGCCGGGAACGGCGGCTCGCAGCCCGGGGTGCGGGCGGGCAGCCCCGGAGCTGCTGCTGCTGCCGGCGTTGGCAGCGCCGGGAGCACGGGGACGGCCGGCTCTCACGCCCGGTACCGGAGCGTTTCACTTAAACCGGATCAGGGGCGGTGAGCCTGTGCTGCTTCTTTGCACCTGTCCCCCCCGGCCCAGGGGTGCCCTGCCGCCGCCGACCCCAGTAGCCGGTGACATAAGACACGCGCCCGGTTTCCCTGTTCCCTCGCACCGGACGCTCTCGTTATGTTAGTGGAAATTCCGAAGTGTGAATCGGCAAAAATTAGCGTAGGCTCATCACACTTTAAATTGGCTGGAAACACTGTCCAGACGTATGACGGAAAGTTGCACTTTCTCCACCATCAAACCAACTAATTATCTAAGGCAGCCCGTGGGGGAATGGGGAGGATCTCAAGTTTCCCGTTGTTTATGCTTTTTCCTAAACGCGCTACTGCGCCCGGCCTAGTGTAGGAAAGTTAGTAGCTGGTGGAAACTCCCTCTCCAAGGAGAAGGTTGTTTACAACTACCCGTGTGTGCGCGCTGATGACGAGCAGCGATCTCCCTACCCAGCGGCTGCGGCGGGGGAGCGGCCGCGCTCTGAGGCGGGCAGGGAGGCAGGCAGGGAGCGAGGCAGGCAGGCAGGTAGGTAGGCAGGCAGGCATTCCCCTGCAGCTCCTCCGGAGCTCGTGGCCCACGCTCGCTCTGCCTTGCTTACTTGCCTGCCTGCCTGACTGCCTGCTTGCTTGCTTGTCTGCCTTGCCTTGCCTGCCTTCCCCTGCCTTGCCTGCCCTGCCTGCCTTGCCTGCGCGCTCGCCCGCTCTCCCATCTGTGACGCAACCTACTTGACGCGCGCCGCGGCCAATGGGGTACCGCCCCTGGGGGCGTTGCTGACGGCTGATTGGTTGGCAGGAGCCGAGCGCTGCGCAAAAACAGAAAAGCCGAGCGCTGCCGGCTCAGAAACTGCCGGCAGAGATCAGAGGAGCCGGGGCTGGGGCCGGGACCGGAGCCGAGCCGGGACGGGAGGCGAGCGGCGGCGGCGGCAGCAGCAGCAAGCAGAGACAGACACAGACAGAGAGAGAGAGGGGCTAGACGCAAAAGAAGCAAGAGAGGAAAAAAAACTGATCAGGACATCCATAAAAAGCAGAGTGATGATGATGAACATAATAATAGCAATAAAAGAAGAAAATGAAAGACTATTACTAGAAGAGAGAAAAATCTAAATTCTTTAAATAAAAAAGAGGAATTCCCAGAGAAATCAGGGAATGAAAGTTTTGGGTAGCAAAGCTGTTCTCTGCCTTTTTTTTTTGCTATGAAATCTTTTTGCGGGTTGTAATTATTTTTTTTTAATTTCGCGGTTTTCTGCCTTTTTCTTGCATCTAAAGAGGGCATGTCCACCGGCTTTTCCAGCAGCATCTACCCCTCCAGCTCCCACCAGGAAGACAAACCGAGGACAATCTTGAAATATAGAAATCCTCTCCTTGGGATTTGCTGCTGCTGCTGCCTCCGCCGCCACTGCTGCTGCCGCGGTGCAGTGCCAAGACTCTCGGAATAAATAAAAGCGGGCTACTGTGTATCTCTAGATACATCCAGCTAATAGCTATTATTAGTTGGCCATTTATTTCGAAGATCACAGATGAAGCGGGGACGCCTGTCTTCTTCATTTGGTCAGCGTGTGAAACAATAATACTTGTAACAAAAAGGAGGGAGATGGGGGAGAAAAAATCCTAACATGAATCAGAAGAAATAATATCTAGCACCCCCCCTAAATCAACCTTCCCCCCCCCCCCCTCCCCTTCCTTCCCCCTCCCCCGATCCCTCTTTCTCTACACGCTCGCAGGCGCGGACACACACACACAGGCGCGCACACACAGACAGAGACACACACACACACATAGATAGACACGCACAGGCACACACACTGTACTGTGTATTTTCGGAGGAGGAGTAGGAGGTGGTGGTAGTGGTGGCTTTTGGAAGAGGAGGTGTTGGGGAGGGGGGATCTCTTTCCCCGTTTGGAGATGATTGTGCTATTCCTCTTTGCCTTGCTCTGGATGGTGGAGGGGGCCCTTTGCCAGCTCCATTACACGGTGCAGGAAGAGCAGGAGCATGGCACGTTCGTGGGGAATATCGCCGAGGACCTGGGCTTGGACATTACAAAACTTTCGGCTCGCCGCTTCCAGACGGCGCCCAACTCCCGTAGCCCTTACCTGGAGCTCAACCTGGAAACCGGGGTGCTCTACGTGAACGAGAAGATCGACCGGGAGCAGATCTGCAAGCAGAGCCCCTCCTGCCTGCTGCACCTGGAGGTCTTCTTGGAGAACCCCCTCGAGCTGTTCCGGGTGGAGATCGAGGTGCTGGACATCAACGACAACCCGCCCTCCTTCCCGGAGCCCGACCTCACCGTGGAGATCTCGGAGAGCGCCACGCCGGGTACCCGCTTCCCCCTGGAGAGCGCCTTCGACCCCGACGTGGGCACCAACTCGCTGCGCACCTACGAGATCACCCCCAACAGCTACTTCTCCCTGGACGTGCAGACGCAGGGGGACGGCAACCGCTTTGCCGAGCTGGTGCTGGACAAGCCCCTGGACCGGGAGCAGCAAGCGGTGCACCGCTACGTGCTGACCGCGGTGGACGGCGGGCAGCCCCAGCAGCGCACCGGCACCGCCCTGCTCACCATCAGGGTACTGGACTCCAACGACAACGTCCCCGCCTTCGAGCAGCCCGTCTACACCGTGTCGCTGCCGGAGAACTCGCCGCCGGGCACCCTGGTGCTGCAGCTCAACGCCACCGACCCCGACGAGGGGCAGAACGGCGAGGTGATCTACTCCTTCAGCAGCCACATCTCCGCCCGCGCCCGGGAGCTCTTCGGCATCGCGCCGCGCACCGGGCGGCTGGAGGTGAGCGGCGAGCTGGACTACGAGGAGAGCAGCGTGTACCAGGTGTACGTGCAAGCCAAGGACCTGGGGCCCAACGCCGTGCCGGCGCACTGCAAGGTGCTGGTGCGGGTGCTGGACGCCAACGACAACGCGCCCGAGATCAGCTTCTCCACCGTCAAGGAGGCGGTGAGCGAGGCGGCGGCGCCGGGCACCGTGGTGGCCCTCTTCAGCGTCTCGGACCGCGACTCGGAGGAGAACGGGCAGGTGCAGTGCGAGCTGCTGCAGGGCGACGCGCCCTTCCGCCTCAAGAGCTCCTTCAAGAACTACTACACCATCGTCACCGAGGGGCCGCTGGACCGCGAGCAGCCGGGCGGCGACGCCTACACCCTCACCGTGGTGGCCCGGGACCGCGGCGAGCCGCCGCTGAGCACCAGCAAGTCCATCCAGGTGCGGGTGAGCGACGTGAACGACAACGCGCCGCGCTTCAGCCAGCCCGTCTACCAGGTCTACGTGAGCGAGAACAACGTGCCCGGCGCCTACATCTACGCCGTCAGCGCCACCGACCGGGACCAGGGCGCCAACGCCCAGCTCGCCTACTCCATCCTGGAGAGCCAGATCCAGGGCATGTCCGTCTTCACCTACGTCTCCATCAACTCCGAGAACGGCTTCCTCTACGCCCTCCGCTCCTTCGACTACGAGCAGCTCAAGGAGTTCAGCTTCCAGGTGGAGGCCCGCGACGCCGGCGAGGAGCCGCAGCCGCTGGCCGGCAACGCCACCGTCAACATCGTCGTGGTGGACCAGAACGACAACGCCCCCGCCATCGTCAGCCCCCTGCCCGGCCGCAACGGCACCCCGGCGCGGGAGGCGCTGCCCCGCGGCGCCGAGCCGGGCTACCTGGTGAGCCGGGTGGCGGCGGTGGACGCCGACGACGGGGAGAACGCCCGCCTCACCTACAGCATCGTGCGGGGCAACGAGGCCAGCCTCTTCCGCATGGACTGGCGCACCGGGGAGCTGCGGACGGCCCGCAGGGTGCCGGCCAAGCGCGACCCGCAGCGCCCCTACGAGCTGGTCATCGAGGTGCGCGACCACGGGCAGCCGCCGCTCTCCTCCACCGCCGCCATCCAGGTGGTGCTGGTGGACGGCGCGGCCGAGCGGCCCGGCGGCGGCGGCGGCGGCGGCCTGGGCGCGGGGGCGGGCGCGGGGGGCGGCGGCGGCGGCGGCTCCGGCGAGCATCGCCCCAGCCGCTCCGGGGGGGACACCTCCCTCGACCTCACCCTCATCCTCATCATCGCCCTGGGCTCCGTCTCCTTCATCTTCCTGCTGGCCATGATCGTCCTGGCCGTGCGCTGCCAGAAGGAGAAGAAGCTCAACATCTACACCTGCCTGGCCAGCGACTGCTGCCTGGGCTGCTGCTGCTGCTGCCCCTGCTGCAGCCGCCAGGCGCGGGCCCGCAAGAAGAAGCTCAGCAAGTCGGACATCATGCTGGTGCAGAGCTCCAACGTGCCCAGCAACCCGGCGCAGGTGCCGGTGGAGGAGTCGGGCAGCTTCGGCTCCCATCACCACAACCAGAACTACTGCTACCAGGTCTGCCTCACCCCCGAGTCCGCCAAGACCGACCTGATGTTCCTCAAGCCCTGCAGCCCCTCCCGCAGCACCGACGCCGAGCACAACCCTTGCGGGGCCATCGTCACCGGCTACGCCGACCAGCAGCCCGACATCATCTCCAACGGCAGCATTCTGTCCAGCGAGGTAAGGCCCGGGCGCCCCCCGCCGCCCCCCGCCTCCAGCCGGGCCGCGGGGGGGGGGGGGGGGGGGGGGGGCGTTGGGCGGCCGTGCCCCGCTGCGGGCTGCCCCCCAGCACCTGGCTTCCCCCTCGCCCTCCTCTCCCCTGTTCGTCACCCGTCCGCCGCCTCCCTCCCCGCTGGCCGCTCATGTATTGGGAGGGGGCTTCAGCGCAGACAGGCGAGGGAGAGGGGAGTGCGGGGCGCCCCCCTCCCCCCACGCGGCACCCCGCCTGCTCCCCCACGGCCGGGCTCAGAAACTTGCAGCCAGAAGTGTCCCATCCCATCCCATCCCATCCCATCCCGTCGGGTCCCGCCCCTCCCCCCCCGCCCCCCCCCCCCCCCCCCTCGGAGTGCCTGTGCACGGGGCTGGCCCGGCCGGGCAGCATCGGGGCGCAGCGATCCCCCTGCGCCGCTGCCAGTGGGCCGGCTGTGGGGCAGGGGGGTTACAGCTTTTCTCAGGGTTGCTGCATCTGGCACTAATGGAATGACGTGAGGTGTAATCACAGGAGTTTCTGAAGCAACATTTTAAACCTGTGTCTTTTTTCTTCCTGAAGTCTTTGCATGTGCAAGGAAGGCTTTGGGGGAACCCCCCTCTGGGGCTCTGTCAATCTCTACAGTTAGCAGGAACTTTAATTAATTTGTGAGTTAGGGTTTATTAATTGACTTTACTCTGTAACCCAAAGCTGAGTTTGCAAAGGAAAGCATCCAGAAAGAGTTTCTGTGAAATTATGTGCAGAGACTTCACGTCTCCTCCTGTTATATATCTCTTTCTGTGTTGCCTATACGGTGGTATCTAGTGTGTTGAGCATTTCTATCAAATCATATGTCATGCCCTAATACCCCCCCGCTAACCGTTTTCTGCTGGGTTAGCTCCTGCATGCCCTCAGTACCGCTCTGCCTGTGCACTAATGCGAACAACACATCCTCTCTTTCACCTGAACACTGAAACCTCAGTGCTGTCCCGTCTGGCAAAGGTGGCTTGAGTGGTATTTTCTCAAGTGTAAGGTTTTGCAGCACAATTTTAATACTGGTTTGTGTGATTGACCTTTCCTCAAAACATCTATACAACTCTGTCTTCTGTTGCCTTTTTAAGGACTTTGGGGTATCTCAATGTGTTTTATTCCTTAGGGTGCAGTAACGGTACTGTCTCCCCCTATTTTCATACACTGGCATTAAAAACAGGCTGAAAACTAGATTACAATAAGTTTTTTTTTTTTCCAGACTAAGTAGTACACAACTCTAGAAATAGTTCTGTTGATTTTTGTGGGAGTCCTTGTGATGCTCAACAGCGTGCACTGTGAGAAAACGTGTCAGAATCTCATCCCAAAAAACTCAGGAAAAAAATCCCTCATGCTTTCCCATCTGTGCAAATGAGAGTAAGAGCTGGGTTTTTTTTCCCCTTACATCCTAGAAACAGATTGTGTAGGCCTACTTGCAGCTAAACATTACCATTTATAGTGAATGTGCTGAGCTGCTCTGGTATATTTTCTGATGTTGGTTACAGAAATATCAAGATTTAAAATATTTCCCCATATTTTCTTTTTCCTAGACAAAACATCAGCGTGCTGAGCTCAGTTATCTAGTTGACAGACCCCGACGAGTAAACAGGTATGAGCTCCTTAACCTTATTTTCCTAACGCATGCTTTAGCGGGTCTGAATGGGGCGCAGAAATGTGTTTACTGCGGATGTAAAATAGTAGTAAAGCAATGGGAAACTGAACGTATGTATGCTGTCGACTAAAGGAGTTTGAATTACGGCTTTTCTGAACTGGTTTCAAAACCAACTGAAAAGAGAACAAAATCTCATTTTGTATTAGTCTAAAACGTGCTTTAAATACTTATGAATGCTTCTGTAGGGTCTTCCAGAAAACAATGGTCTCCCTGAGTTAAAATTTATCTATCCAGCTGAAGTAAATGCTACCAAATTGTTTGTACCGATGACATGAAACCCAGGTGGAGTGATGATGCCTGCTGTCCGTTTCAGCCAGACTGCCACGGTCTGAAAAGGCCAGTTTGGTTTTTGGTGGACAGAGCACCTCTGCAGAAGCAGAGCAGCAGGCAGGAGCGGGTGAATGCAGCACCGTGTTTGGCCATGTGATGGCAGAAGAATGTTTTACGAGTTCCTCTTTCATGTTTATTCTAATGTAAAGCTGTTTCTGTGTCTAGTTCTGCATTCCAGGAAGCAGACATAGTAAGCTCTAAGGACAGTGGTCATGGAGACAGTGAGCAAGGAGACAGTGATCATGATGCCACTAATCGAGGTCAATCCTCTGGTAAGTCTGATAAGAGAATGGAAATAGTAGATCTTTAAGCAGGGAGACTAGAAAGAACAGTTACTTATAGGAATATAATACAGGAGTGGCGTAAATAATGCGATTTTATTGTATGGGAGGCTGGGTTTAAGTCAGCTTGCTACTACCATTACCTGAGCAAGGAGGCGATTCTGAACCCCTTTCACTCCCAGTGCTTATCTTACTGGTTTGGTTGGGGGCGGGGGTATGGTATTCTGCATCATCTGCTGTAGCAAAACTTCCTGCATGCTAAAACAAAGTTGTTGGTACATTTTATAGTGCATTTGTTTTCAACGGCAGACTTGCAGAATTTTAAAGCATTAGGAAATTTTGTTTAGCAGGCACTTCAACTGGCATGGCAGTGTGAAGTGCAGGGGGAGTTCCCAAGGGAAAGAATGAACCCAGTGATTGAATGACAGCCAGACTGTGAGGATTTTTGCTGGGGAGCAGAGACACGTCGGGTGCTCTGAATGTGTAATACTTCAGCGTTTTTTGAGGATTGTTTTTTAATTCAAATTGAGGCACCATATCGTATAAGTGATCTCCATGTTAATAAGGCTAAGGTGTTCTTAAGTACATTTCTTTCTGTCCTGACAAAGTAAAGAAATGCTTTGAAAGACCGTGATTTGAATCTCCTAGAAAATATATACTATACATTGTAATGTTATTCCCATGTGTACAGCTTGCTGTCTTTGCTCTCATACTGTCAGTCGTCTTCTGAAAGGGACATTTGTTTGGAGCCTATGCACTGGAATTCATTCTCACCCTCACACTGCATTTCAGCCACAAATGTTTGCGCTTTCTTCTCTGCCACAGTCTGCAAAGGTTTGGTGTGTCTTGATTCAGCACGGTGGTTGCTTTCCCCTTGTTTCCTCTGTGCTCTTCTCATGTGTAAGGATTTGCTACAAGTGTGTCCTACACTATACTGCCAGAGTCTCTCAAGTCATCCCTTTTTTTTTTTTTTTTTTTTTTCATGACCCCCATCTTAGAAGATACCAGGGCAAGGGACCCAGTACTGTCACAGCAGTGCTGCCTCACCCGCGTGCTCTGTTAATGTCCTCTATTTTCTTGCTGCTGTAGTCACTATGCCCTTAACGATGGGAAACCCAGAAACCAGGGGAAGAGGAGGCTGCTACAGGGCCCCTTTATATTGCTGCAAGTCATTAATATGCAGACCTAATGAGACTTGAGAAGAGCCAAGAGTCTCCGGAGCTCCCTGCTTCTTGCAGGGCTTCATGCTAAGTGAACAGAGTGTCTATTTTGTGTCTGGGAACCTGACAACAAACCAGGTCTTGCCAGAAGTTTACATCTGAACACAGAGCCTCTTTCATTTTTGGCCTATATATGGCGTATGATTTATTGTTGTTTTAAAAAGCCATGTATTTAGCCTCCCCCCACCCTTTCTTTTGCACTGTTTCTGATGCAGCAATCAGTGCTAGTGAGTTATAAAAAGCTCCCTCTCCTCCTGCCCTCCCTGCATTCCTTTTTTTTTTTTCTTTTACGCATTTTACTGCAGCAGTCATCTCAATGAACATTTCAATCAGCTTAGTCCCTCAACATAATGAACCATAATAACCAAACAGGAGAGAAAAGAATAAACATCTGCAGAAGGGGCTGGATTTGACTGATGGTGGGAATATAATCATATAGTTGCACATCAACTGAAAGCTATTTTCTTTTAGATGCATTCAGTGTTGTTATTGTTGTGCCTCTGCTCTTTATTCTTTCTCTCCATTTTAAAAGTAGTCCATCTCGGGTGTGAACACTGGAACTACTGTCAAACTTGGCATTAGTCCTTAGCTGGGTAAATTCTTCATTTTCATCTTCTCAATTTTATCAAGTTAGGGGAAAAAAATCTATACTTTCAAAATCATTTCAAATCATTTAAGAATCTGATATGATGTATGAACTTTTGTGTCTTCAGTGGTATTGACATACGAAGTAATGAAAGCTGACAACTAGGTTTGGTCTACTCACAATTAACGGAACTGAAACCTCAAATACACAGAACTTCCAACTTAATATATTGGTGCTGTGATTTGAGCATAATTTGCATGCACGATTTTTTTATGGCTAGTTCTAAATAAATATTTAAAAACAAATCTCTGCAGAAACTGCTTTAATCTTTTACTTACATATAATATAATTTTCCTGTAAGTTTTGGGCTGAATCCTGTTGTGATGTAAAGAAAGTGCCCCTTGACCTCAGCGATGACAAGATATTTTGATATGAAAACATCATTCTTGCTATTAGCTTTTGGTGACAAATTGTATGAGAAAAAAAAAAGGAGCATAAATCTTGTTTGATCTCAAGTGGCTATAGGAAATACCTGAGGGAATGCCTTCTCAGTTTTTCAGTTGTTCTGGTGCTCTATAACCAATTCTTTCTAAATTATTGAAGAAAAGCACATTGGTTGATAGCATGGCAGAAGTTTGGAATGTCTCTTTCAAGAAGTTACCTGATACCATGCAGCATCATGTGGTTTCATTGGGGTTTTTTTTTTGTTGTTGTTTTTTTTTTTTTAAGCATTACATTTGCATCCAAAAATACTTAGTAGATAGTTCACATTGACAAATAAAGTTCACTCCGTACCAGTTTTAGTCAGCAGGGTGTTCTGCTCGCAAAACATCTTTTTACTGTTCTGTACATGACTTCTATTACTGTCACCAGTGAACAGCCCTGTGGCACACAAGTAGCTATTCTATAGTAATCCATTGCTACCCAAGCTGAGTGTCACAGGGAATTATTAATTGGGAAGAAAAATATGCAGGATGAAAATCTATCACTATGTCATAGACTTACCCTGCACAATTATTTAGGGAAAAATACAAACTAAGCTGTTCTGTGTATCATAAAATGTTTTATTATGTTTTGAAATAAGATTCTAGTTCATTTTCAAAAAATACATTTTCTTAATGGTGATTTAATCATGGTTTCAAATGTGCTGGAATGTATGTAAAGGATTCATCTTGTTCCCATTAAAGTACCACCTGGACGCCCCGTAATTACCCACATTCTTCTCTACCTTAACATCCATGAAGTACAAAAGTACTGTCATCTCGATTTAGCAGGGAATGGCAAGCAGTGAGATACTCAAGAGCCTAATTTTCATGGACTAAGTAGTCGTTTCATTGACTGGGATAGGAATGCAAGCTTTTTGGAAAATGGCTTTCCAAAGGTGAAGGAGCACAAGAAATTTTTGGCAAACAGAGGGGTTTCTCCAGCCCCAAGTGTGTGTTCTAATTACTTGTGCTCTTCCTTGTCTGAAAATGGTTGAGACAAAAGCTGCTGTTTGTTGTAGAACAAATGCAACTAATACAGCACTACTACCTATTATTAACACACTGTATTTCAATCATGTTCTGTAGGAGTAATTTCTAAGCATGAGGTTAGTTTATTTCCCATGGTTGATTAAATTCTTGGCCTCCCTTGTGAAATTGCCAGCTTGGGTGCCAATTAATACTCTGCATGTGTGTATGTTTAAATTGTATAATTAGACACCTGTCCTGTAAGATTTGGACTCATGCCATCAACTTATTTCATATGGTTGCTCAGTAGCTGCTCAGCTTTCTCAAGCTGAACATGCAGAGTTCTTCACAATATTACCTGTGTTTCACTTTTTTTCTTTGAATTGTCATCTCACTCAGATGCACTTCAGGAAGGAATATCTGAGATGTGAAGCTAAGTAAATGGACTGTCACGTATATACTAGAAAATGCATCAGCTTTTTGGATAATCTCCTCTGTGCAGTACTGGACAGTATGCGGTGGTGACCAGCTGAGATCTAAAATTAGGTTTCCCCTAGTGGACTTTATGGAGGGAATCGATAGGGGTCTGATACAAAGGCACAGGGTGAAATGCTGCCTCACACCTTTGCAGTACAGATTAGGTAAACCCCAAGGGGGTTAGTATGCATGATTACAGAAGGGCTATGATATTTTGGTGTTCATAAGGAGAAGAATTTGAGAAGTCAGAAGAAGAATTTTAGTGATAAAGGGACAGAGAAAACCAGAATTCCTTCCGAGCCTGTGCAGAGTGACAACTAAATCCTGTTTTGAAGATCACTTGGGCTAAGAGTCTATCTCGGATAAAGTAAGAGTGAACATGAAAATGGCTTAGAAAAGTGCTTTGACTCAAGCTGAGGGCGGTTTCTTTTTCTTTTATTCTCTTCTTTCCTGTGGCTGCGTGCTGAATAATGTTCACATCTCAGTGGTTCAGATAGGGCTTTGAAGTTGAGATTTGGAAGAGCTGAGTATTGAAGATGTTTGAGTCTTTATTCATGTTCTCATGCAGATGAAGTCAGTTTTATCCGAGGCGCACACCAATTACTTAGCAAGAAAGAATGATAATAACTCTGTTTCGTAAAGTCCAATTCTTCAGTAGAGAAAGTCTTCTACAAAGGAGGTTAACATCATTATCCATATTTACTGACACAAGACATGAATCATGGGGAAATGAGTAACTTGCTCAAGGATAATCTAACCAAATGGATGGTTTTTCTGGTGATGGAGCTCTGAAAAGAAGGTCTGGTTCCCTACATCATGCCTATCTCACATCTAACTAGATTTTATAAGAAAAACTACCGCAGAAGAAACAGAAAGTGTAGTGTCATTTAATTCCAAGTAAAAGCCAAAGTTCTGAAAAAATTACAAATTAGGGAAAAAAAACCTGTCAATAACAGTACTACAAAAATACTTTGTCAACATTTAGTTTGTATTTTTTGCTTTTTATTACATCATTTACTCAGTAATACGTATGAACACGTTCAGTCGTTGCTCTAAAAGCCTGGCGTATGGCTCTTTTTCCCTTAATTAAATTAAGAAAGAATACATTATTTTAAAATTATTTTAGGCCTAATTTTTGCTTAGCACTAAACTGTCTTTCATACCAATTAGAACTCATGCACACGGAAATTCGGATTTTCTCCTTTTGAAATATGAGATGGAAGCAAATGGGGAATATGCTTCAGAAACGCAACACTACCAAGTACCTGATTCCAAGCACCTGAGTTCAGGACATTCAGGTGCAGATGTCAACCGTAACTTTTAACTCCTTTCCTAGGTTTTGTTTTCTTTGAAGGGGGGGGCAGGGCTTGTTGTCCTTCAAAATCTGCAAAGTTAAGGTTGTGTGAGAGCTCCTATTGCCCACTGGCCTACCTAGTAATAAGACTTGAACAAATATGAATTAACTAGTGGCCTTTGCCGTGAGCTTTTATATGTATGCTCTGCTTGGAACAGTGCAATGTTTATCACTGTTAAGCACTTCAGTGCACTATACTACCTATTTGTATCCACAAATGGCATTTGAAATGTGTAGTTCAGAGTCACCTTTAAAATCCCAGTTTATCTGCATGCAAGTTCTAATATGGTAACTAGGTGAAAAATAGAAAGCATTTTTCTTTAATGTGGATTTGCAATTATGATGGATAATTTAGTTCTGAAGGATCATATGTATTACCAGATTTATGAGGGAGGTGAGGTGGAAGTGTTATACTGCTGAACATTTCTTTTTGTTATAAATCAAGAACATGATTCTTGGTGTATGAAGGAGTTCTGTGCTGAATTGTCTTACTTTGTTTACCATGATATATCCTTCCTCCTTGGAAAACAGCAAGTAGCCTTTCCCCCCGTTTTTAATGTTTTTCAGTTAGAAACAGAGAATTGTGTACCACAACCCACAAGAAAAAGGTGGAGGAGGAATAGCCAGCATTCATATCATTGCCAGTTTAAATATACGTAGATGCCCAGGGATTTCAAAATAAGACTCCTAATTCGAATTTCTTTTCTGTCAAAATACTAAAACCAAGGGCTTGGTTCTGCACCCATTAAACTCTTAGGGAATGTTGTGACTGATTCAAGTGGGAACAATACCCAACCCAGGCCTCTGAACATTTTGTTCCCATCCTAAGAAAGCATTTACGTTCTAGCTGTGTGTTCCAAGAGTGTACATTAAAATCCATATGTATATGTGTATGTTTTTGTTTTCTTTTACAGGTTCTCACCTTCAAGGGGGGGGAGGAAAGTTTGCCATACAAGCTTACATTTTATATTCCCTGCATTCATTACTTTGTTTATTCAAAATCCTGATTTATAGTGGCTATAACATCTCTTTTCTAATAAGCTGTTATATAATACTATTCAGTGCACTGCACTAGACAAGCAGTATTCAAAAGGGAACTAAAAAAAAATATTTGGGTAGAGACATTTTGCAGTTTAGCAGCTGATGTGAAAACGAAATAGTAAAATGGAGGGTAGTTTTCCAGGGGAAATAAAATCTGTGAAGGTCAAAAAAGGGTCTATCTTTGAATATGTATCTTAAAAACAATGTTATCATATCTCCCTCCCCATTGACTAAAGAATAAAATTAATATTTATCTGTAATTCTTTCTTTCCCCTGCTGTCTTTCAGAAAGTGTTGAATGAATGGTCGCTGATACACTGTTAGCAAAATATAACTGTAATAATTTTCCTCTTAAAAGTAGGGCTGTTTGTTGTTTACATGTAGCTTTGCTAGGAAATCTGAAAATTGAAATAACCATGTTGTGTTACTTGTCACTTAAATCTTCTGAATGGCAAAAAAATTAGATTCATAAAATATGTCTTTTCTTGCATAAGAGATATTATTGTGCAGACATTTCAATACATAAGATAACACACATGCTCGATTTTATAGGCATTCTTATACATAAATTTCTTTCTGGGAAGACTGCATCTAAATCTTTCTTTTCAGTCTTTGACAGCTACTACCGCTATGGAATTTAGAACTATACAATTTGTACGCCTTGTCTGATGATCTTAATCTGATTCCTTAATCATATCTGCAGTTCACGTTTGCATTCTTCAGCAGTTCACTGATCAGCAATTTATTTTCAGACTTCTTCATGCCAATTATCAATGCAAGGTTCTAATCAAAACTGGACCTAACACTGTATATTACTTAATTTAAAAATAAAGTAATTACCAAGTGAGATTAATCTGAGATAAAAAGCTTTTTTTCTTTCTTCATATTTTTTCTAAGTGACTGCCTTTAGTATGCAAGCACTTGTTGATAGCTCAGAAAGATTCTTGCTGAAGAGATTGTTTTTTGTAGTGTGAGATACTGCATAAATATTACTAATATGAGTCAAATTATGGTTCAAAACAGTGGTAGAATTCTTAATACTAATCCTCACGCTGGAGATCAAGCTAATCCAGTTCTTTACAATGTTGGCTGGTGAATGAGCTACATTACATGAATCTTATTACAGCTGTTCAAGATTTTTTCCTGTTTCTCTTGCAAGTAGTGTCATTTTTTGTAATTCTAATGCAATGCTTGTAAATGCAATGTTTATAACAGATTTAGTTCAGTTTTGACATACACCTATTCTAAGACACTCAGTTCTCTTTATAAATACAAGAAAATGATATTTCTTTACTGCTCTGCTTTTCTGTGCGATGTTGAACATCAGCTTGGAGATGCTGGTATTTATTTTACTGTGTGCCTGTGATTTGATACACCATTCCTCTCAAAACAAGTATAATCCAACAATTTAGTGACTCACGGACAGGAAATATTCTTTCGGGAGGCCAATCTGAAGGTAGTCAATAGAAACATAGCTTGTCATTTGAAATCTTAATAGCATTAAAGGATTTGTAAGCAAACAGTTCCGTGTTGGCAGGGACAAGTGTTTGCTTATATAGGGGAGGCATTAACAATTTTGTCAATAGTATCCACAGCCATGTCACCTCGGACGACGGCTACCTTCGTACCGCTAATTACAGTGATTTATTATAGGATTCTGTCCCATTACTTGGATGACTTGATGATAGTAAGGACCGCTGCAGTAGCGATGAAAACTATCTCTGAAAGAACGATGCAACAATTGATTAAATAGGCCATCCTGATCACTTGGAAGCTGGATTCCTCGTTTGTAAGATTTGCTTTTAATATCAATAGGCTCTATCCGTGTACTAATGTAGGCACAGATAGTTCCTTTATAGGATTCATTAATGTTTCATTTTCATAAATAAAATCCATAATTCTTCAGTCAGGGCACTTAATTTCTTTTGTCAAGGTACATTTATGTAGAAACAATTCCTTCATGTTCTTAAAACAATTGTTTTCAACTGGTGAACCATGGACGTGAACCCACAAGCGGAACGGAACCTTATAGGAATGGGTTCTATACATTGAGATCTGCAAGTGATTTTGTGAGGGCCACCAATACCCTTCCTCTTGTGATATTTTTTGTGTGTGTGTGACGTTCTGGCATTTACTTTTGCTTACTAATTGGTGCCTTTGACTTCTGAAGACTGGACTTCGTTTTTGTTGAGGAAATGAAAGTAGTGGAAGAAGTTCTTAGGACATTTCTCTTTCCATTTCTCTCTTTTCTTCGCATAATGTTTCTTATCTGCCAGCAGCTGTTCATAATGCTGAAGCTTATATCGATAGTTTCTTTTTCTCTCATGCTTGCAGGCATGGATCTCTTCTCCAATTGCACGGAGGAATGTAAAGCACTGGGCCACTCGGATCGGTGCTGGATGCCTTCCTTTGTTCCATCTGATGGACGCCAAGCTGCAGATTACCGCAGCAATCTCCATGTACCTGGCATGGACTCCGTTCCAGACACTGAAGTGTTTGAAACACCAGAAGCCCAGCCGGGGGCAGAAAGGTCCTTCTCCACCTTCGGCAAAGAGAAGGCCCTTCACAACACTCTGGAGAGGAAGGAGTTGGATGGACTGCTGTCTAATACACGAGCGCCTTACAAACCACCATATTTGAGTAAGTACTATTCAAAAAGCTGTATGAAAGTGTTCCCTTTGCGGGAATAAAAGTTAGCTCTTTCTGCTATTCATAGTAGGAATAATACAGACACAATTTTAGAAGCAGTGGGGGAAAATGGCTTCTCTTGGATTCAGGCACCACTGAAGAAGGCATTGTTCAATGCTTTTAGAAAAAGACAAACCTTGCTTGTCTTTAGTGTGGCATGATTGTCAACAACAAAAGTATCAGCTGATATTAGCGTGGGTGTTGCTCAGTTTCGTTCTCTGATGCTGGTTTATTTTCAAACTTTTCTTGGATAGATGGTTTAAACGTTGACATTGCCAGGGTAACGTTTTTTAAGACTAAAATTAAGTTGAGAGAACTGTCCTAGGAGCTTCTTTTTATGACTGAGCAGTATTCTGTGAGTAAACAGTATGTGTGTTATTTTGAAGTAACTATTTACGTAGTTAACATTAAGGGTTTGGAAGGAAGAAGACAGAACTTTGTGCCTTCAGTCTGATCATCTTTCAGCCTACACAGTATTTACTTTTGTCAGTGCTCCTCTGTGCAGCCTGTCTTATTCCAAAATCTTGCCTCTCTCTTTAGTCACCCTTTGGCTATGGTTGGGTGGCATGAAAGAGTGTGATAGATCTCAAAAAGACCTTCATAATTCCTTTTCGAGTCAGAGCCAGTTGTAGAACCCTTGAGTAATACTTTGATCTAATATGTCTTTTCATTCTGTTTAGCAGCCTTCTGTATTTTATTAGAGACTGTAATCTCTTTGACTTCAAGAGTTTACATGTTTATCTCATCCAAATAAGCCAAAGACATTAACATTGCAATACCGAACCTTTTTCAAGCAGCACACACAAGTCTTCTAGGATAGCAGGTCAGGGATAAAACAAACAAACAAACAAACAAAAAAAAACAACCAAAAAACCCTCCTCACTGAATGGTATTAGTTTATTTATTTTTATAAAGTAATTAGTTGTTCTGAAAGGTGCTACCCTGGCAGTCCTGGCATGTGAATATCTTTGCTACAGATCGTTCTCAGCACAGACAGCTTAGTTCTCCCTTCTTTGGTAGTTGTCCAGGTATTTCAGTCCTTCAGAGAGGTCTCTTTACCACTTCAATCTTTAGATTTCCTTTACTGAAAGTTTCTAAATTTGGATACCAATTCTGATATGTGAAAGCCATTCCTAAAAAAACCTATCCTGAGACAATCAGCTTATTTTGTGTAAGCTAAAATACCAGGTGTCAGTCATCTGGTCATACTCTGAAGACCAATGTGAAATTTCACTTAGTCATGACCTAATGACTCATGACTCTGTCTTTCCCTAACTGCTCTTCCATCATCTACCTCTAAGCAACATTCTTTAGTACTAAACTGTGACCTAGCAGGACTGATTTCATCTCTATCACTTCAGTTAAACATTTGAGTTTTGTAGCACTGATGGTCTAATCACAAGAGTTCCGATGGAGGATGTGCATTACGATGACGGGTATATCTGGTGACACCGCAATGGTAGTACTGTTTTGTTTTCTTCTAGGCCTGGGAGTTTAATTTGAAATAACAATAACATTTTGATTTTGTCGATAGTTTAAGGATTTAAAATTCTGTTCAGCTAGCATAAATATAGTGAAAAATGTGTTTACATAGAGACATTGGTCTATATTTTACGCTTTTCTGGTACAAGGGCATAAAAAGTTGGAGGTAAAATTTTGGAAATAAAGAATGTAAAGGAGTGGTATTATATAACCTGCACTTGAGAATCCAGATTTAGGTTTGCTTTTTTATCTTTGAACCTCAAAGCTAAAACTGCTACAAGAGTGATATTTCTGTGTTTTATTTTTGCTTATTTAATATTTTCTTTAGTAAAATTTTAGATTAAAATTGTATAGCAAATAGCAGGAGCAAGGAAAAGCAAGCAAGCACAGTAGTTGTAGCAGTGAGTAAATAATTCATTATTAATAATGTATTCAATAAGTAAGGCAAGAGGAATGCATAAGAGGAAGTTGATTCAGGAAGGAACTTTAGTTGAGCCAGTGAGTAATTGCAATTGTAATAAAATTGAATTCAGCTCCTTAACAAAGAAGATCATATCAAAATCAGTTTGTCAGTAGAATGATTTTTTTTTAAAGAAGTGATTAAAATGTATGAAACAGAACCCTCATACTCAGCAAAAATACTGTATAAAAAGTTGCAGCATGTATGAAAATGGCCATGTGAAAAATCAGTATCAAAGAAGAAAAAGTGTATTGCAGAATACAAAATCTATTTGAACTAAAAAGGTCTCTTAAAAAAAAGGAAAGATTCTTAAGCAAAATGGTCCCAAAAAAGCTTAATTTCTAGACAGTAAAGTTTAGGATAGTAATCAGTGGAGACAAGAGGGACTTCTTAGAGCAAATAGCCAAAGGCATGCAAATAAATATAGACAGTTTTTAAAGTGTCAAGTGTGGTAACCTAGGAGAGAGTTGGATGGTCTCTTGAGCAGTTAGTGAGGACAAGGATGTTGCAGAGATTCTCAGCTGTTTCTTTGCATTTGTATTTACCAGAGGAAGGACGGAGAAAGCCAGGCATATTTAGGAAGCCACCCATCCCAGGTAACCGTTCCAAATTAATGTGCAAGACTGAATCATGGAAGAGGATGTTGTTAAAAAATTGACTAAAACAAATAGGAAGAAGTCAGTGGATTATGTGTTTCTTTAATTTGCAGTTCTAACAAAAGCTAGTAACCAAAGAATGCCAGAAGATATGTTTATTGTCAAAGAAGTTAGTAGTAGCAGATCTTGTAAATTAGAAATCAGTGAGAAACCTTAGCATAGGACATAAAACTGTAACTTGGGGGGTTTAGGAACAAGGTAGCTGGCACCCGTTCAGGAAAATTGCACAGAAAGGTTGTCAGTCTATTAGAATTTTTATAGAGTGGGTGAGAAATAATCAATATAGTGTATTTGAACTGTCAAAAAAAAAACCCCTTTAGCATAGCTTCTGTGTAGTAGAAAAAGCTACTAAAGTGAGCAAGCGTTGTCAGAGGGCAAAGCATTACCAGAATCTCTGTGCCCAAGAGAAAAAAATCGTAAAGATAAATGGAACATTTTAGCAGAAGTGGAATTCCCCAAGTGTCTATATGGAAATCCATGGAGTTAAAAAAATTAATTGTCTAGAAACGGAAATGAGAAGAAGGTGGTTGTATTTGCAGATGCCATAACATGGTTTAGGTCAGCCAAGTCTCTAATAGACTACGTTATGTCCACATTGTGCAGTGAAGCATGGTCCAGAGAACCTGGTCTGCTTCTGGCCTCACTCGCTCTGGAATCAAAGGCGGCAGAGCAGCATCAGTGTGGTGGAACAGCGAACTTACTTGCTTAAGCTGTGTCATTAGCGCAATAGCTACAAATATGAGCGGGTAGCTCTACATGGAACTTTCACCTTGCCATATGAGTGTATCTGCTCAAGTTTGTGCCTGCTTGGTGATTCCTGCACTGTTCCAGTGGGTACGTTCAGTACAGAGCCTTTGAAAAGATAAGTCAGGAAGGCAATGTATATTACCATGAGAAATTTGAACTCTTTGTGAGATAAAAAGACCATGGAATAATTCTACAAAAAAAGTTCCCTAGTGTACAAAGCCAGCAAGAAGGAAATAAAATGCCAGGCTGTAAAAAGGAATTGAATTGAAAATACACTAAAAAAGTATTACAAAACCCTAACACAAAAATGATAGAACTATGTTGCTCTAGCCAGTCTATTCGTTCCATAGAAATACATAGCATAACGGCAAAAATACCAAAATATTTATATGCAAAGTCAAAGCAAAAGCTTAGTACTGATTAATTTAGCCAAGCTGTGGTAGGGACATGAGGTGAACAGGAGACTGCATGAAAACAGAGAAGGTAAGCTGGGTGCTTTCGTTTGCCATTCTCAATAACAAGAGAGTAGCAAGGCAGAAAAACAGTTGAAGGGCAACCAGGTCATGAACTGATAAGATCATACACATTTGATAAAATGATACACATTTGAGACAAATAATACGGTAATCTGCTAAATTTACGATTATGGTGTATGATTGAAACCAAAGGCTTAATAGTGGGGATTTGGGTGTTTGCTTCTTTGTTGTTTGAGGTTTAGGTCATTGCATGGATAAATGAAAACAGCAGCAGCTATATTGCAAATTATAATGTAGAAAAAGATATAAATCCTCATACTTGAAAGGGTTTCTGTATGTCCCATTATCGAATTTTCACCTTACTGGTCTGAGCCGCTGGACTTCTTCATACACCAGTTTCCACATAAACATATGTATTCTGTATGTTATGCAAAGTAGATCTCTTTGTACTCAAATAGTGTATTTTGAAGAATATATTTTTACATACTTACAAAATTTTAATGGTATCAATAAATTGTAGGGGGGTTGAAAGTATTTTTTTCATAGAGTGACTCCAGGATTTTTCTAATTTGCATATTCTTCTTACTGCATAATTTACACTTATTTCTTCTTATTCATCCATGTTATTTGAGCACTGCCTTTCTGCAAACAGTTAAGAAATTTTTGTAATTACTTGAATGTTCATAAAACATGGAAGAGATTCTGAACTTGACTGGAGAAAATGAAATAAGTGAAATAGCACTGGTGAGGAAAATAAAATGTAGCTTTTGAGCAATTGTTATATTTTTGAAATAGATTCTAGCAATTTCTAATTTATCATTCGGTGGTGGTTATATTAGCATTATTTTTATAAGTATTTTTTACTGTAGTGACCAAAAACCCTAATCCAAGATTTAGGCTCCATTGTATCAGATTATGTAGGATATCCAACAGAGACTATCTTCACAACGAATACCTGATCAGTCTGATTCTGATCTATTTCTAAATACTTTGGACCAGGTCCTAAGATGGTTATAGTGGGAACAGCACCATTACATCCATCTCAGTAGTGTTTTGGTCTATAATTGATAAGAAGTAGCTTTAATATTTATTTTTCTGTAATTGTGGATCATTCTAGAGGTGCATTTTTTTTATAATACTTTACAGCTTTCCTAAAGCTGACACAGTGACGTTACTGAATATTTTTTTCTTCCTATTAACAGGTTAGGAATTTTTTTTAGATACGAAAACAGTCAAATATTGCCATAATACTTTATTTAGAAATGCTTATTTTGCTCTAAAAAAAGACTTTTGCATAACTTAATCTACTGTGGAAACAGGTTTAAAAAAACCCTACACATAGGCACAATTTACTACACAGAATAACAGTGTATATACAAGGAGAAATTCTGGAATAATAATTGTGTACTAAAGTAGCCCCCTAATTAACTCTGCAATATTTTCTACATACATGCAAGCATCTTCACTGATGAAACTATATCATTATCATGGTAATTATTGGCAACACCATCAACATATTTTATGTTAGGTATGACATGTACAGAAAGAGAATAAAAAAGCTGGTCTCTTCCCCAAAGAGCTAAGCAAGCCTAAGCAAGGTGCATTGGAGAGGAAAAGGGAGTTCTTTAGCTAACTGTTTATTAGGAGTTATTTCTTTGGCTGCTTTGATTTGTGTGGCACGGTTCTGAACATCCACACTACCTTTGATGCACATGGCTCTAGGCTTGCAGAGTCAGATGGTTTGCCTGAGACTTACTTGTATCATCCAAAAAAATTAAAGGTAAGTTTGTCCTCGTCCTGTGCCTCTGTTTCTTAGCCTGGATAGCCACTGACTCACTCTGCAGCAGAGGTACAGCGAAGGTGTGTGTGCAATCAGGGAGGGTGGGCTTGGGTTTGAGCACCAGCCCCTGGGTTTATGTGAAAGTATCGACGTAGTCTGTCATTCTCTTCCTACATGGTATTTATTACCTGCTCAACTTGACCTATCCAAGTCAAGTTGGTTTACAAATAAAATTAAAAAGCTTTCAAAAGTCTTTGCACAGTTGAATGTTTAAGAGCCGAACCATCGATTTATTTCAAATAATCTACCACAGAGCTAGCCCAAACAATGGCTTAACTTAAAACCATTATCCATCTCCCTGAATTAGATTAGAACAAATGACCTAGAGAAGAAAAGTTCGTGTCTCTATACCAGGGCAAGAAGTGCCTCACAATCCTTTGAGGAATTAAAAAAATACATGGAAGTATTTGGGTTATTTGATCTACTTAGGATCATAAAAGCCTATTTCTGTATGGCAGAATATGTAACACAACATTTTCTGCTGATGTTTTACATAAATATATGAAAAGATGTTTTAAGCAAGAAGTCTTTACTGTTTTGGCAAGTGTGTCAGCCTGTCCGTCCGTTCCCCCCCCACAAAAGAAGGAAAATTACAATTTTATATATTTAATATGACAGAAGAAGAATTTTCTTTGGTTTTTTGTTTAGTTACATCTCATTTCTCGAAATTATTTCTCTAGTTTTATCACAGCTGTGATAGACTTACTAGCATTACATTTGCATAAACACAGATAACAGCTCTTTTGAATGGGGCACTTGATTAATTTTTAAAAATTAGGCCTGTCTACACTTTTGCTTTTAAAATTAGCCTGCTTAATTTCTAATATAAATCAGGTAAACTTGTAAGCTGTCTGATCCCTTCATTATTAATTTTTAACTCAGTTTGTGATTTTCACACATACTTGAAGTAACAATGCATGGAAGTAAGCAAACAAATTAGACCAATAAGTTGCATGTTCATATTTCATTTCTTGGGGTAAGAGGAAAGACAACGTTGTAATGCTGGATTAAAAAAAAAAAAAAAAGTTGCATTGAAATGCAATTTTTACTGGTGTGAGTAAACAAATTATATTAGAAGAGTTGCTCCATTGTGAATATTACAGTTTTGTGCTGAAAAAGAATGTTAAAATTCTGTCTTTGAGCTTTAAATCTCATCTGCATAGCTGAATATCCTGCATAACCTGCCACAGACAGTGGAACTCTTCACTTATATCCAGGAATTTATCCCTGGGACAGGATACAGCTCTCATTTCTGCACAAATGAGAATGACTTTGTACCTGCAAAACTGGTCAGCAAAAATGGAGGCTGAGTTGAAAAGCCAACATCTAATAACGCTAAAAAACCTGACTGACCACTTTTCTAAAAACTCTAACAAAGCGTTCCCGTTTTTTCTGTAGCTGAAATGCTAAGGGATTTATCCACTTATACCTCATGTATATGAAGTTTGCCACTTCATATGCATCATCTCTATTAGTTAAATAAAACTTAAAATAAAACCCCAAACCTGAAATAAAACTTAAACAGGTAATACTAATTAAAATATAATAAAGGAAGAGCATGACTATAATGTATTTTTACTCATTATTATAGGTACTCTATGATCTTGAATAAACCACTTTACGATGATTCACTGTTCAATGAGTATTGCATAACTTCTGAAAGGTATTTTTATCTCACATTCATGACTGGTTTGCATTCTTTATCTGAACATATTCCTGTTGCAGCTATTGCTCAAAGGGAAGAACACTTACAGAGTATTACTGCAATAATAGAAAGGAAATGGATAATTCAGAAAGCAGAATTAGAAAGGAATACATAAATATGCAAAGATAACTTGGCTGTAGCCCAGTAAAACCTATAAATCACATTATTTTTATAAATTTTTATGAAAATAATGTATTTCAGAAAACAGCATAAGCATTCTTAATTTTAAAGCACAGGTGTTAGCTGTTATATTTAAATACTCTTTGCTTGAATCTCTTTATTTAACTGTGACCTTGTACAGAACTAACAGTACCCAGTATGTACAAAATAGTGATTAAAAAAAGTACCTGTTATTAGGTTTTTACATGCATCTTTTATCCTAGATGACTCTAGAGTTCATTGCAACTACAGTGCAGGAAAATAATTGAAAAAGTTAAAAAAACCTCGAGTAACTGTTATTTGAAAGAAAACAATATTTTTAGTTTTTCTTAAAAATTTATCATTTCAATGATTTCTTTCCCTCTAATAGCTGTAAAAGTCTGTATTTTCCAGTCCTGACTGGAACACAGAAGTCTTGTGCATCTAACTATCTCAGACTGGTGCTGTATTTATTCATTTATGTCAATTTTGAGAGTGCTTATGTCTGCCATCAATATACCATTTGTGGAGATTTTTTTTTTTTCTTCTAAATAATGAAATACCATTTTCTGGAGTCCTACCAGTGGAATATATTTTTTTAAAAAAATAAAAATAATAAAAAAAAAGGCTAACAGCAGAAAGATTGCTTGAAACTTTAGGAGTAATTTTTGAGATTACTGTGTTGTGCTGGTTTAAATTTCAGAAATGCCTCTTGTCCTATAAATTTAAATCCTATGACAAAAGTAATTTAGCCACTTATGGACGTGAGTCTCTTTGGAAAGCAATGAGATGTTTGCAGTTAAAATTTTCAAAGGCACTAAAGTTATTTATTTTTGATGAGCAAGTGCTATTTATTATGAATACATGCTATTCTTAAACATACAAACCTCCTTATTGTGACAGTCAGGAGCTGGAGAATTGAATTGTGAAGAAATTGTGCCTTGTCTTGGGTCTACGCGCAGCAAAGTCTTTTCCCCTCTGCTCGCCTCTGTCTGAGGAACTCCTCGGTCTACACAGCAGAGGAAATTACTCTTGTTTCTGGCTCTTTTGCTGCGTTCAGTAACTCTGATTTTCCACTGTCATTTCCACTGCTTTAATTTTTGAGGACCCCCCTCCCTTTTCTTTTTCCTTGACCGAAGGAGAAAAACAGGGAAAGCCAATTAAAGAATGCAACGAATAGCCAGGAGGAGAAGGAACCACATCTATTTATTGTGTCTGGAGAAGCGCGCTGTAGGGATCGGCATTGCTATGTATCTGGCCAGCCTGTAAACGCTCTGTTCGTACACTAACCACCGAGAATTCACAGTTCCATGCTAGCATTAGGATGACAGCTGCTGGGAAGGAGCTGT
The DNA here is from genome assembly GCF_017639655.2 of Falco naumanni. Lineage (NCBI taxonomy): Eukaryota > Metazoa > Chordata > Aves > Falconiformes > Falconidae > Falco > Falco naumanni. The sequence goes on from NC_054054.1 coordinate 9,445,737, forward strand.
CAATATATTTAATTTGGTTTAGAAACAGAGTATGGTGAAGTCAGAAGAGTGAAAAATGATGTATTTGGTACCTTCTTGTCAGTCAGGAGATAGGAGATACAGACAATTAGAACACCATGTTTAACTTCAATACGTAATACATGGTTGGAAGAACAAAGTATGAGGAAAGTAATCAATGTGGATTCACTGAAAATCCAAACACTTCTAAGGTAATTTAATTTCTTTCTTTGATAGGATAGGTCTTAGTTGGTTGAAGAAAATATCGCGGACATGAGGAAGCAAACCTTCAGAACTTGCTTCCTAAATTCTACCTGAAAACTATGTGCATGTATGAGTTGCAAGAGTGAATCTGCATTTCTTGCATACACATGAATCTATTTCATTATGTGTAAATGATGTTATTTTACATGACATTTTCACAGGTTATCAGGAGTAATGTGGATTAGAAAGAAACAAAAAATGGATGCAGAGTAGATTCACCAAAGAAGTTTCGGGAATGACAGACTCCTGTTTTAGCAAGTGACCTGAGTCTTCTGACTTTATCTTTTCACCTCCAGCATCATGGCTGCATTCAGCACTGGAAAAGGATTCATTAAGAAACTGCTTGAATGCAACCTTTCTTTATTCATAAGGAATTTTATAGATGCTGATATTGTGGATTCATCTTATGTCAGAGTAAAATCCTGTCACTTTGTGACTTTTTTAGTTTCCTATTTGTGCTTTAATTTGATGTCCATCTATTCTCAGTTGGAATTGAGATGACAGTTGAATGTAGCTGCACACAGCTCTGGGTGCATTGATAGGAATTGAGATCTCAAAAAGTTCTTGCTTACAAATGGGATGTAGTAGTAACTTTTTTTCTGCTCTACTTGAGATAAAGTGCTGTGTGCTTTGTACTTGCAATATTCATTATGTCCAATATGGCTATACTGCTTCTAATTAATTAAACAGGATCCTTCCCAGCACTGGAATGTTATGGTCTGTACTCCTACACTCTGGCATGCCGTTAGCCTGTGTCAGCTAGCTTTCTTCCCTAACAAACATGGTGCCAGTGTCAGAACACAGGCCAGGGATCATTTCTGAAAGCAGATTGAATATGATCACACTATGTGGCCCCCATATATTGCTCAACACGGCTGAGAAATGTTAATAATGTGGATATAAATCATTCCATTCTGGTAGACTTAAGTGATGAAGAAAGGTCCCGGGCAAACCGTTCATGGGTAGAAACTGAGCCTGTATGCCTTTCTGAATAAGAGAAGTTTTGAAAGGATTTGTGAGAAGTTTGTGTGATATACTTAAGTGTGTTATCTTGGTAAACTGGGAAGGACTCTGAAATCTCAGTATGTACTGCTCATGAAAAACAAAGTTGAGTCCTGTGCTTTAGATGTGAAAAATAAAACTTTCACAAAAAGAAAGGGGACATACCTGCCAGACCCTGATGCCACCTAACCCCTGCTAGGAGAGAGGGGTGGTGGAAAAAACATCATGGCAAAGATAAATTGGATAGGAATACACTGTGTGATGCTGAGGTAATACTGTAATGCATGTTACCTCGTGTAAGAACAAGTAAATTTAATTATTTCAGGCCAAATCCAGCACGATTAATTTAGGCATGTCTGAAGGCCACCAAATGATGACTTAGACGTGTCTGCTTCTCCCATGAATCTATAGGGAACTTAGGCATTTAAGAGCAATTTAAGAGGAATGTTTCATATTCCTCCTCGTCTCCCCAGGGCACTGAAAATTTTAAAGTCACATTGTAGCCAGCCTTTAGTGTATACTGCATTGGTTAACTCTCAGACTGACATGTTCATTTTCAGGCTTGTCAGCTTAAAGAGATGAATATTGTAGATTTCAGAGAAGTGCAATAAAATGGTGAATTTTGGGGAAAAAAAAACCAACAAACCCAAAACTGCATGAAGGAAGAAGGAATGAAGATTGAGGAGGAGAAAACATGGTTGCATACAAATATACAAGCAATCTTTAAAAAAAAAATAAAATTGTAATAGTGGTATTACAAAGGAGACTACCAGAATTATTAGTTTACAGAGAACTGGGAAAAATGTGAATTTGCTACTAGAACACGTATGCAATTAGAAGAAGTTGTTGATGGAGAAATTGAAAATATTCTTAGTGAATATGCTCTGTGCTAAGTTTGACATACATCAGGAATAATTTAGGAGTTATTTAACAGGTCTTAATACAGTACATAATTATAAGAACTCTTGCAAAATTAAATATTCCATGATTCTCTTAATATAATGGTGATGTCATGTATTATCTTTAGTGTTTTCAGGTAGATAATAACAGTTATAATAGCACAGGAAGATGAAAATGCTTTCTTCTGCTCACCATATCTTGTGGGAAAACTGTCTGTGGTATTTTTATGGTACATTATAGAATATAGTTTGGCACTTTCTGTGCTGAATTGTAGTAACTAAAAAGCATTGTTTCTGTAGTAAATAATGGCAACCAGAGATAAATCAAATCTGACATGTACTATGCCACTGGGCAGTTGCTGGCAGGGGAAAAAAAAAAAGAAAAAAAAAGTCAGCATTTAGAACAGTAAATCAAATACACATAAAAGTATCTTATGTGCCACAGAACATTGATGACAAAATCCAGGACTTGATTCAAAAGAAAATCCTTTTTAATCGTATGTTTAATGTAAAGCACATGTTGATTAAGGTCAGTGCTTAAATTTAAGCCTATGCTTGAGGATAGTCCTAGACAGAGAGAAATTTTTTCTGGTGCTTACATGAACTGGGACTTGGATACTTATTCATAAGAACCGAAAGGCTTTTTTTTTTTTTTTTTTTCTCTCTCTCTCTTTCAGAGGATCAGCTAAGTCCAGGTAGAATATAAATCTCAGAGCACTCAGTGGCACCAGAGAAATATTATTTCAGTGACTGTCATGATGTGTCAACATTTGTATCAAGTATCCCATTTGCCATGTGAAAATATTTACTAAGACATGTTCCAAACCTAAAAAACATCTTTAAGTATGTATTTTCCAATCTTGAAATGAAGGTAATAGAAGTGGCAATATATGTCAGTCAGAGATTTGATCAATAAACTTTTTTCAAAAAAGACTGATAATCTGTTGAAGTTGTTGATACAGAATTCAACACTAAGTTTGAATTTGAAAACTGGAGTTTCATACCTAAGTGCAAAAAAACGCTTTCCTCCTTTTCCATGGAGTAAGTAAAACTATTTGTCAAGTTCACTAGATTATGGTCAGTGCAGCACCCACCACAAAACTGTCAAATTTTGGCTTGGCTGGGAATCACTGCTTCTTGAACTAACTTAAATGAATATAGACATGAAAATGTATGCACTTAATATAAGACAAAAGGAAAGGACAATACATGTGGTTACATTATTTTACACAAAAGACAGCTTTTTAGCGTAATCGTCTTTGTTCCAGAAGTAAAGTTGTATTCTTAGAGGAAGGAAAGATTTTAATGGTCTGTGGTGTTTGTTTATTTAGCTAAAAGCAAGTCTGTTTCCAGAAAAGATTCAGTTCGACAATTACAAACTTCTGCATTTTGGCCTACTTTATTTATTCACAGCCTGAAGACCTAATGCTCCCAGGTTGGTTTTTTTTTTTGTTTGTTTCACATGAAATCTGGGTAATTTTACCCATCAGTCCAAATGCTGTTAGTTTATCTTAGAAACAATGTTTATATTTCAGGTTTTGCAGATCCCAGAACGAACATTTCAGTCATACTGAATTCCATGGCTTTATTAGGGACAATTTCTGCCTTGGTGCAACTTACATGTTCATGTGCAGAAGTTTCTTCTGCCTTCCGTATCTTGTCACATGCCAGAAATGGCCAGGCAGAATGTGGTCTCGTTCTTACCCAACTCTCTTGGTGGTCTTCAGGACTCTTCAGACATATAACATAAGCACATAGACAGCGGCTGCCGGAGCCAACTGACTCAGTGATGTTAGGAGACAGTTGGCCTTTTTTATTTTATTTTTAAGTACAAGAGTAAGTATGTTCCGTCTTCCTTTTTTCAACTATTTGGTATAATGCAGAGTTAACAAAACCACATTAATTGTGTAAAATGTAACATGGGCATCTGGAGTGCAAGCTATTTTGTCCGTGTGTGCTCTACAGAGTACATAGATATGACACACAAAATCTCTTAACTAAAGCCTTGAGAGAAGAGGAAAAATGTTCCCCTGAAATTACTTTATGAGGAAAAGATATATGAGAAAATATTATTTTTATATTTGTGTACCCAAGTTTATCGGACTGGATAAGACAATCTCTTTTTATAATATCGTTAATGGAATTTTCATAAAGTATTATTAACAATGCTTTGAAAAGCTTAAGTAATAGCTCATTAAAAAAAAAAAAAAAAAGACTTTATGGATTGAAAAAGATACTGAATTGACACATGCAATGACCGGAATACTTTTTTATTCACAGAACATGGGTGGCAGCAGAGTAATCCCCATCCTACATCCCCCAGCCCCAGCCCCAGCCGTGTGTCTCACCCTTTACCTGGATGCACCACTACAAAGGGTGAGGCAGCTATGGTAGTTTACTCTGCATTCCCGTTCACTTGTTGACCTCTTTCCAAAAATATAGTTGCTGATAACTGAACTAGAGCTTGAGGTTAGCTGAAACAGCCTTTCTTTCATGCAGTTCTTTCATACAGAATGCCTTCCACCACCGCTTAAGTCCTGGTCTCTATTCATTGCGCCAAGTTAAAACAAGAATGCTGAATTTGCAGTCTGTTGATTGCCACTAGAATTATCCATTCCCGGCTCTGTCAAAACTAATGGGACTTAGTGAAGGGCAATATTTCATCTGCTACAGTTAACATATAGACTGTAAAGCAAACCATAAAAATATAAAGAGAATTAAAGTTAATAATGCAAATTTAAAACCAACATTGCCATCATGTACATGAGGTAATTAACTCCTTTTTAAATTATTGTTCACTACAAGTGAAAGGCTTTCACCAAAAAGCCTGAATAGCTGGGCTATTTCTGGGTGTAACGCAGGAGATCACAGCCTCCTGTAATCTCTGCATTAGTTGCACTGTTGCGTGGGGACCACCTGACCCGCATAAATGTAGCATGGTGGGGCACATGCTTTTTACAGGGGACCCGCAAGAAAAAAAGTAATGCATTGAGCGCTTGCATAGAAGCCTGTATCTGAAAGCCCATACGAAGACAAATATTACTTGGATATAGTGATAACTTATAGAATTTGGATCTGAAATAAGAAGATGACAGTTTACAACCTGGCTTTTCCCCCTGTTCTCCTGTTGCATAGCTTGCTTTGATTTAAAAGAGAAGGTTTTAGGTTCAAGCATCTTCTTTCTCCTAAGTGAAGGGAGATTGGCAATATTTCTGTAAGAGCAGCAGCGTGCCTGGCATGTGATGTTCTTTGGAGGTTTTATTATCCCGGGGTTCATTTGGATCTTTAGACCATTGGCACTTGGGGGAACTATGCAGTCATTCTGTTTTAACAGATACAGTGCTGTGGGAATTTATGGTGCTCTTAAATATAGTGTGAATAATATATAGTTAAATATAGAGTGAGAAACAGAGTGAAAAGTGACAATAGTTATAAAAGGCATAGGATGTGTTTTCTTTTCCTGCTTTGGTTGCCAGCTGTGGAGGGAAGCAACAGGCCTTCTCTCTGTCCTAGTCAGATTAGCTAGCAATACTAAGCAGGAGAAAATGTTGTTTCAGAGAGTCTGAAGGTCTTCCAAGTGCAGGCAATCCCTCCTAGGGTTTGCCAAAAGAGGAAATGTATATGACTATGTTCATGGCTGTAAAATAGTAGTCTGACATCAAGTTTGGATGCAATAGGATGATTCACAACAGGGTGAAAGGAAGATTTATTAGACAGACTAGGGCTTTGCAGTATGTACTGTTATTTCTGATTCATAAGCTAGGAATAATCATTGCATATTTTATTTTCTATTTTCTCCTTCTCATATTAGTGTTTTTCTTTTCCTATTCATCTACCACCGATGTCTTTGCATTTCTTCTCTCAGTCTACACAGAATTAGCTAACTGTGAATGGGAGGCTTAGTTATGTGTACTGAGGAACAAATGAATTTTAATGTATTTTTTTCTGGGTTTTATTTCCAGTTTTTATTGCAATTCCATATTACTTTTATTCATTAAGCGCTCTTACTGTAACACTCAAAATCTTTGTTAAGGTCTTTGAGGAAGGATCAATAGTCAGTACAGCATGAATCATGTACCCTAAGAATTTCAAGTGGAATACTTGTGATTCTTTAATCATCTTGTTCACCTCAAATACTATTAGAATATATGTACAAATAGTATAATTACATTAACAGAATTGTGAAATGGCTTATTAAAACCCTCTATCTAGTACCCATACTCACACAGACTTGAAGCTTCCCTATGCACTAGTTTGAGAGTTCGGAACGGGAGATAAAACAGGGATGAAAGAGAGAGCTGTGATCTCAGAGGAGATATTAGGCACCAGAAATTATGGTGTTCTTGTTCCAGCTCTTACACTGACTCTGATACTTCCATTTCTATAGCACTTGCCATCTCTGGATCTCAAAGTGGATTATAAAGAATAGTGATTTAAACCTTCCTGCACCTCTAGGAGATAGGTAAGCAATATTATTCCCATTTTACAGATGGAGAAATTGTGATACAGAGAGGCTCAGTGTTTCTTACTAAAGTTTATTTAATAATGAACACACATGCATGCACACACACAGAGCCAGAAGCAGATGTCAGAACTTTCATTGCTCTCTGTTTTAAGCTAAGTCCATCCTCCTTTCCATTTAACCTCTCTGATTTATATTCCCCATCTGTAAAAAGACGGAAGCTGGTATAGACATGGAGAGATTTGCTAGCACATAAATTTCTGTGCAAATACATGGAAAAAAAAAACCCACAGAGGACAAAAGTTGCCTTTGAAATCCAATGCATTTTATGTGTTGGCAGAGGATATTTTAGGATTTGGGACAAGGATTTTTGTAGGTGGAGAGACTTGCAGGTGTTCTACACCCTAATGTGTAATACTTAGTTACTGCTGTAAAATAGCACAATTGTTTTGTAACATAAGCATATTAACTGAAATTAAAAAAATAAAAAGCACACTAATTTGCATGGCAAAAGACTGGACACAGCCCTTAAGTGAATGTCTGTAATATCTGAAAGAATATTGTAAACAGGTTTTGCTGTGCACCTCCAGCGCCACACGACCACCCCAATGCACTGTGTCAGACAGGAGCAGGACAGCAGTGCTGCATGAAAGCAGCAATTGCCTCGGCTGTGTATCTGTATATTTTTCTCCCATGAAAATCCTACCATGTCTGTACTACAGCATGAGCTCCTCAGTGGCAGACAGCAATCCAGACTACTGTACCTACATATTTACAAGAGAACTGAAATTATTAGTGAACTTTTGGAAAAAAATTTCGAAGGTCAAATACAAGTCTTGTTACTGTTATTAGTGTTATTACTATTATTAAAATGATTGTTTCTCGTAGTATTTCATAAGATATTTTAAAAGATGTCTAGAAACTTAATTGGTGTGATCCTGTACTGCATCAAAACATCATGAAGATTCTTATCTCATTAATCTTAACTACAGTGTTAAAAAAAATCTTGCAGAAGCTTTTAAAAATCCTTTCTAATTCTGCTGCTAATTTGCTACAGAATTGAAACATCCAAACCCTAATATATTTGATGTTTTAATTTTTATGTTAGTAACACATCTGGCAATTGTCTGTATGTTGAACAGATAGGTTCAATAGACAAAGATAAATGTTTTTCACATTTTTCCACGTACATCCTATGGCATAGGCAGGATAGATTAGACGTACATACAACACCCATGTTAACATTTTCCTGTAAGTAATCTAACATCCCTGTGATACAGTAGATACATTTCATATGTTTACTAGTGAATATATATAGTGAATAAGTATGGCTATTGTATATATTTATGTTAAATGGAACGGAGACTGGATGTGTTTGTGTGTCAGCATGCAAGCATTAACATGTATATGTGCATGGCTTGACTCGAAGATTTATTTTAAAGTTAGGATTCCTCTTTTTTTCTAGTTGTAACACTTTATGCACAGAAATATACTGAATTTCAGGTAGGGATTTAGTTGATTTGGAGCTAAGGTAAAACCTGATTTTATCATTACAAGCTTTTCTAAACAGTGAAGATTTTCCAAACAATAATGCTGTTGATGATAATAATAGTAATAGTACTAATGATAATAATAATAATGATAATAATACTTCAGCAAGTGAGTTAGTTCTTTGTCTCAACTTCATGTGTGGCTGAGGTCAGAATTTAACCTAGGGTCTCCCTGAATGCTAGTACAAATAATTTGTTACCTTTGCTCCCAATTACAGTTAAAATAGCCAGTGTCTTGAGGTAATAGAGCTACCACAGCTGGTGGATTAGAATGTGGGTTTGCTAATGCACTGACCTTCTTCATCTGTGTAACACAAGTTAATTTCCAGCCTGACAGTAAATGCTGAAATTTGAATTGTAGCACTAATGCACCATTTTTTCGTCTCTGTCGGACTACACTAAAGGGTCATTTGGTGATGAGGATAATGGTTTACTTTGAAAGAGAGGGAAAACCGGGTTCTGAATCTTTGGGGGATTCTAGATCTTGCCTCAAATAACAAACTGAACTAGGGAAAAATAGGCTTGGAAGCTCCGGTAATATTGAACCTTCAAGTCTGACTGTTTGCCTTGTTCTTATACTGATGCAGTGTAGGCACACTGGAATACTTGCCATGACAGTGTTAGACAGAATAATAAAACAGCATGTGAAGTTTGGTTTTCGGGCTATCAAGCCTCAAAAAGACTTTTCTCTGAAAGGTGAATCAGTGTTAAACTATTTGCTACAGTGGGAATTTTAAGCGACAGTTTGTGACAAGTTTTGATTGTTTCTCTACGTTCTATGAAATACTAAACCCGAGAACTGTTGGAGAGTTGATTTTTATATTTTTTTAATTGCCTCTCAGAAGTGTCTTTCTTTCTTTCTTTCCTGCAGCACGGAAAAGGATATGCTAGTCACTTCTACAGGACTTACCCGAAGCAGCATGATTTGCACAAAAGTCGACCAACAAAAAGCATCAACTTTCAACTTCATTATCTTGGCCATCCAGTTCTGTGTAACTGAAGGATTTGTGTGCTGTTGGAGACATCATGGCCAACAATAGGACCTAATTGCTCTCAGCAGGCCTGAGAAATGAGTTGAAATGTGTAGAACTGTAGAAACTTCAGAGGCAACTGATCTTGCCTCTCTGATCAGTGTGTGCCTGTTTACAGCACTATATATCTTTCTCTCTCCAAAATGTCACTGAGCCCTTTAGATGTTTATATTCACCACAAGAAGCCAATCGTACAGATAAAAGAAATGTGCATTATAAATGCAATATCACTGTTTTAAACTTGACTGTTTTATATTATTTTTGTGTGATCAAGTGTTCCCCAAACTATTCCAACTTTACAAGAGAGATTGTGATCATGTTCTTTTCACCTGTGGGTCATAAAAATGTTGTTAATCTGATGACCCACAAAATTATCAAAGACATTCTGTAGTTTATACACCGTGTTGCAAAGTGTTTACTGTACTATTTCAAAGCTTCTAAATAAATATAAAATATATATATATTATATTATATATAATTTTCCGGAAAATGTGGTACAACTTAGTTGATTTTTAAATGGATTCATACAGTCTACACCATACACTAAAGTGAGAAGGTAATTCAGGGTTCCTAAGCTATCCTTGCTGAAAACAAAAATATAATAAACCTTTAATAGTACTTCCCCAATATTCATATTTTGGTCAATCCTGTTTTTCTTGTTTAAAAAAAAAAAGCTGTAAGCAACAACATTTTGTCTAAAAGTTGTAATGAATTTTCAATGCCAAAGATGCAGCTGTCAATATTACCAGAATGAGCGCTATGTACTGTCAAAGGTATACATCACTCTCCATTATTTTGATTATATTTCTATGGTTTTTAATTTGGAATCACAAAATCTTTTATAAGGCTCTATAAACTCACCTGTATATGTTGTTAAAAAGAACACTGGGTGTCTGTACATTTTGCAATGTAAGATATAATGTAAGTGAAGTTAAGTATTTTAAGAAAATCATCCCAAACTCATAAGTATGCATACATACATACGTATGTACACACACACAAACACCCACACATCTCTTTTTGACATAGTTTTGTGAAACTATACAAATATGTTGCCTAAAAATATTTCTCTTGTGGCTAGGAATAGTTGTTGATAGAATTCAAATTACAAAGGCAAAGTATATGCTAAACTATTGACTCTTTAATCACAAAGGAGATTTGAAATTAGGAACATGGCACATTCTCAGCTGACCCCTCTCCCACTGGAGTTAAAATAGGGTTGGCCACCATCTTTGCTGGGAAAAGGATCAAGCATCAAGCCCTTGCATATAATCTTTATGTTCTGTAATAATTCTGTGGCCCAAAACGGTATCTTAGAGCGTTTCTTTTCTATGAAATATTGAAAAAGGTAAAATTTCAAAGGTAAAGTTTAAAATTACTTTCATGTCCATGGAGTTTAAGTACCATTTACTAAATGTAAAAATCTAGTAAATTTTTTTCTTTTTTTTTTCCTTTTTGTATTGTGTTTTTTTTCCCCCACTGTATCTTAATGTGTCAAATATTGAAAACAAATGAGAGAACACTGTGTTACCAACCAATGTCTAGCCAAATTTGAACAAATTCCTAGCAATTATTCAATATTAAGTAAGACAAGAGAAAACTTCTTACTGATTGCAGTGGAATTTGGATCATGCTGTTACGTAGAAATTCTGACATCCGCACAAATGCTGCCACAGGATGAATGTGTGAGAAGCTGAATTTAGCCACTGCTATGTCATAATAGAGTTTGGGTTTCTTCCTTTTGCTTTGTTTGTTTGTTTACGATGACAGTTTCTATTAGATAGAAATATATAAATCATCTGTATGGAAACCATCCTGCTATGGATCGAAAAAAGACTCCTGATCAGTTTGCGAGAGATCTTTGTACAAACAGTTACTGGACTAAGCCCCAATGTTGTTAATTTAATACTCCGATGAAAAAAATATGCTTGTTAAACACTTTTAATGTGTATGTCTAACACATATGTGTAACTACAAAATATTTTGTGGGATCTTTTTTAAAACTTATATATTATACAAAACACACACAAAAAAAGCACCAACAATAGCTATTGATTTGAGCAAACACAACAGTGACATGTTTCTCTAGCTGTAGGTAGCGGGACCTTTAGTAACCTACAGGCTCTGTTAATTTTATGAAGAAAAGCAATGAAATTTGTGACAAATTTCATTTAAAGGAGTTTGTTAACGTCTTGTTTCTGCTTTTAAAGCAAGAAAGTCCTTGCTCTTCTTAGAACTGGGTTTTCTTTATTTTTAAGTATCTCTTTAATATTAGACATATACTGTAAACCTTTAAGGTTGTTTTCAGTCTTTGGGAGGAAAAGGAAATGTTTTGCCATGGACAATTGAAGTGTTTTTATTTAATGAAACTGCCTTCACATTTTGCATGCCATTTTGTCTGAAAAACTTAACCATATCATACCCTGTCACTCATTGCTGTAACAGAACTCTTTCCATGAACAGTGTATGTAATGCATATACCGATTTATTTTCTTCTTCTTTTTTTTTAATGTTAGGTAACATAGACATTGGACCATATATGCACAGAAATCCTTCTGAATTTATTGGGAGACCCCCAGAGGAAATCATGATAGGATGCAGAACTGTTGAGGAAAAGGAAGTTTTTAAGTATTGCAGTCTGGGCTCCCAAGATATTTAGAGACGTAACTTTTGCCCATTTCCCTAGCTCGCTGTGAATTTTAGTATGATAACATTTGATGATACAAGCTTTAGGACACATCGAAACCCAGTACATAGCTGCTGTGTCCCAAGAGAAGTGCTGAGAAGCACATTGGGCAGTACAGAGTCTCATTTCTCCCATTTCTTTGTGTTAATGGGGAAGATACTTGCTGCATCCAGCCAGCTCCCATTGAAATTGACTTGTTCAGCATCTCCCCTGTACTTCATCATGCCACTAGGTGCCTATCTGCAGTGATAGGTATGTAAATGCCTTTAAACATCAGCTTTTGTATTCGCCTCTGCCTTTAAGCATAGGCCCTGCAAATGTATAAGGACTCTGGTTTACATATTGGACACAAAAGTAAACTGAAGTAGTCAGAAAATGTTTAGATATTAAGGGGGAATATCTACATCCATAAGCTGGGATAAGAAAGGTTATGAAATCTCCTTCATTAAACGTTTTCAGAAACAGTTCAAAAAATAGCTGTCAGGGATGATACAAGTGTACTTAAACCTGCCTCAGAGAAAAAGCATGGACTAGCCTCTCAGTCCTGCTGTTCTCTGATGTTCCTCGTAGGGCACGCTAAGCTTTGGCGGATGTGTTCTGTACACAGTTGTAGGGATAAGAGTATTGTATCCTTCAATTAGGTATCAGAAGCAATATTCAATGTTTTAATTTACATTTTATGAGCATAAGAGAACAAGCTGTCTATGTCTTTGGAGTAAATTAGAGTTCTAATACAGAAGACAGCATCTTATAAAGGATAACGAAGTGGAATCAGATCTGTAAATCCTTACCCCCCCCTCCCCCCCCAATTCCTGATTTAGAAATGTAGCAATGGATTTCTAAGCAGCTTGCCTATTCACTTTCTTCAGAATCAGACTTTAGTTTCTTTCAGATGGATTCTTCTAAAACTTAGAAATACTAGAACATTTCACTACTTGAAATAAAATGCCAGTTATTTAATGCAAGTTCTTACTAAGCTGCCTATTGAAAGAAAGAAAAAAAGAAGAGGTATTTCCATTAATATATTCTCAGCTGATTTGAACAAGGTGTAGTAATTTTTCATCAGTATTGTTGCAAATTTAAGTGGAATGACAATGCACAGATAAATACAATTTGTGAAGATTATGCTTCCTCCATTATAGTCACTATATATGTGTGTGGGGAGATATGTGTGTGTGTATATAATTATAGTTCAAAACCTGGTAAGTTGTCACTGGATTTTTTCTTACAGGAGTATGCTCCTATCAGTAAATGCAAACAGAAGGATAGAAATACATTTATGATACTACAAAGTTAGACTTGTTCCTTAGTGTAGAATGGAGGATTGCATTCAAGGTTTGAATTCAGCCCCTTCTTCATGCATTATACCCACAACCAAGCAGACATTTTGTTATTTGACTTTCAAAATTCTACCTGCCCATAGTAGACTTCTTTTTTTTTTTTTCTTTTTTTTTTTTTAGTGCTATCATTCCTCAGGGTAAAGGGTGGATACATAGATAGTCTTCCTAGGCTGATAAATTGTCATTGCAATTTTGCAAGGCTGTTAAATATTTGTATGTCTTATATGGAGAAAGCTGATCATATCCTGCCATTGTTCCATGTTCAAGTCTTGAGTTTCATGGCATTGGGACTTTTGAATTAAAATCTATACAAAGGCATAGGGGCCAAAATAAGTATATCTGAGATACATTTACTTATTGCAATTTGATTGCAAAACATTGGCATCAGATGTCTCTAAAGAACTGAAAGTTGTTTATTCAATTTGCAGTAATGTAAAAGACAGCCAGCAAGATTTTATTATTATCTTATACTATGAGAAATTCTGAAACTGTGAGTTAAATCCATTGCACTGATCCCTACAGTCAGAGCTCAAATTCTTCTTGAAGAGCTCCTTCATTTTATTTTGTCTCTAATCTGCTAATCTGTCTTGGTATGAAATGGATACATATATATAAACAAATACACACATCCATTAAAATCCATTGACAAGCATCTGTGTTTTTGTAGATATCCTCATATGTAAGAAACGAGCAAGAACTAATGTGGACAGCTTTCTTGAATTGAAATTGTTTTTGAATTTGAATTTGTTAATAAAGTTCATGATATTGACAGACATCAGGAAAAATGAAATCTATTTGGGTGTAGTTCTCCAGAAGGCAAATGTTTCATTTAGGAAGCATCCTGTCAAAAAATGTATAAATGTGAGTGCTGGAAATCTTGCTGAGTCAAGATGAAACATACTGTGCTAAAGCTTTCTTGTTCGCTGTGTCAGCACTTGATTAAAGTGTCCTCTGGATGTTAACCACTTTAGTCAATCAGAAGATATCAAAAATGGCAGACAGGATTCAGGTAACATTTACCATTCTTACTGAAGAGAGCCGAAGGCAACAGGTGAATATATACTGAAGTATTTATGTATATTATACCATATGGAAAATTCAGTTAAGCCAAATGATTAATGAAACAGTTTGCTTCCAAATACATGCACTTCAAAGATTAAAGTTCATCTGATGCTCAGCTTCAAAGCATATTTCGAAAAACTCATCTTTGAGTTACACCAACAGGAAAAAGTAATATATAACAAAGCCTTACGACAACATGGTAAAGGGAATGTAACCAAACCAATCTTAACTTTTAGAAATCTTGGATCCAAACATTGAGGTTGCAAAACTGAACTGTATTTTATATGCATCAGAGCCTAATTCCATTAAAGGCAATGGCCCAAGCTACAGTGATTTGAAGGAGAGCAAAAGGAAGTTTTCATTTCTTTATTTATGCACATGCATTTTTAAGCAAGAGCAGCCTACAATAAAATTATTTGACACCAGAAAAAGGGAAACTTCACTAGCTCTGCTTTTAACAAGCTGTGCAATCAAGTCTGGAAATCTGGACATGGCTACGTGTCAGTTTATACCAGACATATTTCTAATAATTTTATCTCAAAGCAAAATAACACAAGAAGTTAAATGATATCACTGTTTAGATTTTCTAAGACAAAGACAGAAATGCAGTCCTGAAGAGGTAGGTTCATGTTTTTACTATGCAGAAGGGCAGAGAATTAAAAATTCATTGGAGCAGGGTATTCTTACACTGCCATAGCTGTTGGCTGAAAATCTGAGCAAAAAAAGCAAAGAAAATACAACCTCCACAATGAGTGTTTCGGAAAGTTTTGCTTTGGAAGGTAACAAACAGATCCTAAGCACATTACCTCCTTTCAGAGCTAGACTGAAAGATGTTTCCTATCATCTTTTCTGGTCTAACTTTTACTAGGAGTATAAAAGCAGTCCTCTGAAGGGCTTGCATGTTCGCCTCAGCGTGTGGGGTATTCCCATTTGATGACAATAACAGAAAAAAAGACCTAGATGAGATCTGATGTCAAAATTACCTGGTAATTCCACCCCATCACTACAGCTTTTCTAGGCAGGTAGCAGTATAATTTAGGGCAGAAACTTTATGCGATGCTGACAGAAGAGCAGTAGTGTGGCAGTAGTGTTCCTCTGTGAAGAAGAAAAAGGTGGAGGGGGTGGGGGAGTGGCGGAAAGAATGTTCTCTGCTTTTCCTAGTCTCACAGATGACATTACTTAATACTTAAATAGTACTTAAATAGTGCTTTGTTCAGGAACATAAATACCACGAAAGAGAAAGTTTTCACCACGAGAGCAATATATTTTTGTGGCTTATGCTATCTGCAAAAAAAAATGATGAATGCAAGCAAACATTCTCCTGCTCAGCCCACTGAAGATGAGGCTAAATGATGCCCTTGGAGCTCACGGCTATTCAGTTTTTGCGAGAGGCTTGGTGTGATTTATATTCTGACTGTCAACAAAAAAAGAGAAGAGAGACAGAGTGCTGGAAGTAAAAGATAGTTAATTAATATAAGCTAGGGGGAAAATGCCTTGTAATGATATCATTAAACCTCACTGAGCTTCTGGAAATGATCTGTTAAAAATTAAACAAACAAACAACAAACACCCCCCCCCCCCCAAAAAAAAAAAAAAAAAAAAAAAATCTGCTCCTTGACAGTCCAAATACACATTTAAATTAGATCAATCACAGCTGAGTTGAAAAATAATGGCATGTGAAGTATCATATTCTTTCTTACACCTATTTCCAGGGGAAAGTGGGCAACAGCCCTAGCATCCTGCACCTCCCTGGGGACAGGGACAGGCTGAGGCTGAGCCTGGCTGTTGACCCACAGGTTGGGGGTCAGGATCAAGCCCGGTGCAGGGAACCAGGGTCAGACAGAGCCCTGGGACAGGTGGGCTGGAGGGGGACCTGGCCAGGGCCACCCCACGGCATGCCAGGCAGCCTCTCCCCACAGCCCCCAGCTGGAGGGGACCTCCCTTGGCTGTGTTGGTGCCAGGCCAGCCCCGAGCCCTCAGAATTGACCCCCACAGGAGCGTTTCTCACCCTATTTGTGAACAACTAACAACTGACAAACTTCCTTCCCAGACATATTATGATATTCTACTTCACATAGTACTTTTAAATGGCTGTTACTTCATTGTGCTTTTCACCATTTGTGTCAGCTGTTTCTTGGCAGTTCCTGGCATTATATATAGTTAAGTAACAGACACGCCAGCTTAACTTTTAAATTATACCTTTATAATTATGGTGGAGTTCAATTAACCTTATCATATAGACACTAATATTAAGGTTTCTGGGTTTAATTTTTCTACTTTAATTCTTGTTGTCACTTCTTCTGTGATAACATGGGAATTAATTTAATTTTATTATTAAAGGAATAAAATTTTGTTTTATTTAGTAAATCTGATCCAATATTACCACTTATCCAGAAAAAAAAATCCAGGCAAGAGCAGGTAGTTTACCTTTTTTCTTTTTTATATAAATAATTTCTGGACCTTCCACTGTTCAGGGATAAGGACAAGAAATGCAGCAACAGAAAAAGTTTGAAGTCTGCACAGTGTTTCACTGGACTGGGGAAATTTCTTTCCTGTTTCCATTCTCTCTGGAGTAAACTGGAAACCACCATTTGCATGCAGACTTGTTAGGTGTTTTATTCTTCATTTGCAGAGTGAAATCTACAGCTTCACTGAACACATTGCTAATATTCACAGATCTAAAGCTTCAGGAAAGAAAAAGTCTTACTGTTTTCATCCAAAAAATAATGTTGAGCAGTGGAAAATCTATGCATAGCTGGAAATCGAAAAAACATTTATTTTAAAGTTAGATTTTTATTGACCACTGCTCTGTGCACTTTACATCCTTTATTAGTAAGCAAAATGTACTCCAGTGTTATGACAGATGCCTGTATCACTACACCTGTTTGACTGAATCATAACGGAGAGATTTCATAATGCAGTTTATTGCAGAGGTAGGAATAGATCCTAGCTCCTTAATCAAAATAATAATAATAAAAAAACCATAACAACAGTGATTATAATATAAAATAACATAAAACTGCAAGGGTGCTACAATACTAAGATGTCCCCACATTCAGGTTAATGAGCTAACTAGTAGTCAGGAAAGCAGTATATAATTTGGTGCCCTTGGTCTCTCTGTCAGAAGAATATGTAATTATTCTTTGCAAAATGGGACAGCTTCAAAGAGAAAAATGAAGAGCTCTTCATCTTTCCATGCAAAGCCTAAATCCATTTGGATTTGATGATTAGGGAGGGTTGGGAAAACAAAATTGGGTCTAGATCCCATCATATAAAAGAATCATTTGTCCTCAGTGGCCGACATCATGGGCAAATGCTATGATCGGTATGGTACACAAAGACCTCTGTCAGCATTTCTTTCTCCTGTAGTTTTTCTGTTCAATACATGTCTTCCCACAACACCTAAAAATAAGGTCCTGTTTTTTCAAGATGTTTATGAAGATGTTAAAGACTAAGTACCTAAGATTTCCAGAGCAGATGGCATGACTTTTGGAATATTTTTTCAGGATGTGAGAAATCTGCATTCAGTTCTCTTCATCTCAGACAATTTCTGCACCCATATCCAGCTTGGAAGGGTTTGTATACAGCAAGTTGAAGGATTATGTCCTGTTTTGCTGTTCCAGTCTCCAAAAGAATTTAAACATCTCTTGGTACAGGAACTAGGCACGTGTGCCACTTTCTACAGCTAATCGCTGCTTAAATATAGACTCATTTATTTGCTCTCCAGTGAGTATTGTTGTATAAAATCTAATCTAAAGTACATATCCAGTGAGTATAATTGTATACAAAATCTTGCTCAGTAGGTATTTGTAGATGACACACAGAGTGACACTAGGCATATAACAGAGCCATTAGAGAGCTTGCCCTCTTGCCAAAGGGAGAGATCAAGAGAGCAAACTACACCTGACATGTTAGTCAAATAGATTAATTATCAGAAAATACTTGGACACAATTGTGGTAAGGCCAGTCTAAGAATCTTACACTAACAGAATGCATTACTGGGAAGGACTTGCCTGGTATTTACCTGGAAGATGTTGAAAAGTTCAGAGATTCTGGACAACTGGGTAAAGTTCCAGAAAGTAGGTCTTTCCTAAGTCATCCTATGGATGACAACAGAATCACAGTACCAGTTAAGCTGGGAAACAATATTTCTTCACCATTTCCCTGGAATAAATACCTGCACACTATCATTATATACTGGAAAGACACATAGGAAAAACAAAATAAGAATGTGGCTTATGAAACTGCTGGTATAAAAAGATTTGCCTACCCCTCAGCCTCCTTTGGACTATTTTGATGGCCTCAGGCATCCTGGGGCTGTGTCTCATCCTGGTTCCCCTGACCAGGCCTGGTGCTGACCCCCACCCTTGGGCCAATGTTCCAGCCCCTCCTCAGCCCAGGCCCATCCCCAGGGAGATGCTGGATGCTCAGGGCTGGGGCTGTCCCTGACCACTCTCTGCCTGCCCTGCAGCTGTCCAGGGCGGTGGGATGGTACCTGTCCTGACACCCTCAAGGACCCCCAGTCCCGAGGGAGCCGCCAGCCCCTCAACACCCTGACACTGGGAGGTCATCATTCCCAATTATCCTGCCTTGCTGCAGGATCAGTGCTTTGAATGCCATTACCAATACGTGTTTACCTAACCTGTTGTTACAGACTGTACTAAATGCCAGGCACAACATGCCTCCATTGTAAAAGAGTGATTCCAAAGAGGATGAAGAAAGGAATAATTCATGTTGAGATGTAGCTTTGTTTTGATAATTTTATTTCCTTGATGTTATGTTATTGTAAAATACTAGAGTATTTAGATCGCAGAGTAACAGCTGTTTCAAATAAATCAAACATTTCCTGTGCAAATGTTGTCACTAGTGTTACTCAAGGTCTTTGTTTTATCTTCTTGGTCTTGCTTTGCTCTTACAAAGAAAAACCTTGCACCCATAAGAGTTCTCTCTCTCTCCCTCTTTCCTCAATCTCCTACCCCTTCAAGACACTTAAATTGGCCTGACAGTACCTTTAACAAGATAACGAAAGAAACTGTAGGAGACATATGGAAATAAATTCATTTGAAGAACTTTGTACACTTGTTGGTGTGCAGGTAAAATCCTACTTCAATTCCAGTTTAGTCTACATAAACCAAGGAGAATAAAGGTAGGTTCTTAGACTAGTGTGTGTTCGTGTACTTCCAGTCTACTACAGATGAATGTCTTGCCCTGCCAGGTCCATCGTAAAGAAGGTAAACTGACCCCATTAATCAAAATGCCAAACACCTGTCTAGAACTACAATTTTATAGTTGAGTGAATATACATAAATAGTCAATGAATGCAAAACAAATTAAAAAGTGAGGTAAGGGGTTGTCCCTCTCGAAGTCATAGCACAGAACTCACAACTTAGGGAAGAAGAAATGAGACAGTATAAAAGGGAATCTAAATTAATCACTCTGCACTTTTGATATAAGGTGATTATACCAGAAGTTTGTCCATTTTTCAGCAGCCATCCAGACTATATTGCTTCCAGATTATACTGCTAGAAGTTAAGACCTCTCCCTGTTCCCATCCTATTCCCAGGATTTGTGTTCCCTTAGGGCTTTTGAAGAAGAAAGAAGAGAGCAACAGAGACTGTTCTGTCTTGCTGCTGGTGAGAATACCTCTCTGGATTGATCTTGTATTTTAATGTGCTGTTGTATCCCCCCTGCACTTACTCAACATACAGAAGCTAAATTGAGAGAAAATGGCTTTCTTAAAGGATCAAAATCTCAGAAGGCTGTGAACCCTTAAATAATATGGAAGATCACAAGAAGCCCATTCAATTTAGAAGAATCTGCTCATCACCTTGAATTATATCAGTACCATCCTTCTCTTTATTGCCCTTAGAGTGTGTGAAGTCAAAGACAAAATGGCATAACAAATGACACTCTGTGGCCTGCTGATTTCTGGCTGCCATTTGTACGTTAAATCACCAGCAGCTGTCATGATCAGAAAGAGTGGTAGTCAGTGTTGGAGGGGATAAACATACACAGGCAAAAATGAAGGCTTCATTCCTTAGGGGAAGAAAGCAAAACGAAATAGAAATGAAGTGGTATAAACAATACAGGTGGTGAATGAATAAGTGACAACATTGTAAAAGGAACATGGGGCAAGTGCTTTATCAGGATCATTTGCATACCTCAGTGCTTCTGTCTGAATTTGTATTGAGTATTGCCACTCAAAAAGGGAATGAAAAATGCTTTAAAATGTCAGGCACTTTTATTAGGATTGTTTATGTGTGCTTATGTCAGACAAGTTACTACAATAAGCAAAAATTTGGAGTCTCAGAAGATTACAGCTAACTCTTATTTGGGGGATAACACCATCTGCTTCTTAGCACAGTGAGCTCACTTCACTGGGACTTCACATGGGACCATGTTTTGGTTACCTTTCCTTGAATGAACTGGGAGGTAGGTCATTCCTGTGGAACCATCACTTGTCCATACTCAGGCTGAAGAGTGGCTCCTTAACAACTCACAACTGCAAAGAAATTAGTTGTTGAGTGTAATTTTTTTTAATCTAAAAATACTTCACGTCTTCAAAGAATTATTTTTAAAAATTCTGAGCAACCAGAGGTTAAAGGGTGCCTGGTATAAATGTTTTTCAGACGTAAGTTAGTACATTAAAAAAGACTCTGACTTCCTTTCTCCCAGAATTATGGATGTGGCATTTCCATCATCTTTATTTCAATGTTAAGCTTTCTTTGTTCAACAAACACAAGATACATGTACAAATGTCTGCTGGGAAGGTACCGTGAATTTTTGTTCCTCCCTTAGCTGCATATTTATGCAATCCATGCTGAGCACTGTTTTGCAGGTAGGAACTTATGTATGAAACAGTGTTGAATTCCTCTTGTTTGTAAATTGGGTACCTTTCAACTGATTGAGTCTCACCTGCTACATCTGTTAGCACTTCACTGGAAAGTGTCTTTCCTTGATGGCCTGCCACTCTTCAAGAAGGATCCTTCTCTTTTGTTCCTCATGTCTGCACAGCGTTGCTTTCTCTTTGTTAGATGGATCACTTCTCCAGAATTCACAGCCTTTAATAAACACATCATCGACAAAATGCTTTCATCTATTTAGATTTTGTAACGTCTCTAGAAATTATTTTGCTCTTTCTACGTGTTTTGCATAAACTTGTCAGCAAATCTGTTTACCTCTCTCAGAGAACTAAAGTTTTTACTTTTTAAAAAATCTTTGTTCTCCCAGCTCAGTAACTATTCATCAGATGGCTTGCACTCGGTGGTGGTAGTTTTTTAACCACTCACTGTGACAATCGAATTGATCACACACAAGCCCAGGGCTCAGGTATCCCACTGGTATCAGTGTAAAAGAAAAATCTAAGATGCAGATTTTTATTATATGTAAAATACCTGGAGCAGAGTCTTGAATTTTTTAAGTTTTAGTTTTAGCATGTGTTATAAAATGACACCAACCAACGTTCCCATGCAAATACACCTGACATTCTGTATTATATATAAAAAAGTTACTTGCATGTATCATAAAAATTCTGCTTCTTATTGTATGTGATTTGCAGATTAATGAAATGCATGCAATGCATCAGTACAAGGACAAAATACCTTTTCTTACTCATACTTGGGTGCAGATATCAGATTTTTATGTATCATTACTGGTAAAACAATAGCACATAGGAGACCCATCCATAGGTAGTGCCACTTGCACTAGTGAATGCACAAACATGCTAATAAAAGATACCCTCATCATACTGATCTTACAGTTTATTAAAGTCAACAGCACGATTTAGAGAAACAGAGGACCACAAGGGAAAATACCCAATAATGAGAAGCAGGAACCTAAACTATACAGTCCTGAAAATCAGTGGTACTGCGTAAGAGATCTGCAGGAAAGATGGCCTGCTGGCAGAGGATGAGCAGGGATGAAAAAAATTGAACGTTAGAGCTTTTCTCCACAGACATATAAGCCCAGAATTTCAGTACTTTTGTAAGTCTAGAGATCTCTCCAGGGACACACGGTCTTCAGGACTAATGCAGACAAAATGCTGAAGTTAAGGTGTGTCTGACCTTTTGGAAATTCACAAGTTTGAATTGTGGTGGCATGTCATAGCCCAGATCGATCCCATCGAAGTTTAGACATCGACATTAGGTGACCTCATTAGGATATAGCAGTAAGGTGCTAAATAATACAGGGAAAGGGAGAAGAGCATTGAGGGAGTTGGAATTGAAGCAGCACTGAAATTACTGCTAGTGCTGCTTACCTGGCCAAGACGGAGCTAAAGATAACTATGCTCCAAATTTTGACGCTTCAATTAAGTGCAAAAATTTCAATACGACAAACTGAATCTCAGGCACTTCATCTTCTTAAGCCCCAAGGCAGAGAGCCCTCTTCAAAAGCTGTACATTGACCAGAGAAAGCTGCGTTTTTAAAATCTTGGCTAAACTGAGTGATTGTGTTTACACAAATTGTTCAAATGTTAGTGCCAAAGTTAGAGCCTTTACCTGGGAAGTATCATGCCCATTGTCTGCCCCCATCCACAGCATGTCACATACATAGGGCACGTGAGGTGACGGTGGCTGCACGCTGGCCCATTTTGGATATCTGTGAAGTACTTTTAATCACCCTTTTCTCTTGGGACACACCATCTAATCGAGGTCTCTCAGATACTAACTAGACAGCCCATAGTACTTGAAACTATAATCTGTTGTGGGGCTATTAACAAGATGGGATTTTTTTGTTAGCGTTAAATTTGTTGTGGTTTAACCCCAGCCAGTAACTAAGCCCCACACAGTCGCATGCTCACTGCCCTCCAGCAGGATGGTGGAGACAACTGGAAGGATAAAAGTAAGAATAGAACCAGAGGTTGAGATGGTAACAGTTTAATAGGCAAAGCAAAAGCCACATATGCAAGCCAAGCAAACCAAGGAATTCATTCACCACTGCCCATGGGCAGGCAGGTGTCCAGCCATGCCCAGGAAAGCCGGGCTCCGTCACACGTAACGGTGACTTGGGCAGGCAAACGCTGTAACTCCAAACATTCCCCTGTTTCTTCCCCCAGCTTTACAAGCCGAGCATGACGTTCTGTGGTATGGGAGATCCCTTGGGTCAGCGGGGCCAGCTGTCTCACTGTGTCCCCTCCCAGGCCCTGGTGCCCCCCAGCCCACTCGCTGGTGGGGTGGGCTGCGGAGCAGAGAAGCCCTTGGCTCTGGGTAAGCGCTGCTCAGCAGTAACGAGAACACCCCCCTGCTCCCAGCGCTGTTCCAGCACAAATCCAGAACACAGCCCCACACTAGCTACTGTGAAGAAAATGAGCTCTACCCCAGACAAAACCAGGAAAATTTTTAATTTTTATTTTTTTTACATTTGAATTGCTTCTAACCATTATTTGAAGATAGAAGATAGCGACTAAAGTTTTAAATCAACAACAGAAACTCAAATAGTTACTGCAGTTCATTATTAGCTTGGAAGAAAACAGAGCAGCGATTATTTCCCTAATTGTCCTTAAAGTCATTATTACATATGCAAGTACAATTTGGTACTCTCCAGAGTCTTCCCTCATTACACTGTGTGATTCACTAAATTACACGATTGTGATTAGTGCGGCAATCGGTGTCCAAGTGGTATCAGGCAACTACTGGGCTTCTTTTGCGGAGGTCAATTTAATTACATTGTGCATGACAGAAACCAGGCCAACTGAGTATTGCCTTTGCCACCAGCAATTGACACCTGAGTGTTAATGAGCTGGTAATTAAGAGCTGGCACAGACAGGCACATTTTAGTGTTTGGGACTGGGATTACCATATGCTTCAATGACTCTATGTTAAAAGCCTGAAGTTATCCATTTTCTAAAATACACAGGATTTAAAATAAAGGCAAATTATGGCATTTGCAAATAACAAGCAAGAAAACTCTTTTAATCAGGACTGAATGCTGCCTCTCATGAACTTCTGAAAAATCTTCTCTTTCTACTTGTAATCTTTTTGCCAGCATTTTATTTTTTGTAATATGTGTTTACCAATACATGCTCACACAGGAATTGCCTATAATCAAAGGGATGTTTTAAAGTTTGTTTAAAAGTAAACAACCATTGTTACTAATTTCGCTACTGTAGTATGGCCTAGAAAATTTAATCAGAGCTGCACCCATATTGAAGGACCTTTCTTACAGTTTAGAAATCAATGCAATATCTTTGCTAAAGAAAAGAAAAACCAAAGTTGGTAAACATTACCAGGCATCCATTTTTTAGTAAGAGGCTATAAATACAGTAATGTTAGTTGTACATTTCTCAGGTTTTTACTGATTCCCCTAAGTCATTCCCGTATCTTTGAGAATCCAGAGTATTATAATCTGCAATTTTTGAAATGAAAACTTGCATTCCAGCCTCTTCACAATATAGCTTTATAGAAGTCATATATCTCTGCATTTCTAAATATCCAGGATGCAAATTCTTTAATCTTTGTTATCATTAATAATATTGGTTTTAACTTTTTGTCAGGCTCTTCTCAGCTAAACAATGATTACCAGGCTCCTCCTAGAAAACCAGAAAAGCTTGGGTTTGTCTGCAGCATGTCACCTAGGAAGGGTGAAATGGCTGGCTGCTTTTGCAGAAAGTAGTGGGAAAGGCAAAAGGCAGCTCTACTGGAGCTGCAACAATTTCTACATACAGTCTAAAATTACGAAGAAGAAAGGTGATGAAGGAGACTGAGCTTAAGGAGAACTGAAAAGTGACTGGCATGAAGGAGAGTATCATGACAAGGGGGGAGGTGGGGAAGGAGACTGGAAAATTAGAGAGATGAAAAAGCTATATGGTAGCGAAACCACCCCTGAAACATAACCCAAGAAACGTAATCCCCAGCAAATATAAACCCAGGAAAATTAGAAAGAGGGAGAAGGAGAAGCTGTGTGGTAGGGAAATCACCTCTGAAACTTAATCCCAGAAAATCAGT
The DNA here is from genome assembly GCF_017639655.2 of Falco naumanni. Classification (NCBI taxonomy): domain Eukaryota; kingdom Metazoa; phylum Chordata; class Aves; order Falconiformes; family Falconidae; genus Falco; species Falco naumanni. The sequence goes on from NC_054054.1 coordinate 9,470,973, forward strand.
ATTACCAACGCTCGTGATTAGGTTGCAATTATTCCAATTTTAATTTATTATAATGCTCCTCAAGTCCTGTGACTACGTGCAGCTCAACTTTAAATTTAAAAAAATATATATTTCTAGCTGTCAGACAGATTTTAAGCCAAGTGCGTAAAGCGAGTAAGGTAAATTAAAAACATTTTAATGATTTTTTTGAGTTTCATGAGGTTAACTCTGCATGTTCAGTGTAAGGAATATTATGAATGATCTGATTTCTGTGATGCAGCATGTATAGCATTTGTGGCCATAATTGCTCTATCTCATTTTTTTTTTTTTATATAGTAAGGTGGCATGATACAGTCAAACCCAAACAATATTATATGATTCATTATCCACGGTGAAAATATTTTTGTGAAGACTGCTTGATGCATGTACTGATTTAAAAATTCTCTTCCGTAGCTCTTTCATCACGTCTTAAGGGTTGCTACAGACCCCTCCTGCCTCAACAGCCTGCAACAGCCCCCAGCCAGAAAGATGCTTGTCCTTCAGAGCCCACTTCAACAAATCCACCTTGCAGAGTGCTTTGAGGTCGACAAGGGACCTGCCACCCAGCCCAGCCAGCAGCAAGTTTTGAAGCCCTCGTAGCAGCTATATTTTTTGCTTATGGACTCAGACTGGCTTGGTGCAGTGGCTTCAACAATTTTTGGGTGGTTTATATGAATCCACAGATTGTTCACAACAGATGAAAAATGTATTAACTTTACTGAATCTTAGTTGTGGGATTTACTCCTAATTTTCTTCTTTTGAGGAGTTTGCTTTTTTTTTTTTTTTTTTTTCGCTGAGCCCTCCACAGGACATATAGCCTTTTATATGCAGATTGCTATAATTACGCTTTGAAATAGCTTTGAATTCCCAGTGGCTTAAATGAGAACATGAAAGGGCAAATGTTATGCTGAGCTGAAGGATATGAAAGTGGCATGTATATCCATCTAAAATGAGATACAGAGACAAACCGTTCTTTACACAGCGACGTCAGTTCTTGACAAGTTATTGAAGGATCTTTTCGGCCACAGAGGCTCTCTTGGGCAGCACAGAAACACTGCCTAGGGATAGTTTATCAGCTTACATTTTTCTTTTTTAAAGCAGAAAGGTGAGTAGGTGCTAAGTGCGGGGGGAGCAGCAGACCACCAGGAGAGCTGCAATCCCCCCCACTGCCGGCACCGGCCCACCATCACCCTGGGCGGTCCCACCACGGTCATACCAATTATGTTATTTTATGGAATATAAAAAGATTATATTTTTAATACCACTGTGGCCCAGCAGGGAGGCCTTACCTCAGGCCTTAGGGCCACCCTCACTTTGGCTGGCGAGGCCGGGGGGTGAGCAGCCTCTGGCCTCTCCTGTGGGATGGAGAGGCGGGAAGCCACAAAGCCACCCACTGCCTTCGGGCTTTATTTACTCATTTATTACTCTATCTTTTTATTTACATGGAGATACTACTCCTGGCCCTAGGAAGCCAGCCTGCAGCGTGCTGGGCTGGGCAGGCACAGCGAGGCTCGGCCTTTCCCCCATGGAGGAGCCCGCTGTTCTGCGGCCTGTGCTGGGGCAGCAGTGCCGAAGGAATGGGAAACATCCATGCCCTGTTCCGCATGTTTTAGCAGCGTAAAAACGTTACTTTGGAAAAACTGATACCTGCTCTGCTATTGAAAAGCCATGCAAATTCTTCCCATGAATGGCTATGTGCCAGGTCGCTTTATAGGTAAAGTGTTCTCTCATGTGTACATTTTAATGCAGCCTGCTAGATTATGTGCATATTTATTCCATTTTTGTTTAAAACGTATTATCTATGAAATTGTTAAGGTGGGTTGTTGGGTTTTTTTCCATTCATGTTTGCACAGAAAGGGTTTCCAGTCAGGCCCTCCAAAACACCTGCACACTTTTGTAGGTTGTTGAGTCACACAAAAGTGCCAAGGTTTTGGTTTGGGGCTTTTTAAAAACTTCCTTTTAAGTTGTTTAAATTTCGAGTGGCACCTGAAGGCCGCCCGCCCGGTCCCGGTTGCGTGGGGTGTGTGCGGGGTGAGCGCGGGGTGAGCGGCCGGCGGGGCAGGGCGGGCTCGGGGCGGGGCGGGGCGGGCTCGGGGCGGGGCGGGGCAGGGCGGGCTCGGGGCGGGGCGGGGCAGGGCGGGCTCGGGGCGGGGCGGGGCAGGGCGGGCTCGGGGCGGGCCCGGCCCGGCCTCTGCGGGAGGTTCTTCAAGGGGCCGGGGAAAGGCCCCACGGGAAGTGGTCGTCGCCGTGAGGCGGGTCTGACCGAGCTGCCGGCGGTTCCGGTTGGGCCGGGGGATGAGCTGTCCGGTGTCGCAGCTGTAGGCTGGAGCCGGGGCAGGGCGCGGTGAGGCCCCGGAGCGGTGCCCCACCGGCTGCCACAGGGCTGGACGGGCTGGCGCCGCCACCTGCCTCCGCTGGTGGAGGCTCGAGCTCTTCAAAGACAAGAAAAATAGATTGGGCAGTAGCAATGGGAAAACTTGGCTAATAGGTACCACCTGGGCTAGAGCAAACGGCTCCAGCTGGACAGGCTTCAGGCCGCGTCAGCTGCCGGGGAGCCCCTCCTGGGGCTGCAAGCACCAGGTGGTAGCAATGTATTGCTGAGGCCTCTGGTCACATCCAGTGGTAGGTGAGGTTTCAAAAAACAACCAACCACCACCAAACACAAAACCCCTGGTGAGATACTATAATCAAGGGGCTGGTGTAGGCTTGGAGTTATATAGGACAGCGTTCTGGAGTGTTACTCCAGATGGATTTCCCTTCAAGGCTGTACCAGGCGCTGGACTTCAACGCTGCATTTGTTTTGTTGATGGAAGCCAACCGCTGTGCTCTTCTTGTTGGTATTACTCTAAAAATAGAGGCATCATAAATAATGAAATAGAGCTGCGTAAGAAATAGCTGCTCTGGAGGTAATACTTTCTGAATCTTGGAATTCTTTACATATATTGATGAAAGCTTTTTGTGTTTGCTTTTAAAAGGTGAAACAATAGGAGGTTTTCTTTGGCTAAGCACGGGCTGAAATCTAAGAACTTAAGAAACCTGCTTTGTCACGGTCAAGTGGTGGTGGTTGTGTACAAACTTCAGAAATATCTCTCCCTTCTTTTTCATTCCACCTCCATGGAAAGGCTCAGCCTTGATCTAGCCAGACTGGAGGCTTTAATAGATAGGCCGGTTGAAAACCTTCATTTTCCTTCAGTACTTGAAAATGGATTATCTGTGTTCAGAGGTTACGAAGGAACAAAGAGAAAAATTAATGTGTGCTAGGATCTGGTTGTGTTATAGCCAGATTAGTTTAACTGATGCTATTGCTGAATTGTCTGTTGTTTGGTATTGCTTGGAGATGGAACAGAAAATTGTAGTTCTGGATGTTTGAGAAGGGTTTAAATACTTTACGGATATTAAGAATGTTACTCTTGGATGTATGTGCTATTTAGAGCAGTTGCCCAAACTTTTTTGATCGCACACCCCGATAGTAAAAAAAAAATGCACACCTAGTGTATGATTATGTATTTATAAATTATATACATATTCTACTGTCTAATATATTATGGATATTATAAAACACACAGACACAGAAATTAAAAAAGGATGAGAGAAAGATGAAACAAATCCTATTTTTTTTAAAAAAATCTTACTTTATTTATTATGGGTACAAAAGTATTTTTTCCTGCACCCCAGCTAATTGTCTTGTCTTGCACATTCCCTGGGACGCATGCACCTGACTTTGGGGACCACTGACTTAAAGCATCTCTATAGCTGACCAAGTAAAGAAACCAACTCTCAGTGTGGTAGAAACAAGTGATATAATTTGAAACAAGTGCTTTTATGACCGTAGAGTTCATTGTTCTAACACCCTCTTTTCCTCCTTCCCTGCCCCTTTCTTTGTATTCAGATTCTTCACTGGGTTATCAGCTTCATGAGGTCAAATATCCTAATTCAAATTCACTGGCAGTGAGAACTGTATTTGGCTTAGCTGTGGAAATACTTAATGAACTTAGTTACACCCTTTGCTGATACTCTTTGCTATGATCGTTATCTTGTATCTGCTTCCACAGTTCAAGTTTTGTGAAGGCAATAGAAGTTTTAATGAAGTTCTTAGGTTGCAGTAATAGCTGAAAACTTGGTTATTTAAAGTTTTTTGAAGGAATCTTGAGATCAAGACCTATTAATTTCTGGGAAACCAGACAGAAGTTTGTATATTAAAGCTCAGGCATATGTTCTGCTTTCGTTTTCATGTGCTAGTTCTTTTCTCTGCTGAAAGCTGTTCTGCTACAATGAAAAAAATGACAGGAACACCAGCATGAACAGTACATTTTCTTCTCTGTAACAGACAAATTTCTGGCGGTGGTAAGTGAGAGGGAACTCTAATGAGAAGTCTGATTTATCTGGTAAGATCTCATATCTTAGAATTATTTGGTGTATAAGTTTGTCTTTTGCTTTTAGTGAAGGAAATGTTTTAAAAAATAAGTTGTCCTTGGCCAACCACTTCAGAAAATGGTATGAAAATCCTCACAGAAATGAGAAAGCAATAGGACATGTGTTTTCATTCTGAAAGTGAATTCTTGCTCACAACAGGTGTGTAGTAGCTTCACTCACCTTATCAAATGAAAGATGACACATTTATCAATGTTTGTTAGAAATAGCAATTAAGAAAGTTTGTATTTCCTTGGTAAGGGTGCATGTTCAGCAGCTTGTTGGTCCTATAACCTCCTGGAGAACTGATCCAGTGTTCACACTGTGCTTGAAAGGGCTAAAGTCAAAAGGGGAGATACCGTGTGTCCACTCTTTAATGCAGTACAGCATAGAGATCTCAAGCTAGCTCAGATGTCTCCAGCACTAAATCCTGCCCTCAGTAAGGAGTTTTCCTTCTTGTACCGCTGCCACTTATCTTAGATGCAATCCTGTGCTGTTGCCACTGTTCCTACTTCTGGGACCTGAACTGGTGTCTTTGCAGTGTGGTACCCTATGCTGACTTTTTATCAACCTGTTTGCTGACATCTCTGAACTGAGATGTGCAAACTAGTGTCTACATACAGTATGGCTCCTGACAGTTTCTCTATAGTTGAATAAGCATTGCAGAACCTTTATGTAGTATATAGAGCATGATAGACATTAAAAACTGGGTTCGGAGAAACGAGTGCACTGAATGCAAGACCTCTCCAGTTAACTGACAGGTAATACTGACTGAAAACATGATGCCAGTGTCTATGCGAATCTCATTTTTGTGCTCATGACTTAACTTTTATTTATTCATTACATAGGAAATCTGGAAAGCAAAGTTCTGATTTAGGCAATTGTCACGCAAACTGGCATTGAGTTCAGATAGCATACATTTTAAGAGGTGAAATAGTCAAAGAATAGGTTGAGTGCTCAGTGTTTGGAGTAGCACATTCAGGGTATATGACAAATGTTTTGCTAATCAGGCAACCTGAACAGTGTGTTATGTTAAATTGTGGCTGGACAGAAAAGAGACACTGTGATATCCTGGCTGCTGCTGCATTCTTGGACATATTTTACTTTCACTGGAAAGGGAAAGAGGGAGAAAATGCTCCTTTCCTAGTGTGCTCGGACTGGGGAAGGCTCTGGTGAATGGAGTGGAGTGATCAGCAAGTGAGATGGGCAGCAAGAGGAGATCCTGTTTTTGGTCAGAAGCTGCTGGGTGAGCCTGACTTCAGGAGTGATGAGAGACTTTAGAGAGGGTTGTTTGAGGTCTGCTCAACTTGAGAAAGGGTTGAAAGCTGATGGGCTAGTAATCAGGACTGGGAGGGACCCCTCCCCTTTATTTCAGAGATGTGAGTAGGTGGACAGAGACATTCCACCTACCTCAGCAGTTTCTTTAATCTGATCAGCCTTTGGATTTAAGATTTACTTTTTTTTCTGTTTATATGCTGTCTTGCAAAACAATGTCTTGGTGCATTCTAATAGAACACTGAGCCTGTAAGCCTACTGTCTTTGAAGAAGCATAAAAGGATTAGGCAGTGACCCCCCCAAGTCTTGTGGAGACCAAGTCTCTGTATGGTACTGGATTTTGTTTCAGCCTGGACTCTTTCCTTTAAAGTGCAGAAGAAATTTGAATGGAGGGGAAGAGGTGTAAGAGATAATTTCTTTGGATAACCAATATGGGAACTTTGAGATTTAAGTTACAAATGCTTGGCCATTTAGTTCTTGATTTATAGGGGGTTTTGTGTCTTCTAGTGCATAAAAATCTTTTTTCTTTGGTTAAGAAAAAGACTACTTTGGAAAGAGACATTTGTAGGCAATTTAATTCATAGAGGGTAAGGTTTCTGAACTTGTCTGATCAAAATAACCTCACTTAATTTGAAAGAAATTGCATTTCATACTGCTGTGTTTAAAGTACCTGGTTATTGTCATTGCATACAATAAAACTGCTGCTTAAAAGTCTTTTTCCGTGAAAACTCCTTTAATCATGCTGGGGAGAAAGTTATTTTCCCCAGTGCTCTCATCTTGCTTGATATCTATCTGTCTTCTCCACTATATTTGTAAGCTCAGATGTGTGTTAACAAACCAATATGCCATTGGAAGGTTCAAGTTTTTTAATGATTACAACCCTTACCCACCTTTCTGATTGTTGAGACTATTTTATATTAGGCTTATTTTGGAGATGCCACACTGATGGCTGTGTGGGCTAGTATGTCACATCTCGCTATCCAGTGATTTATTGCAACCATGTGACAGAATGAACATCCATTTGCATGCCAGTGAGACTTAGGTATTTTTATGATGGTTCACTCATAACTTTACCCTGAAGAAACCAGGATAAAATGCTGCCTGATTAATTAGGATACATGCTAAGGTTTGTGCAGCTCTTGGAGCATTAGAGAGGACAGGCACAGCTGCTATTTGGAAGACTCCTCATCACACTGAACCTCAAACCTCTTGGGAATCACAGAGCCGTTACATGCTCTGCATCCAGGAAAGAAGGACTTACATGAGTCTGTTTTGTCGGTCTCCATGACAAGCAGCCCTGTCCACTACTCTACGGTTGCTGGGGATTAAATCATCCCCTGCCCTTTTCTTGTGTCTCTCTCACATATCTGTCTGTGGTAGTACTACCTTCAGGAGATGTCACTCCTTTGAAAGCCTGTCTTCTCTCAGCATTTCAGACTAGTGCTTGGTTGGATAGTGATTGCTATTTGGCTCTTGCTGTGAAGAGTTAGGTTTGAATCGACTTCATACACAAATTTGGGCATGACAGTGAAGATTTACTTCTGAACTTTGCAATAAATATGATAATTATAACAATTATCGTACAGATGGAAGAGAGCTGGAAGAAAATTATCTACATGGGGAAGTACACTCCATTTCCTCCTGTATTGCTATAGGTAAAGTGGACAAGTAGTATCTGCCTGTGAGTCACGTTCTTTGTTTAAACCCCAGAAGCAAGGAGGACTGGAGAAGCCCATCTAGCACCAGCAAGTTTTTTGGGTGACCTGATACATAGTTTCTATTCAGGTTAATTGTAGTTTGAAGAGTTGGTTTGGCTTTTTGTAAATAACTTCCTTTTCTATGCTAGGTGATCTTTCAAAATTCTCAGTTTTCAAAGATAAAAATTAGAAAAATACTTGAGAAGTGAAGTTCTTCACAGTGAATATTGGAGACTGACTTTAAGGGAGATCTGCAGAAAACATGAAAGCTAACCAGATGAGTGCTAGATCAAGTCTTTTTCATGGATTTCATTACATACCTGATGAAAAATGAAAAGATAACACTTGTCTGTTTGATCAGCTGGGTTTTGATTATTGAAGAGTGGAGGGAACTAAGCCATCAGAATACCATTGTCCTTGAAAGGAGGAAAAAAAGTGGTAAACTTAATTCCCTGCAATGTTAAACCTAAACTGTAACTAGCAATGCTTGCAAAAATAGTAAAAAGGAGAGAGACAAGAACTGTATAATTCAATAAGATGTGAACTTTCAGAATGTATTTGCACATATAGCAATTTTTTTGGTTTTAAAAAAGGAAGCAACCCTTATATGTCTTACATTCATTCACTGTTCTTTAACTCTCTAGACATCTGAAGAACCTGATTCTGCATACTATTACTTTGTATATTAAATTTGGAGTTCAGTGTTTCATTTCAGATACAATTTTGGATTATATAATTGTTTTGAAATTAGCTTTAGCTGAACATGATTTGAGCTGCATCACTTCTGAGGAGCAAAAAGAGATGATTACTGTGTCTTAAAAGTATGAAAGACTCATACTTGGGCAACGGAGGTGGCACTAGTGAGCTCAGAACTAGTGGGTATATACATATATATATATATGACATTGCAGAAGTCTTATAGGAGAACTGTTAGGAATTTATTTACATAATGCTCTAAAACGCTTCCTATCCCAGAAAATGTGCTGAACTGAAGGAAGCTGCAAGTTATTTCATGTGACAGAATAAAAACCTATCTGCTGCTGAAAACAGAAGGTGAAAATACAGAATGGACGGGTGATATTTAATGAACAGTAGCTGTGTATTATTGAACATCAGAAAAGGATCTATATAGCCAGATTAAAGACAGATGACCTTTTTAGAGTTTAGTTAACCTTTTGGTCACTTTTGAGAGTTATCGCTTATGAAGATAAAGGTCAAGCTGGAGCTTGGTCTTCATATATTATATCTTTTCTGTAATGAAAGGTATGCTTCTCTCAGTTCTGCTTTCTTAAGGAGCTATAGGAATAGTTTAACAAGAGTACTGTGTGGAATTCTTTTATGTTTTTCCTAATCCTTGTCAAAATGATTTTGAAGGGGGAATCCTTTTGTACAAAATGGGTGGTCCTTGCTCTTTAATCTTTTCAGTATCTTCCTATTAGTGTAAAAACCATTTTTTTTGAGAGGTAAGTGCTTCATATAAATTGATGCATTAGTTTTGAAATCAATATAGTTACACAAACTTGTGCTGAGTAGTCTTTGTTTTTAAAAATAGCTGTACGTGGGAAGAAAGACAAACTATTGAGCCCAGGAGTGCTATACTAAAAACCAGCAATTGTATCACAGTTATTTATGGATTAATAGTCATACAAACTCCTGATCAGCCAACTGTTTGTGAACATGGCATACTAGTTTATAGCCACTCCAAAGAAGGCCATGGCTAGTCCTGTACTTGGAAACCTGCCCAGCAGTTGCTAATTCTCTGACGGGTTATTACTTTTTAGGTTTAGTGTTGGTGGTTGTTTTTTTTTTTATTATTTTTATTTTTATGTTTTTTAATTGCATCCTTTAGTTCAGCATTTAGGTAAAATGGGAAGCCTACTTCAGGCAGCTGAAATTCAGGCAGTTTTAGCATTTAGTTTGCTGTTACAGATGGGCAGAATACTTTCTAAATCTTGTGAGGCTTCTTTCATCTACCCTACTTCAGCTGATGTAGTCAGGATCAAAATTAAATGAAGTTTTGCATCACACAGGAAATGCATGTATATTTGACTAAGTATCCAAGTATTGGTTTTGGTGGTTTCAGTGGAAATTTAATAGTTCTTTGCCAGAGTGAATTTCATACCCAGAGAAGAAGGATTGTGGGTGAGAGATACAAAAGCTGCCACTCGTGCTTTCCCTTCTCTCTCTCATGAGAGCAGCAGGTAGGGAAACTGGACTGATTTTTAGAGGACTGTCAGCGGTTTTGAGCAGATAGACTTTGTAGGAAATACATGGCTGTTCTGTAAGAGCACATAATGAAATATTTGCCAATGACCAGTTTTCTTCTTTCTGTTTTTTTTCCTCCTCTGGAAGTTTAACATTTGCAGTGATCAAGTAAGTGTTATGCTAAAATTAATTTTAGTGAATGCTTTGGGAAAGATTTGAGTTGCATAGGAAAATAACTCCTCTACCATCCTTTTTGGAACATTATGCAGGCTGATGCTTTTTGTTACATGAGAAGTAGCAAAGCAAAAATTTCCAGGCCAGCTTGAAATCTAAAAAAAAAACCAAACCAAACAAACCAGATAAATCTTCAAACCCCGTGTAACATGAATAAAAATGATAGTTTTATGGGCTGTGTGCATGTTGACTCCTTGCAGAATTGGAGACATAATGGATATTGCACAGGTACTGTGTTGTAGATTAAGAATGCAGGAAGGTCTAAGGGCTACCTACTGTTGCTTTCAATTTGCTGCTGTTCAGCAGCAGCTTCCAAAATTTTAATGAAAATTTGCATGAAAAGCAGAATTACTTTTTAAAACTTCACTTTAAATTCCTCAGTGATGACTCTACTGGGGGCTACCTAGTTCTTCCCCCTGCCCTGCTGTAGAAGAAAGTAATCTCCCCTTCAGCTCCTTTATACAACACATAATTTTCTAGACTACTGCTCTCTCTCTCCTCTAGTTTTCTCTTCAGCTGGCAAACTAATCTACTTAATCCCTTTCTAAAGAAGAGTTTCCCATACCTTTGGTTATCCTCGCAACATTCTGCATTGTTTCTACTTTTTCGATTTCTTTTTTTGGAATGGGATTAATAGAACTGCATGCAATGTGAATTCATAAATGGTGTGTGCAGTCTTTTAAAGGGATATCATGATGCTTTCTGGTTTACTCTTCCTTTCCTACTAATTTAAAACTTTCAATTTATCTGCTTCTGAATAGTGAGTTAATTCTAGTATCTTTCCTGGGTGGTAACTCTCCCTCCTTAAGTGTTTGTTTGAGGTGGAGACTGATCTTTTTTTTTTTTTTTTTTTTCCCTCCATGTACATCTTTGTATTTATCTGTGTCTCCACGCACCTGCTCAACGTACTGTCCAACCTGTCACAGTAATCCTCAACTCTTGAAATGTAAACTCTGTTACCTTACTTGCCTTTCTCTTTATGAGCCATCTTCCTCTCTGCCCCTTGATCACTTGAGTGAATTGAACCATGAAGGACCAGATATCTATTTCCTGGACTATCTTAGCAACTGCTTTGAAAGGACAGTTTACTTTTTTCATTAGTTAACAAGTGGTCAAAGGTAGGATCTTCTCTCATCTGATTACAACTCAGTTCCTAAGGAACCTTTAATGAGGATTTGTCAACAAAGCTTTTAGGAAAAACGAGTATACTTCATTGACAACTTTACCCATGTGTTCTCTGACCCCTTCAAAGAGCTTCAGCTCAAACTGAGAAGTAATTTCTTATCCTAAACAAATCACTCCTTTCCCTGGTTTGTGTTCATGTCTGCTAATATTTCTTTTTTAAATGGGTTTTACTTTTTGCTTTATACACAACTGATGGATTCAAATTTATTGTTCTCTTGAAAATATTTTTAAAGATTGTTATGTGACAAATAGATACAACTCCTCTTCTGTATGTGCTCATGCAGTTGACAAGTTATAGGATGCGGTTATTCAACTAATTGTATTCAGATTTCCTTAGGACCATTCGGATGAACTGTTGAGTGACTGTCCTAGTCATTTGTGGTTTATGTTCCTTTCATTAATTTGTTGTGCAATGTTTCTACTGATGACTGGGTCAGATATTCAGATTCAGCCATTAAAGAATAGCATTGGCAATGTAGTGAAGATGTGAGTGAATGGCTCTGAGGACTGTGCTGTAATAGCCTGGTTGCTGGTGGTTGTGGGTTAACATAATCTCTTCCTGTGTGTATCTTAAAATACTGAGCAATTTAGAACCATGGAATCATAGAATGATCATAGAATCGTTTAGGTTGGAAAAAAGACCTTTGAGTACAACTATTAAATTTAGTAAAGCTTTAGCTAGCTTTAAGTGAGGACTGGCACTTCCAGCAAAAGAATGAGGTCTTGTACATAGAGCAGGTCTTCCTCCTCCTTCTGGCTGAGGTTATTTTGTTTGTCTGGTCTGTCTCTGGCTGCGTTGGCCTTGTGAAGTGGTGTGAATCAACAGAGGTGAATGTAAAGTGTGAGCTGGGAGGAAATGAGGACTTCATTGTGCACTTGAAGCATATCAATACAACTTTTTGTCTTTTTTACTCTGGGTTAATTTTAATCTGATTCCATGGGCTGAGTATCTGTTTGCCTGGGGTACAAGGGGTGCTGTGATTTAGCTTCACCCAAAAGGAACCCGGTGTCCACCCCACTGTCCAAAATGAAGCATAGTAAATGTGTATGTTTGAAAGCTTAAAAGTGCACTTCCAATCTGCTAATCCCTTAATGTTGTAGCACCAGGTGTTCTCAAGGATACTGTTGTAAAATCCTCCTTAGTTCTTGGTGAGGCAGGATAGATTGTGAAGGGGGTTTGAGGAAGAGTTCAGTAACTGTATTTGCTCTTGGGTCTGTTCTGAGATGTGAAGGTATGGCTCCGGACTCTGCTTTCCCATGTCAGGAGCACGTTTGCTGTGTCCAGTCACCTGTGCAGCTGAAGTGGGGTAAGCATTTGTCTCAAAGCTGTAACTGAAGTCTTGTCATGGACCTTACCTAAAGAACATTAAAAATGGTGGTTTATTGAAAGAGAACTTGTCCATTACAAGGCTGCTATTAGCATGGTGTGATAGTAGACTTAATCTTGCAGCTGTCTAGGCTGAAATTAAAAGGCAGTTTTACCCAAGGAAGGAGTGCTATAGGGGACCTTTGTATATTTTTATTTATAAATTGTGTTGAATGACGTATCATTTTGATTCTACATACTTGGCCCTATTACTTTGGAATACAGTCTGTGTGAGGCCTTTAAGAAGCTTTTGTAATGATGGTCTTGGGGACTCATTTTACTCTTAGGCATTAAAAAAAAACCCCACAAAACATTTAACTGATTGTGTCAGTTCTTTGTTATTAGCCTTTTTTGCTTGTTTAGGAAAGGAATAAGGTTATGAGTTTCTCATGTAATAATGAAAAGGTCTGGAATGATTTACATCAACTGTTCATCAAAATTAGAGAAGGGGAGATGTGTCTAAATTGAGAACTATAATGCCAGGCTTCACATTGATGGAAATCAACTTTGATAAGTCTTTAATTGCTACCAAGCAGGATTTATAATAGAAACACGACTAGACATTTGAATATATAGCATGTTTTTGAGGTGACACTCATACACATTGTGTTATCTTTAAGCGTTACTTGTTTAAATATGACTTCTCTTACAGTTTTAGCCCAATTTTTACCTTTAGAGGTATTTATGCTTTCTTAATTCTCTGTTCTGTACTATCTGTATTTATTTGATGGCATAGTAAAAATAAAATACTGCTAAACAGCTAAGTCTAGTTTATAAAATTGGCTTGATGTCTTTGTAACTATTAAGTCTAGCACAGAAAGTTATTTAGTGCTTTTAAGTTGATGATGACTTTCTGGGATGGCAAGCAAAATGAATGGGGTGCATTCTCTAAAATGCTGAAGTATAAGTTTACATAAAATAAAAGGAACCAAAAAAAAACACCCAACAAGGGAATGCATGCTGATCTTTGCAAATTAAAGCCCTGTGTAAGTCAATATGTGAACAGTTTTTATGCAATAAAATATTCTGTACTTCATGGCTTGTAGAGCTCTGGTACAGCAATTTAAATAGCAGAACTGTTAAGCACAGAAACCTTTTTTCTTTAAGATTAAAATAAAGCCTTCTAATATCTGATGGTCCAGGGCACCACTGGAAGAAGTGGTTGTGTTTGTTGCATTATTGTGCTCTGAAAGCCCTGTAACCTCAGGGCATACCATTGCTTGTGCAAGTGCAATGTACTTGTGGATCCTTGACTAGATATGTGGATATGAACACTTACCAATTAGCTGGTATGTTATGTCAGGTAAGGAAGTTATTTTGGAAAACAGCAATTTTGACTGTAAAGGATTGACACAGCATTTCTAATAGTATGCAACGTTTTCTACTGCCCCCCCGCCCCGTACTTCAAAATGGGATTTAAGCACCTAGTGAAAAAGGACCTTTCTCCAATTACGTTTTTGTGCTGCTAGCTTAAGTCATGTGCAGAGGTTCAAAAAGAGCTTGTTTTAGTAGAAATCTGACAGTGCTGGTCTTACAGATGTTTTTTTATTAACGCTAGTCTGAATTAGGAGGGTCTTTAAAACATCTGCATCTTAATGAATGTTGAGCAGATTTATGCCCTTTATCTATCCTTTGACCTTAATCCTTATAACTCATCTGTGTGTCCATTTCAGATATTCGCATTAAGTCACTTATGCTGTCTTTCCCTTTTCTTTGGAGTTTGAGTGAGATACGATAAATAATATATGATACAATTTTTCCTGTGTAGACAGTTCCTCCCCTCTTCCCCTCACTTCCCCAATCATCATTACCAGTTTAACACTTTATTAATAAAAGACACTCTAGTCTTTCTAAAAGAAAAGATATTATGGGGGATAATTGAAAAGTAGGGTAATTGAAACTGTTCCTATTACATCTGGCGGAAATTACATTAATTATGTTGGACTTTGCAGGAGCAAGTAATAGCTGTTTTCATGAAACTTAAGTTTGAGTAAAATTATTTTTGAATAAAGGCCATTGAATCTATCACTAAGTTTAACACTTGAGTTGTCACTATTTGCAAAATAGCATGTGGAATTTATATTAAAGTGAATTCTAACAAGGAAGGATCATTGTTTATTGAACTGCTTGGGGAAAAAAGGTTCCCTTGATGTTTTAACTGGTAGTTGCAAGGATAAGCTTGCCTCAAACATTTTTCTGCCCAGTAAGAGATACATGAAATTCTGCAGAAAAGATAATCAGCTGCCTTGCAACAGCGGTTGCTTCATTACGGTGTTATCTGGCTCCTGAATCAAGTCCCCCCATGAAGTGAAGTACTTCACTCAATGCTATTATATCTTACAGTGTTTACTTATTGTCAGATTCTGTCTATGAAAGATATAAGTAATTTGCATGAGTAAAACTTAGTTAAAAATTCTCCCTTGCATAGGGGCTTGGTAAGAGAGGCTTTGTGCTTCAGATTATGACTGCTGTTACTACCTGAAGATACTGTAGGCCTAAAACCTGCCAAGTCCTGATGTGCACAGTTGTAATGACTAGAAAAAGCTCCATAGAAGAGCAAGTGCATAAATAACTTTGTCAGCCTCCATTGTTGGATGTCTCTGCAGGAATCTGATTCTGACACTTGAGGCCTGCTTTGCACTTCAAGTGGGAGTGTCAAATGGGAAAGGCAGCCAATGCATTTAACAGTATGATACTACATCTCAGCTGGTGGGCATCTCTTCTTGAGCTAGCAGAAGTGATGTAGAAATGGTAAGAGTGATTTGGTGCTTAATTCTAAAAGCATTAATCAAGACCAGTTGTAGTTCTACAGTTGAAGCCAGCTGTTCAGACTCTTCAACGCTTTTGAAAATTTGCCAAAGAAATCCAGACCAAACCCAACCACAAATCCAAAGCGGGAACATGGGGGACTATCATTCGTATATCTTGAGTTTTGTTGATGTTTGCATAGTTTTTATCTTTGAACAACGGCAATTACCAGTAACTTTCTACCAGACTTCTCATGTTTTTAAATACTCCCCTGGTTCATGGAAAGAAAGAACACAGATGCAGTGTAATCTGAACAAGACAGACATGTAGCATGCTTTTGCAGAAATTAAAGTCTGAGTCATAAGGAGACAACCCAAGGTCAGATACATTCCCTTGTAAGTTCTATTTTATGTGTCACCCATCCATATTCAGTGCCAGTGTTCCTGAAAGGTTAACTCTGGTTTTGGAATGGGCATTCCCTGAAGAAGCTGGAAATGTGTTTTGCTAAGATCTTGTTAGCTTTTTCTGCATCTCTAAGATCATCTTACAAGACAACAGGAATAGCTTGTATGGTATTTTTCTATCTGTCATAGCCTATGACTTCATGAGCAGGCAGAAATGATTTGTAGTAGGATTTCAAAATTCCAGTTCATTGAAACTGATGGTAACTCAGTGGTAGGGTGGTCAAATTTCCTGAGAAGAATTTGAGTGATAAGTAGTAGGGTTTTTTTCCCCTTCTCACTCCCCCTTGCTGATCTTGCTTGTATCCTATAAAAACTATCTGCAGATCAGTGGAGCAGCACTAATTCTTTTATTATTTTTCCAAATCTAATTGTTCCTTTGCTCAGATGAGTTAAGAAACCGAGGAGACTCAAGCCATTTAATCTCTATGGAAGAAATGAAGTATAACGAGCATGATTGGAGTAGAGACAGTATATCACTATAGTGTAATGTTGCACGTGAATTCATAGGGCCTATGTGCTAGTACAGCTAGGCTGTGTCTATGTCTAGGGGTTAAGCCTACCAAATTGCACAGACTTGGCTCCTGTTTCAGTTTGCCATGATCTGGGAAGGGCAGAAAATATCCCTTGCTTAAGTTAAGAAGGACATCAAGGAAGGAGAAGTGATTTTACCAGGTTGAGAAATGTCCTTACCAAAGCCTTTCCTGTATCTCCTTTATAGCTGGCTTTTGGAGTCCAACTGTACTCAGGTCTCTGGAGGCGTGGTTTGCTTTTTTGCATGCACAACCCTATTCTTGTGGTTTTGGTTTGGTTTTTTTTTTTTAATTTTTATCTTGACTTAAAACAACCTAATGACTATTAAAATCCCCCATTAATCACAACAGTCTTTCTCCTTTTGGCTGCAATAAGTACTTCTGGCTGTGGTTGCTAACTGGTGAGCCCTGGAGAATCCTACTGGAGTGGTTAATGTTCCCCTTCCCACTTGATTCCTTTTGTCAGTCTGCTCTCCAGGGCATAATGAAGAGGAGTAATCTATGTGCTTCATTACAAAGTATGGAGTACTATCTTAAATTATCAATTAAGACGGCTTTGTATGAGGAAGCTGGAGTCTGGAGTGAAGTGGTGTTCTCTGGTAGATAGGCAACAGGGGAGTGTGGGAATTCAGGCTTCACAAATGTAAACTACTAGAGTAAGATTTACCAGAGCCTGTCAGTAAGCACCCCGTTATGTTACAGGATGGCCACTGAACAATTCAGCCCATGAAGTGTTTATTTTGCCTGAATAAACTAACTACTTGAGTGATAATTGGTGAAGTTGTGACTGGCTGTACGACCACCTGTAAGAAAGAGTATTTGAATGAATGAGGTTCAGACCTAGGCACAGAGCCCTCCTGTATGGCAGGAACTCAAACTCAGGTTTTTTTGAGTAATTGTGCACTGCTGCATGTCAAAGTATGCTTATTTGATGTAATATCAACTTCTGTACAGTAAGACGGGTGTAAGTGTCATAAAGGTGTTAAAATTGTTGTCTGTTTAAAAGCTATCTTAGGATTTATTGAAACTTTCTGAGTTTATTTTACACATCAAAAGTTTTTGCATAATCACATACAAAGTTCATATTAAGCAAATGAAAAGCCTTACTTAGTCTGTGGGTTTTTTTCCACACACTGTAGCATGCTTAGAGATATAACTGAACGAGTGTGTGGGCAAAAGCTTTTCTCACCTGTTGTCTCAGTGTATTACCTATGAAGAGGATTTGTTCTCCCCTTCCATTTATGTAGACAGAGAGGAAAAATGAGATGACTATGGGTGGGGTTTTGGTTATGAATAAATAACAGTTATATTTCTACCAAAATGTCTATAAAAATGACTTGATTTCTAGATTATTTGGAGTAAACCTGTTTGGGTTTATATAGACTTTCCATAGAGTTCTTCAGCTTCCACTGAATGTTGTACCAACTTTATAAGGGCTTCAATAAAAAGAGGAGACGAAAAAAGAAAAGTTTATATTAATTATGAAGGAAATTAAGTCCTTGTTTTCAAATATTCAGTTATATATATGACATTAGAGGAGTAATTTCCTGAGTAAAGTTTAGGGGAATTGCTTAGACATGTAGTTGCGTAACAGATCTTGTCCTGCAAATTCACGAGTGTGAGTGACCTGATACTGGAGTTGAGCACAATACTAGGCACACGTAAGGAACTGTGCACGCAGAAAATACAAAACATCCATAACCTTAGAAATAAGCTAACAATAGATACAAATACCTGATAAAATAAAGCTTTGAGATAACAGCTTTTTTTTTTTTCTTTCATCTTGCTTTCCCCAAAAGTTTGTCTCCCATTGTGGATATCAAGAAGGCAGGCAGATACCAGGGCAGACGCAGGTGAAGGGCCTCGCGTTCTGAATTTTAACTTTCATTTTCGGTACAGCAGCAGCTCAGTGCAGTGTTACATTGTTCTTGAAAAGCTCAGTTGGTGGGATACAGCAGTACCATCCTGACTGAATCGGGAGTTGTGAGACTGTGTGTTGTTACAATATTGCAACATATTATCCACTACCTAAGGAAGGTGTCTGAAAAAAAAAAAACAACCAAATAGCTGGGGCAGCGTTCTGATGGGTCATGAAAAGCTTAAATACATGCCAACTCTTATCCTAACCTATATCTAAGCATGAATGAACACTGCACTTCGGCTGCTGCCACCCACTCCCCCCCCCCCCCCCCCCCCCATGTATACAGGTTGAAAACATCAACTTCGTATTGCAAACAACTTCTTTTGAAACTAGCTTTATTTCATGGCTCTCTAAATAGTGATGTGAGCAAAACATCTAAGGAACAAATGCAAAGGATTCCTTCTTTATACTATGGAGAAGCTCCATGTTTGATCTCTAAAATACCATAAATACAGAATGGTAAAAGATGGAGCAGTAACTGTACGGGCTGTCTGGTCTTCCAGAGAGCTTGTTTGGTTGTTTGGGTGGTATAAAAGAGAATTCCTCCTTCACAGAAAGAATTTGCTGAAGATTTATTTTTAAGTACCTTTGTAGTTCTACAACAGTGTAATTCAAGCCCTTTCAAGTCAGGGAATTTCTTGTGCATTAACAGTACTTCAGGTATTCTTTATATTCTCTGACACTATAGATGGAAAGGAATAGGCCATTGGGTCATTATAAAATGGGTATTTTCAAATTTTCAAATTTGTGTTACTTAGTTGTTGTATGCTATTTTCTTTTCTAACCCTTAGGCTGAAATTATGTCTTCTGATGATGGAAGGGATGGTTAGGTAGAATAAATACTTACTGAAAGGTAGGCTCTTTCTGGCATTGTCTTGTTCAGCCTTGCTAAGCATTTTCCAGAGCCCTAATCTTATCCATCTGAGACTGCTTCAGCCTCTGAAAGAGAAAAACATAATGTTGATTAAACCTAAGCCTGCATACAGTATTAGGTGCTTGGTTATGCTGGAAATACTTTTGTGCGTAGATCTGCATGGCAAATCTCGTATCTATTTTTCTTCAACTACCATTATACCAAGGTAAGTGCCTGCACAGATTACTCTGCAGTTGGGATTTTAATAATATGTAAGGAAATCAAACCAGATTTTTAAACTGTGACAACTGTTTGAGAGCATAACAATGGACAGAATAGGACCGCTATGTTTTCTGATGTCTGAAATGTCTCTTGGGGGAGTGAAAGTCATGTCATGCTTTGGGCTATTTTTGGGGTTTGTTTTCTTTTCTACTAAGAGACCTAGGCTAAGGCATGTTGCGGCCAGAGAGCTAGCTTGTGAGATGTCTTTCGCCTCACTGACAGGCATGCCATGTACCGTGAATTGTTGCAGCCTGAACTGCAAAATGCTGCCATCGTGTCGGGGGCAGTGTGTAGAGCAATGTTGTGTATAATTTGTGAGTGCGACTGTCTGGAAGAGACTATGAAAGAGGGGAAGATGGGAACAGGTTTTGGTCTGTTGTCCAGTGCAATTCTGAGCTAGACTTCAAAGGGTTTTTAGTTACTCTTTGAGTTATTCACACCAGAGCAGCAAAGCTGCAGTGTGTATTGGATCACAGAAAGGTATGAGAACAGAAGAAATGATTAATCCTTGTGTGTACAAAATTTTTTCACAAAGAAGATAGGACTCAGTGTAAAAGTCGAGTCACATCTAGAGAGGGGACATGGATGTTGTGACAAGGTATGTTGCAGAGCCTGTGTTTAAATAACGGAGATCCAGTCATGTCTCTGAGTGAGGCACCTGAGTATCTTCTGGTGCTGATGGAGAAGCCTGGTGCAAGGTTTTTAACCCAGCCAATGGATCACAATGCAACTCAGTCCTCCGGATTGCATGGCAGTAAATTAAGCTATAGGGAAATAATTCTTCCACGCAAATAAAATCTTTAAAGGCAAGAACTAAATTTTTTAATATTTTTTTGTTTATTGTAAAAGACAGCTGTAGCACCCTGTGGTCATAGCTGCAGCAATTCCTTCTTACCCGGTAACTGATTAGTTAAAGCATGTACTGGAGCTGTGGGAAAATTGGGCTCAGTTCTCTTTACCTGAGGCTAACTGCCAGCTCTCAGGAGAATTTTGCCTGTGACTACTCCAAGGCTTGTGCTCTGGAGCTGTTGTGTTCCAAATGAAATCTGGATTCATCTGGGACAGGGGAGGCAAGAATGATTTGGGGGTTCTCCTGGAGTTTTATTGCACACATCCTATAGTACTTCTCAGTGTGAGGCAGCTCTGTCTGTAGATGGGGGATTTGACTGTTAAACTAGAAAGTCTGTCTTTATTTCATAGAATAATATTTACAAAGGGAAGAAGTTTCAAGAAGGGAGTTTGAGACTTAAATTTAGTATTTTGTCCTTTGTGTATGGCTTGGCTCATAACTAGGTATGTGTGCATGTAGCGATCTTTTACTATCAGTATCAGTTACTGTTCAATTTAATGATCCTATAACTGATTACACTATTTTAAGAAATCTTTTTAAGGAAAACTCCTTTCCTCTTGGTATAACAAAACCAAAAAGACCTCTTACTAAAATGCGGGGTTTCTACTGATTTGTTTGTCTGCCCTTTTGTGGACACATCACAGGCAGCACACAAAATACCACTGGAAAGACATGATCTTGAACAGATGTGTATTTACTAGAATTCCCTCAAGAGGTGCTTGGCAAAGCTTCGCGGCATGTCTCGTCATTCAAAAGGGTGCATGAATGTGCCTCAATGGGCATAGATATGTTCACTTTTTTGTCTGTTTTGACGTTACAGTTTGAGCTATAACTGGGAGCAGAGTGCCTCTGAGGCTGTGTTAGTGATGTTCCTTCAGGTTTTAGACACAAGGATTATTTTTTTTCTGTTCTGTTTTGAGGGAACGTAAGGGCCTTTGATGTGTGTGACTTAACTTATTTTTCTATTTCTTTTCAGAAGACGTAGTGTTAAACTGGACAGCTGAAGTCAAAGGCACTTGAAATTGCTCCCTCAATTTAACAGTAACTTTATTAAGAAATTCTTTTAAACCAACCAGCATGCTTGGTTTGGATCCTGGCAGAACTTGGCAATATTTGCTTTTTTGAGGCATAGTGCAATGCAGAAATAACCAAACCAGCCTTTAAACATGCTGTACTTGAAACAGTTTAGTGGTGGAAAACAGCTCTGTGCGGGCTGTTACCATGTTTTAGAGGTTTAAAAGAAAAACGGCTCCAGTTTACTGCCTTCTTGTAGATATATGATGTTTTTCAATTTGGGAAGTCTAACAACATAGAAATATGCTTTTATTGTTTTTATCTTGGATTCAAGGCAAAATCAGGTAGATGCATGCTGTACATGTAGACTTTTAGCACAAATTCAATGAGTGTTTATATGGGTTAAAGCCTGACTGTAAAGGAGGATCTTGGCACCCCAGTGCAGATTTGCCTTTGGTGCCAGATGAGGAGGAGGGAGGAATGAATAATCACAAAAGAAAACCCAACAGAGGTTAAGCCATTCCTGTTGTGTATGGGTACTGGCTGGTATTTTTGGTCCTGTTGGTTTTAAAAGGGCAGTGTATGAGGAGGGAGGCAAGGAAGTTTTCTGCTACTCTAAAGGTACATTATGTGAAAAAAATTACAAATGATAACCTCAGGTGGAATACAAATTTGCAATGTAGATTTTTATAAATATTTTTCATGACCTAGTACAGAAAAATCATTGCTTTTACATATTTTAATATAATTGTTTATCTGGAAAGTGGTTTTAATGCTCTTAAAAGATAATTTACCTGTCAATTTTGCTACACTTTGGTGTGCTAATTAATGGCTGTAAGGAAAATATTGAAGTGCAGAAGCAGTGGTGGCATTAGAAAGTGGTATGTAAACTCCAAAAGTGTAGGAATATGTTGTTTCTGAAAAATGGCAGTACTTCAGAAGTAGCATATTTTACTTGTTTGCTTCAGTTTCTTAGAGAACTGAATGCAATCAATCCCGAGGATCTCTCGCTCAGTCTCTAGCTTATACAACAGTGTTGAAGTGTAGTTCCTCAGTGCGGGTGGTTGATCAAGGTGGTTCTACATGAGAAAGTTGCCTTGGTTCAGCAGAACATAGGGCTTTTTTACAATGCTGTTTTGTTTTGTTTGTTTTGTGGTTGTTTGGTTTTGTTTTAAATAAATCACTGCTGTAAATTCCTGTGTTTGTGTGCTTCATGTAAGACTGTCTTGAATGCTTTAATAACATTTAGTGTTATAGTTGTGCATGACCTTTTTCTGTCAGTCAAAAAGGTCCAGAGTGAAGCATCTGATGTGCTGGTTTGTTCTTCCAGGAGACTGAAGGGTATCCAAGCTCAGATGGAGTTGTATTACAGTGATTATTCAGGTACTTGGAGGATTGTTGTCTTGAAGTGATGTCTCAGTTTGTCACTCTGCCTTTGGGCAGCGATTGTTTTGTAGGAAGAGCTAGGAAATGTGGGATATTTTTTTATTATTATTATTGTTTTAAATTTCTCTCTTCTTTCTTCTGCATCAGTACAACTGGATGTCTGAACTTAAGAAAATAGAAGACTGCTAAAAAGGAATTTTTTTTTCTGGTTTTGAATGCTTCTTCCTCTTTCAAACATGCTAATTTTTTTGTTGTTCAGAGCATGTCAGACACCTGCAAGAGATCTGGGAGGACTTCAGAGGAGAACTTGGATTTGTTTTCACTTGTCCTGATTGCCCACCAGTGCTGGATCTTTGTGTCCTCCTCTTGCTTTATAAGCCTGACTATATAAACGACGTGTTGCTGACCTGATCCTAAAGCTCCTACTTTTTTCATTCATTATGAGATAGAGGGAAGATTAGTTATTGTATTTTTCCTTAGTATCATATGATCTTTTCACACGCAAATTTATGCTTTGGCTTTTTTTGCTGTTTAAAAAGTTTCTATTTCCAGAAAATCAAAGCAAGAACTCACTTTCATTTCACATTCATGTTCTCGTTAAAAGATTGTTGGGAAAAATACAAAACTAGCCCTTGGAAGAGGTTTGAGCCTCCAGTGACCTAAAGAATTCTGCTTCTGCTTGGTCAGGTTTTCCTCTGCTGATAATGTGAATCTCTTGCAGTATGATTTCTTTCTGCAGTATGGCTCAGCTTCAATAAAAGGTGTATACCATGTTTAAGCTAGCGTATAGTGCATATGTTAGGGGTCTGTGCTCGGGCAGGGAGCTCTCACAGGAAACATCTCTGTGTGGGCCTACATCCCAAGAGCAGTGTCCCTCAGAGCTCACAAGGCCTGGCTGTACTGATGTAACATGCCATCAGTCCCAACTGAGTACCCTGAATTAAGTGTGCTCTTATGCCTCAGTTGCTGTGAATTCTGGTCCAGCCTCCTAGTTCAGGCTACTAATGGCTGTGGGTTTGCAATGAGCTGGCTGGTGAGGCATATTGGTTGAGGTACCAACAGTGCAATGGGGCAGTAACCACTGGCGGAATGATGTGGCTAGCTAGTGGAAAAGGCCGAGCAAACTCTTAGGTCAGCGTTACAATTTGGTTTGTTACCTTTGAATCTGGGCCTTAGCACCCTTGCCTCTTGGCTAACGGCTCTCCTGCTACAGAAGAATAGTGCAATCATCTCCTTATCCTACTAGTTTTTAATTGAAAGCTTTTGAATGCTGTGTAAAAGAGGGTTTCACTTTTAGCAGCAATGTGTTAGGCATAACCTGGCTGTGCTTAATGGATTGGACTTTAAAGACTGACGTAGACTTAAGCATATCTTCTACTCTTGAATCAAAGTGAAGTTTAGATGAGAGCTAAAAATCTAAATGTTCCTTGCAGTGTTCCTGACTGTATGCAAATATGTAAACAGGGGTTAAGTACACAGGGGTCTCTGGTTATGTCTGTTATACTGCAACATCTCCTGCCTCGCTCTTGCTAATATTAGGAATGTTGCTGACTCTTATTTTTTCAGACTCAGTTTTACTTTTATTACCTATCTTTAACAGACATGATGTGGGCTAACTGACGCTAAAGTCCTTTTTTTGAACCTATCTTTCTAGTGCATCTTCTTTGTAGTACAGCTGCAAATTTATCTTATCATATATGATAGCTTCCTCAGAATCCTTTAATCATATCTTCTACCTGGAATTTGGTGATCATTCCTAAAAATGTCCTACTGGAGTTAAAGTATCTTGATCTGTATGTATTTTTATTTTTTTAATCTCCTTTTTCTGTCTGATCAGTGATCCACAATCAAACTCTACTTTCGTTAAGGTTGGGCTTCACAAAGCAGCTGTCCCAATCCTTCATTTCCTTTTGTCCCTTCAATCCTTCCCCAACTAGCTATTATCAAGGAGCTCAACACTGTTGTCATATGACTTACCTCACCAACAGTGCCAATTACGTTGAATATGTATTATTTCAAACTCTGACAAATACAATGCCTCTTCCTTGTCACTCAACATCTGGCCATAGCGTGGAATGCTTTTAGGAAACACTTATTTTCTTACTGAATGTAAACTTAGTCAAAACTTAATGGCTATACTTATCGTTTACCTTTATATCCAGTGCTCAACTACTTGCTTTCATCTTCTTCCTGATCTGTTTCTCTCATGGAGGAAGAGTCTTCTCAAACAAATACTTTTTGCATTTGATATGAAAGTGAAGTCAAAGTAAGTGTCTCAAATTCTTCTGTCACCTGTGAAGGTTTGTGTGATGTCAGCATATATCAACACCAGATACTTGCCAGCTTACTCCAGCAACCACGCTTTTATTTTTTTTCCTTTTCTGGCAGACTGAATTGCCTTTCATTCTGTTGCCTTTGGTGTTTATGCTGAATATCTTTTAGTCTTCTAGTTGAAATGCAGGTAACAGTTGTTTCTCAGAAGAAGCTCTAGGTTAATATCCTGGTTTGTCCCACAAGGATGTCCCCCAGGTATGCCTTCTGTAGCTTTTAACTTGCTTCTATAGACATACCATTTCCTAAATACTTAAGTGGTTGATACCATGATTAAAATATAATTCTGAATGACTTTGTATGCTTCTTCATTTATGTCTTCATATTTAATGTAATTATAAACATTTCTTTGTTTCTCAGTTTTCGTGCATTGCACCTCTTTATATCTGCAGACAAGAAAACAATGTCAAATTCACTGATTTCCCAAAGCTTTTTTATCTTCTTGGATGCTACTTGATATTGAGATGTTCCTTGGCAGTATTCATATTTTCCTTTTCCAGTCTGCATTTAATGCGCTAAAAACCCCCTCCCAACCCCCCCACTATTTTCACTAGAAAATAAAATCTACTGCTTCCACAGCAGAAATGGATGATGACTAAATCATCTCCAAAGATAAAACCAAAGGATCCATGGTATGTAGTTAGCCTTACATCTGCTCCATGTGTTTGTCTGCTCAGCAAGCTTGCTTTGCAAATGATTTTGAGGGAGCAAAGTACTTTGTATGCTTTGAGAGGGAAAGATTGAAATGAAAAATCAAAATCCTGGGTCTGAACGGAGGCGTAACTTCTCATGCTTAATTCTTTAGAGACGAGCACATCCAGCTCCCTCACCTGGGCTTTCAAGAGACTAAAATACCCACCATGTCTTTGAGATGGAAACTAACTGACCTTGCTAAGACCGACTTTACCTCTGAACACAGCATAGTCAGTTTTGCCTTCTGCTGTCATCAGGAGGTGATTCTCTTTTCTATTCTGTTGTAATTTTAGCAACCCGGGTGTATTTTTTTCCTCATCACTCATTGATGTATGAATAGAAATTTGAGTCATTTTCTTAGCTATACTCAAAGTTGGAAAGAACTTCTGATTATATCGATGAAATTCAATTAACCCATGGTAATGAGAATAATGTACACTGCGTATGGTCTGCGTGCATGATATTCCTTCATTGCCTATTGCTTGGTGTTGGTAAGTAACTGGTAATTTATCTTCCTTATGTTCTGACTCTTGGGACCTCTCTTTCCTCTCTGTGGAACAACTAATGTTTACGCAGTTCAGCTGAAATGCATCCTGCTGTCAGCATTAAGACATCACTGGTACTTGGTGGTGGAACAATTATACAGTACCACAGAGAAATGTGACAACAGAGATAATCAGACTATCAAGGTTATAATCTGTTCCTTGTATTCATGGTTACAAGTCAGAGTGGCAGAGGCGAACATTAGGGCTAATGCATAGGGCACCAGCAGTTACAAACACACGAAGATATGAAAGCACTTCAACATCATTTAGTAAATGGAAAGTGTTGCTATTTCATCAAGTTCATATCTAATTGTTTTAGCCTTTGGCTTGAATAGCCATGTTGCTGAATCAGCGGTAGCAGGGCTGAATCCAGGCTGGCTGAGACTGTTTTAGGGGAAATATTACACAAAATGCTTGTGTACTTTTTTAATTAAAGACAAGCGAGTATATGCAGAAAGAACTTCTGCCAAAATATGCTAAATACTTAGCAGAGAAGCCCTGAGAAACAATAGAATCTGGTTTATGACTGATGTTTAAAGACATGGGTAAATATTTTAAAGGAGGGATATGCCTACTAGAAGTATTTTGAGAAATATGTCCTTCCGTGAGGGAAGGACAGGAAGATTTTTTTCTGTTTGTAGGTTGGCTTTTTAATTCAATTTAGTGCCGAGTTGAGTTTTCAAAATCATGATTCTTTAGAGCTCCTCCTAAGACTTGTATGGCTGATACTTTGTTTTATTTAAAAAATAATTTCTTTGTGTGTTCCAGCTCTTACAAACAAGTAAATTTTACTTTTAATGAAATTTCATGGTAGTCCTCATTGTTTACTATGAATAAAATACAAAGTTTACCTTTCATATGCAGTAAAGAGTTTTTGTCATTGGGTAGGCATATACTGTAGTTGTCCTGAATGACAATGTGTATTTGAAGTAAATTAAGAAAGCATAGTTATGTTCCATGGGAATGCATTCCTAAAGCCCTAATATGTTATTTCTATTAAAAAGCAGGGGAAATACCCAACTTTCCCTCTCTTTCTGCAATTACTATCAGCTTTATGGTTGTCTGAGTTTGTGCAGAACACTATAAATGCAGTTGCACTGTAATTTGCTTTCTCATATTTCATAAGCGGTATGAACAGAAACAGTATTTCTCAGCAGGACAGAGGACGTATCCCATTGCTTCATTGTACAAATCAGAGGACAGGCCAGTTTGCAGCCCATAGAGGAAATTACTAACACCTTTCAGAAGCAAGTAGGGTTTGACTTTTGAGGTCCAATGGTAAGTGCACTAAGAAGCACAAGACTTTGGGTTGTTTTTCAAGCCCATGCAGTCAAATTGTAGAGAAAACATTAGTGTAAGGAAACAGCACTTTTAAATACCAACCTTACTTAGAAAAAAAGCAAACCTTTTACTTCCCCAGGCTCTTTTGTTTTTAATACATTCAGCCATTTGCATGCATGGATTGAATGACAAAAATGCGGGGTGAATTCTGTGCTCTCTGTTTGTGGGTGCTGTTTTCAACTTTTTGCTCTAAACGTAATAGTTGCAAGCTAAGTACAGGCATCCTCATTAGCAACACCACCAGCAGTTCAGTACAAAATGTGTTTATCGTGTACCCGAAAGAAAAATGGGGAATGTCGAGTGTCACCATACTGAGTGAGAGGCATTATAGGATGTGAACGATTTGTTTGTTCTTGCGTTAGGGTGACTGCACACCCACCTAAGGCAGTGATTGTATGAATCTCCATCTGTGCCATTAGATGAAGTGGCATTATTTTAACACTTTGGCATTATTTAACTTCATATGTTGCCCAATCAATGCATTGATGTCCAAGTATCTCCGAGATGCTTCACTGTGCCTGTTCTTTGTGAAGACCATCTGCATGGATATTTCAGTCTATGTAGACAAATGCCAAAAGTGCTAGAGCGTTCTGGTTAGTCATACAAGACTCTTTAAGAGTTTTAAAATTGCTATATACAAACTGATGTCACTTTATTCTGTGTCAGCAGGCTTGACAAGGCTTGCTGACTAGTAACGTTTTCTGAGAGTTGTAAAGAGTGAAGATCTTAGTGTGCCAAACATTTGCAAAAGGATCATACAGAGCCAGTCCAACTGCTTATTTTTTAAATTGGGTGCAGCTTGAACTCCTAACAGGCTGGAGTGGAGGAGAAGAGTTTGTGCATGTTGCTAATGTGTTTTGCCATGTTCCAGATACTGTGTTTACATAGTGGTCTTCAGAGAATGGAAGAAAAAAAATTGAGTAATACCAGTATTTTTTTCTGTATTGTACGAATGATATCAGCAACATTTGAATGGTATTTTATCAGCTTGTGTTACTTGCATGAGTGTCAGTTTCTCTGGACTTTCCATTTTAGTGATCTCCTGTATCTCCTCCTTAAGGAAAGGACAATATGATTGCCTCGCATGGTTCTGAAATGGGCCAGTTTAAATATGGCAGGCAGGCATCAGTGGTGGTGTTACTCCACTGGGCTCAGCATGTACAAAAATACCTTTTCAAGTAAGGGCTGGCATTGCTTACTGTTTACAGCATTGAACTGTTTCTTTGATGGATTATAGTTCTTTGTCTTTCACTCACTTCATCTAACTGTTGTTAATGATGTCCTGAAACAGGGAAGGATAAACTAGCTAGTGTTTGATGTTCTTTCTAGTCTTTTCTACAGTTGTAGAATTGGGGGGAACATGCAACATTTCCAGGGTAAGGAAGGAATCCAGCAGTCTGTGTGAGCTCTTTTTTTAGAGATTGGGGTCAGGTTCCTCTGAAGCTTTGGTAGTGTTTGTCTGTCTTGCTGCACCTGGTTCTGTCCCTCTCAGCTTGGGAGGTTCTCCTGCTGCTATTTAAATGCTTGATCTAGCTTGGCCGGAGTGCTGGGTTGGAGATTGACCAATCCAAGGAACAGGTCTTTACATGTGCACAAGGAATCTTTGTTAAGCTATTGCTGCTTTTGTCTTGCTGTCCTTTTGGCCGTGGGTTGAATGTTCAATTCTAACCTATCCTCTCGGCGAAGGTTGGCAGTTGCTACATGTATTTAAGAGACCTTATCTGAATTTATCCTGCTGTAAGAATAGAGAAGGTTTGAAAAGTAACTATGGTCTCCTCATCCTAAATAACAGAAGAGTTTACTTGAGAATTTATTCGGTTAAACTGAGGGACAAAGAGTAAACACAGTAGTACGTAAATTCTGAATTTTTATATGCTATAAATAGGGCGGGGGAAAATAATTTCTGAAGTGTTTAAGTTAAAGGTTACCATAGCAAGATAGGTAGAACTAGAAAGAGAGATCAATCTGTTAGATTAGATAATGATGGAGTCTAGCTGTTGGACTTCTGTCAGTCTTAATGTCATAGCAGGTGTTTTGGTAGCATAATATTGTTCAACAACTCTTTGTTGAACAGGACACATACTGTGAAGTGAGAACAAATGCGTTGCTGATAATTACCAGCCCCTGCTGGGGAGGGGTAACAGAGCAGGGGAACCTACCAAATCAATGCTGAAAGGACCTGGGGCATTCCCTGCACGGTGCTGTTTTATTTAGGTCAGTAGATAATAGAAGAGGGGTTTTTTTCAGTATTGACAAGTACAAAATAATACAGTGCTAGACGCTTGGGGAAAATATTTGGTCTCACAGTAAGTAATTCTGTAGGAGAATTGCTGAATTTCCTGAAGCAAAGATTAGCAAGAGGTCCATGGCACTCCATTAGCCTGAAGGGTAGTGCTGTGGAGAGAGGCTGTTTTGTACTGATCCTGGTGGCTGTTCCTGATCCTTATCTCGTGGCAGTTAGTTCTGCTCCTTCTTAAAATTAAAACCTAATTTAGCCTGACACAAGTCACTGAACAGTCCATTAAAAAAATTCTGTTTTGCTAAGCATTTCTTTGTACAGAGTGCCAAATAAAGGGCCAGTTCCAGTAATGCGCTGTCTGTCTGAGACTTGGATAACTGTGAATTTTATGGAGATTTTGGAGCACTCTGCACCATAGCTGAGCAGACCCAATGATGCTGACCTTTCCAGTCCGTATTTGGACTTATGTATGTATGTCCATCATGGAAATAGAATTTTGGATAATTAGAATATTAGGAAGCTCATTAAAGTCTGGAAGGGACTCTTTCCCATGAAGTCTGGCCCACAAATGTGCTTTCCCATGCCTGCATTCCTAAGGCATTGCTAGTGAGTATAATTGTACAGTGATCTAGATAAGGTTCTGATAACAGTTGAAAACAATTCCATCCAAAAAAAGTGGGTGGACAGCCTCTGTCACTCAGAAATCAACTTAAACCAATTCAACCCTCTGATGAAGCCACACTTGAAATATTAACCAATAAACAACAGTACAAATGCTGCTTAAAAACCTAAATAAAACCAGTGAACCTAGAACTACTAATTACTTCTCTACATGTTTCTGGTTTACACTTATGCAGCGTGTGTCCTCCAAGAGTGAAATGTGGACCTTGTCAAAATCTGTTGTGCTTCTGTCATTAAATTCCACAGGAATTTAACCTTACATGGTTGACACAAGCATGGTAAATGCTGGTGGGTCGGTAACCTGGTTCCACAGATGTGACAGTGTGCAATTTATAATCCAGAGTTTGTAATACCATCTTGCCATTCTTGCTAACACACAAAATGATGTAGAAAGAGCCCAAACAACTAAGTAAAAATAAGAAATTTAGTTGCTGCTTTTGGCCCTCTTTTCCCGTTTCTCTCTTATCCACCAAAAATCTAGGTTTCTAGTGAGAAGTTAAGGATAAAACGATGCTTAAAAGTAATTTATAATAGCGTTTGGAAGAGCACTTTTTATAGGGGATTGGGTTGGTAGGCTGGGAGACCAGGACTGCACCACTTTGTGATTGTATAACATCAACCATATTTACTGACTGGGACAGGTATAGCGGATGGATAGTGATTTCTTTCCAGTTCAGGTCAGACTGGTACCACAAACCCAGGCGAACAGGACACTCACTCTGACAGCTTCATGTATTAAAGCCCTGGCTGGTGGTTGTGCCCCAATATGTAATAAGTTCCACCTAGGTCCCTGCTCTCTACAGGGTGTCAGAAGTCACTGTGGTGTTAATTCAGGGGGAGCTATTGTTTTAACCACTCATGGTTTTCTAGATTACATTGCTGGCATAAACTACCAGTGGCTTTAACATCTGTGTAGCCCCCAGGCTAATCCCTCTGACTATATGTAAGGCCAGTTAGCGGTTGTTCTGGGATTTCTATTTCCTTCTGGATTCCCATCCCAAGCATGTTACAGAGATGTGAAGTTAGCAGCAGTTACTAACAAAATTGTCTGTTCCTCCTTTTTTCCAGCTCACAGTGGGTTAATCTAGTCACTTGGAGCCAGGCAGATAAGGTCAAGGTCTCCTTTATTTGAGCAGTGCTTTTGGCTGGTCTTTAGCCTGTAACAAGCCTGTACCACTACAAGGTATATATTTAAATAATAACAGCATTATATTATTAGCAGCATACATAAAAACTAGAAGTAAATATTTATTAAGACAAATATTTAACCTTAATCTTTTCCCCTTTTTAATGGCACTGTTCATTTGTTTGAGAGAAGAATGCCTGCCAAACTTAATTTGCTGGTTTTAGATGACACCCACTCTGTCCCTGTTTCTCAAAGAAAACACCACAAAAGAGGAGTCATGTTGGTGCGCAGATGAATAGGAGTCCTGATATAAACAGAGTTTGTTTTGGGATATTTTCTTGCTGTCATCAGGATCTCAAATCAGTCTGTACTACAAGCTAGCACTTTTCCTTGAGAAATATGTTCTGAAATGCAAACAAAATACTCTCTGTATTAAAGTGTTAGTCAGCATATAGTTCTGAAAAAGGCTGCCATAAAGAGTCATATTGGTTGAGTTTAATAGTTCATGCATTGTAAACGCTGAAATTGGATATGTCACTGAAAGCTGCTCTTGGGCAGTTTTAGCTTGCATGGCCGGCATTTACTCAGCAGATCACTATAGGTCCTGCTGATCTTCCCCTGGCAGCACTTAAGCAACACTTTTATAATGGATACATTTTTTTTTCTTATTTTTGTTACTATTCCTCCCCCCACCATGTATTAGGCATTAACATGCTTTCCTTGGAAACTGGAGCGTGCATTTCATCTCCTACTGCCTATTTCCTTCTTCAGCAAATTTATTTTAGTGGCACTGCAAGGGAATGCTATCTTGTGCTGCTCAGTGGTATAATATTCCAGTGAGTAATATGCTTGAAGCTGCCATATTGTGCATTGGCAAAAACAGTAAAGGATATAAAGGATCTTATGTTTTTGAGAGAGAATTCTGCCTTCAAGGCACTCTGTATTCTGTAGCTGCCCTGGTCTATCAAGGGGAGCTTAGTAGCAAAATGTAATCTTAAAACTCAGATGCCACCAGAGAAGGCAGCAGTTTTCTGATTTTTTTCAAACTGGCATAATCTCGGGTGCAGCTCAGGCAGACTGTGCTGAGCAGCTCTTCCTTTACTTGCTGCTTAACACACAATGTTCGGTTCCAGACTCCTCTGTGCAGCTAGAAGGGGGTCTCTAGTGATGATGGCATGAAAAGTGGGGGGAGGGAATGTTGTCTGGTGTCATAATATGGACTTTTCAAATGTATGTTCACTTTTTAAATTTGCTTTCAAATCATCCAGTACCCCAGTCATACTTGAAAGATACATTCATGAAACAGTGTGGCTTGAAAGAGATCTTTCTTTTTTTTTTTTTTTTTTAACTTACCATGAGTTAGGAAGGGACTAGTGTTAGAAAAGTGACAGCACAACTAATCTATAGGGTCAAGAAAAGAAGAAAACAGTGTGAGGAAGCTTTTTGCTATAGGATTACTCAACAGTGCTAGCACTTAACTGGTTTGAATACAGTGAAAGCCATTATAGGCTTTAGATATTATCAGCTTGCTCTTGGCCTTTAATGCCGGTAGCTCTGCTATGATATGTAGTATAGTAGTCAAAAAGCCAGAACAGAGCCTTAGTTTTCCTCCTGTACAATTAACTAAGGATATCATATATGTTTGATTTACTATTATTTTTACAGCATGTACTGTGCTATACCCAATTCAGTTATTAGGGTCAGTGAAATGTTACCTGAGAGCCCTTTCTGAGAGCAGCCAGCAATTTAAGGTCAAAACCCAAGAAGAATGACCACTGATGAGTTGGTGTCTGGTTCAGCTACAGAAGCCACAGAAGTTTGTACAGAAGTTCTGCAACTGGAACCAACCAATGTGAACTCCCTGAAAGACAAAGCAGAAGCTTATTTGCTGGAAGACCTGAATGAAGAAGCTTATTAAAGACTGAGACTGCTCAAGCCAATAGCGAAAAGGACCAGCAGATTCAGGAGGGGCTAGAACATGCCCAGAGGATGCTGAAGCAATCACAGAAGAGAGATTACTATAAAATCTTAGGAGTAAAAATAAATTCTCGAAAGCAAGAAAAAAAGAAAAATAAATATCAGAAATTCTGAAGCTGGATCTCCCCAGAGGAGTCACAGCTTGGATTTTTGGGCCTTAGTTTTTAGGAAACTGTCTATAGTAGTACATGTTGGGGGGTGGACAGGACTGCTTCTGTGGTTAACTGTGGTTTCAGGCTCATGTGAAAATAGGAAGAGTTTTAGATCGTGAGAGGTTTCTTTCCCATCCAGCATTGTAAACAAGATGTCAACGAAGGCATGCCCATGCAAATCAAAGTTTGATTTTGCTGTGGCCAGCAGGGATGGTGTTGAAGGTGTGACAAAAGAATCATTCTTTCCCTTTCACATCCTGAAAAAAACAATGCCAAAACATTGCATACACAAAAAGCCAGACTTGTTGGGTTTCTTCCATAAACTTTAAATGTTCATCATGTTCTACCAGGTAATGAGTAAAATTTGTACCGACATTATCTCGTTTAATTTTGTGTTCAGAAAAGCTTTATTAATTAATGCATATCAGACTTGATCTTTACGCTGTCTGATGTGCTTAGGCTTGTGCTTAACCAGTGTCTGTTATACTGTGAAGTATTCATCACTAACAGGGGTCTTCTCTAACTTTTCTCTTTTAGGATAAGTAATTTTACTGCCTGAAACATTCCTTTTTGCAGTCAGATCAGTCTCCTGCCTCTAAAATAGGGGGCTAAATTTTGATGCTGGTTACATAATTACAGATTATGCTACCTGTATGGACTCATGGTTTGTAGACTGACATAGCTCTCAAGTGTCAGAATTTTATTTCAACCGTGTCACTTTTGATATGAAAGATGATACGGGATGCTGAGCTCTGAGCTAGAAACACAGCAAAGCTTTCAATAAGCTATTGGCATGGAACTTCAGGGTTTTTATAATAGTCTTTTCTCTGCCAACAGTGGGAGATTGATCTCTCAGTTTTAATAGTGAAATGTACTTTACATATGGAATATTTTACTCGGCAATATTGCTTCAGTTTAGGTTCTTTCTAGACTGTTTGGACACATTGAACTTGGAAGGATGACATGATTAACGTATTACTGCTACTATTACAGTTGAGGTGTCACGTAGCTCTGTTCTCCAAAGCCAAATCCTTGCTACTGGTTAAATATTCAAAGATGTTGCAACATTTCATAAAGCCATGAAATGAATTCTGTTAAAGAACGTTTATGATTAAATGCAGAAAAAGATCCAGTAACATGGACTGTTTAAATAAATCATTACAGAAAGGAAAATGCGATACTGGAAACTTCTTTAACCTTCTCACATTTGAAGTGGAAGTATGGTCCTACAAAGCGTCTGGATTTGGAAACAAATTTACAGAAGTAATTGGCATATATGTGCATATAAATAGTACTAAATACATTTAAATGGCTATCTTCCAGCCTATATTTAGCAGCGGAGCAAGCGCAGAATGCTCTTCCTCTATCCTTTATTTCCTTTGAAACAGTGCTTTGCATGACAAGTTCCTCTCCATAGATTGTTCTGTTAACTTCCTCCCATCTGTATCTCCCTTTAGCCCTGGGCTGTTGAAAATGAGACAGTTTTTGAATGAATAATGCTTATATGATTACTTTTTTATATGATTAAAGAAAGTGTGGGATGATATTTTGGTACCCTTCTCTTTTTTTTTTTCTCCTCCACTAATGATGATATATAGACTGTAAGAGTTTCTAGGGAAGAAAGAAGGAATAATACAATTTGTGTTTGACCCTGTTCATTGGTAGGAATCAGTTCCTGTTTTGCCTTTGTGAATCTGGGCCCAAGTTTTCTCTTCTTAAGATAACTGATACCCACCTTAATATTGATTCAATGTGAGGAAAAAAACATTACCTGTCTTTCTGCTAATTTAAAAGTATCCTATAACTTGAGCACGTGGGAAGAAATGGAGCAAATGTGGTTAACATAAAAATCTTAAATTTTTAAGAGCTTAATATCCCTTAATTTAGTATCAGATTATGATTAATAGCAGTGGTATTTTGCTGCTGAACTTAAATCTACTATATGCACATTTTACAGACACTACCTTTCAGTAATATAGGCTGTAAAGATCTCTGTTGACAGGGTTTGTGGGTGTGATTTAACATAAAGAAATAAGCAGGGGGTTTTGGTGTTTGGTGTTTTTTTTTTTTCCAAAACTACCTATAGCTCATATTATGTTTGCCCTTTCAGCTATTCAAGCAACTAATGATATGAAAGTTAGCTGTTTAATGGAACAGACTTTCAAGGGTTTTAATTATTCAAAGGATAATAAAGGAAAGCGTCAGAAAATGTAATGTTAAACAATGGATCAACTTCATACCATTGAAACCCTATGGAGCTATTTTGAAGCTAATGAACTTACTCTGTTGTTTCACCCTTATCTGCCTAAAAGAAAACAAGACAAAACATGAACTTCCCTCAAATAAATGCTTCCATTGACTCTAATGGAACTATTGGCATGAGTAAAGCTAATTGTGTGAATTAAAGAATTAACAGTTTGTTTTCTGAGTTTGTGTGCCACCCAATTAAATGTTGAGAAAGGGATGGGCACATAGGCAGCCAAAGCTTTAGACTAGGGAGTTAAATATTTTAAAGTAGTTGGAAGCATTAGGAGTTTTTAACTTAAAAAAACAATCAACAAACCACCAACAACAAAACCCAACGAAACAAAAAGAAAAAACCCACAAACAAAAGAAAAGCCAGAAGTTTGCTCTGTTCCACTTGGAGAACATCTAGGATGTTCTTTGACTGGGAAATGAATCCTACTTTTTTGTTTAATGAAAGTCCTTATTTGCATTTGATAGATGCAACAGAGAACAGAATGTAATTTAAGGTATTGATCAAGGCTTAATAAACTAAATCCTAAGTGGGGGAAGCAAGCAAAGGCTTCAAAATGCTTTAGATATTGTGATAAAATTCTAGTATTTGTTTCTCCGTTTGAGCTGCTGGGTTTGACTTGCAGAAATAAGAATCCTGCATTTTGATACTGTCCAGCTGTATCAAGTCAGGCAAAGTAGAATAGATGGAGTGCACTGTGATTGTCACCTTCACTTCAGCAAACCAGGTAATTTTATTATTATACTGGTGACATATCTCAGGCATTGGTCTGAAATTGCTTGTGGTAACAGTTGCAGTACATGTGTGTATGTACAGCTGTTCACCAAGAGAGATCCCACAGACAGCCTGTGCAGTAATGGGATCTGCTGCCAGCCGCTGACCCCAGCCCTGGGCAGTGGCAGGGGAGGACGGTGGGTGCTCTGTGTCACTGGCACGCTGCGCAGTGGGCTTTCAGAGGAGAGCTTTGACTGATGGAGCAGCAGCTTAAAGTTTGTAGCCTGAATGAGAATTCATCTGGTGCGCCGAGAAAAACCTGAACTTAATTTAGGGACTGAGAGGCAATGGTAGAGAGTCATTAAATTTTTAATGAGCAAAAATGATCAGGCGCTTCACTTTGTTCATCAGATTTGTGTCTAGTCTTTTTTTATACCTACTTTCCCATTCTTTGTTTAAGATTTGTAGGCATACAAAGACCTTTAGAATTACAGCTCTGCTGTGAGCTTACTTTCTTACAGCTGAGCCATCTAACTGGTAAGGTCAGAGAACAGATAGCGAGATATGGTGACTTCAACCTTTTAAAGAAACTAATTTACAGTGATCTTAAAAACCAAACAAACAGTTTTGTCTGTATGAAATGAGTGGATCTTGGTTCAGGTGCAGGTAAAGAAAAGAAAACATTACATATCAAATAACATAGCTGTGATTTTTCCACATTAACACAAGAGACTGAGCTAACTTGGGGCATTTAACAGAATAGTAAGTGGGATTAGTTTCACTTATTCATTCCCTCAAGACATTTTATTCACAGTGGGTACAGGTATACTGACAGAGTATCATGAAAAAGCTTTGGTGATATGTTAGCAAAGTTCAGATGTGATTTGTGGTATATATTGGAATTCTTACACTAGAAAAGTCTTGGAGCAAAGTCTCCTTCAGCAATACGTTTCTCTCGAGAGCTATGGAATATATTTGATGGTCGCTGAGAGTAAATGAAGTTTTAAACTCTTTCTCTAACATCTCGTGATGAAACAATTCAGTGCAAGTCTAGGGGGGAGAAGGGGGAGAGAAATTCTTGCAAAGCAAAGTAACAAATTATGTTAGTTACAGAGGGACTGAAGGATAGCAGTAACAGAAAATAACTTGCATACATTGATGATAAAGTGAGTTTCTCTTGCCCTGCTTATCAAACTTAGATACAACCTCACAGAAGAAAGTTCTTGATACACAGTGATTAAAAAAAGAACAACCTTGTTTTGATTTTATGCTGTTTTGAAAGAACATGTGGGTAAGGGTCTCGTGCATTCATATGTGTAACTGCTTAGAAATAGCACAATAGTATAATGAATGCCCTTTATTTGTGATAGCTTTGTATTTTAAAACCAACTAATGAATAAGTCTATATTTGTACAAGTGTGTACATAGTCATATATTTGTCTTTTGTTATCTGACAATTGATGCAGTTGAAGTATATACTGTTGCACCTTTTTGCAGCATATCAAGCAAGCTATTAAAATGCACTTCAGTTTCTAAATACTTGCTAATTATGTTTCTGCTTTCCTACTTTTGTGAAATATAACAGGCAAGGAGTTTCTTTTTAGAAATATACCATGCAGTATTATTTGGAAATGAAAGTCATGATTGAAACAGTATTCTCAACGTCTTTCAGCCTGTACTGTATAGTGTATTTTTTATAACTCCCAACTTTCATCTGGTGCTTAAGTACTGAGCCCATTCTGGGCTTCTCAACATATTTCCCACTGGTCCTCCACTGCACCTGCTGTGCTGCCATCAGCCATTAATGTTCAGATGAAGCCAACAGCCTGTTAGGATATGCCTGAGACACTCAGTAGTGCAGATGGCATGTTCTGCCTGCCTCTACCTGTAACATCTGGCAGCAATCAGATGTGAGAAAACCCAAATGAAAAGGAGGGAGAGATTTTCTTTTTTTTTAAAAAAAAGTTGAATTGAACAAATAATTTTCTCAGACATATTATTGCAGATTGCTTGAGATCATAAAGAAAAATACATGTGAACTGGGGGCTGAATTAATTTTTTGATCGAATTAATTGAATGAATGCATATATTTTGTGGACTTACAGAACTTCTCAAAAAAAAGTATTGGAAGTTGGTTTATAGTTTAGCGGATTGACCCTGTGGTATCTGGGGAATTTTCTCCTTAACCATCCCCAAGAATCTATCAAGCTATGTATCAGGCAGATGGTTGTGAACTTCCTTTTCTCCCCTGTTATGAGTTTTGCCATTGGTCTCGATGCAATTTTAAATACAGTTTCTCATTGTATTTGGGCTTGTGCAGATAAGATTACAATGTCATTTTTTCCTTCTAAATGACCTTGGTTTTGTTATGAAGAGCCTAACAAACGGATGACTTTGCCATCTGATCTCACAGCCAAGAATACTCAAACCTTTTTCTTTCTAAATCTAACACTTTTTTTTCATACCTTTTCTTTTAAAAATCCTTAGTGTGGTAAAATGTGTGCTTCACAAAGTTTTTACTGTGTAATAACTACAGCACAGTAAATACTAAGTGCTTGTATGCAAAGGTAGAATCTATGTCTCAGAGAACCAATAACACGCCTCATTCTCAGTCTTCTGGGGTTTGACAGAAAACAATTTTGCATTCTTGATTGTGTTAATTGTTACTATTAGCAGTGCAAATGGCTGAACACTGAAGGAAAAAAACCAAACCAAAACTAAAAAAAATAAATCATCCCAAAACAAAAAACAAGCGAGAAAAACGGGGGTAGGGGAAGCAAGAAGGTGAAGGGGGTTGGCTTCCAAGATTGGCTGCTTGTGAGTCTGCTTCTGGGAGGTGCTGGGCGACTGCTTTTGTGTCACTTGTTTGCCTCCTCCCTCTAACCCTTTTCCTTCAGTTATTAAACTGTCTTTATGTTGACCCATGAGTCCTCTTGCTTTTGCTCTTCCTGTTCTCTCCCTGCTTCCCACTGAGAGTAAGGCTTAGGGGGGGGGGGAGGGGGGGGGGGGGGGGGGCAGTGAGCTCTGAGCATGGCATTGAGTGGGGTGGAACGACCCTTTGGCCAGTTCAGGTCGCCTGTCCTGGCTGTGTCCTCTCAGAACTTCTTTCTCATTCCCAGCCTACTTGTGGGGGGGATGGGGGTGGGGGCAGTTATGTGTGTGAGTGGGGAAAAAAAAAGAAAACTTTGGTGCTGTGTAAGCACTGTTCAGCAATAGCCACAGTGCTGTTGTGTTATCAATGCTGTTTTAGCCACAACCCCAAAATGCAGCGCCATATGGGCCGCTGTGCAGAAAGTTAACTTGAGTTCCAGCCAGATCCAATATGGATAGGAAAGTCTGTCCAAGTTAATTATAAATAAACAAATATTGTATAGATTTAACAAGGACCTTTTTCCTCTTAGATAGACAAAATATGCTAGAAAGTGCTGAATTGTGGAGGAGAGACGAATAAGATTACAGTGCAGTGAAGACGATAAAGCTGTAAAAAAAAATATGCATTTTATAAAGCACAGGAGAATTTAATAGATTTGGAGGATGGATCATGTCAGTCAATGTTAAGACTCGCTGGCATCCCAAAGGAGGAGTACCAGAATAATATGGCTTCTCACCTACAACTATTTCTGACAGTGCTAATGAGCGTGGAAAAAAAAGTGAGAAGGACTCTCTGATTTCTGCTATCAAAACCAGCTCCTGGGCAAAGACCTCATTTTGTCACTGGCAAAGGCCCTTTGCTTTCAGAATAAATAATACGCATTTATAAAATCTCATTTTTATCAGGATCGGTGCAGAAGGATGTTGACAACGCTAATGTGAAATGTGGCAGCATTAATCACCTTTAATCTTGAAAAAGCTGTTAGCAGAAAGGCATATTTTGTGTTAGCGTTTGTATTATCAAGTTAGGACAAAAACCGGTTGAAACTCCAATGTCCAATTTGCTCACGTTTGCAGTTAAGCTGCTAAGAATATTTCTGAGGATGAAAAGTCAACAGGTAATTCTTTGGCCCTGTGGTATGAGAGGTATAGTTTAATTAAAGCTTCAGTAATAAAAATGCATCAGTGTTCTCTGCCTTTTGCAACCTCAAAGTAGTTGTCTTCATTCCCTTTGAGTTGTGAATTATTGCCTTTTACACCTCCTGTTTACTCTACTTCAGAAATAATGGTAGGCTATCACCTAAAGCAAAAGATGCAGATAACTTGAGTTTTGAACTGCTGACCTGTTTACAGGTCTAATTTTTCCTCTGTTGTCTCACTGACAGTCTCTAAAAATGCCTGTTATAACTTTAAAGCTGCTAAAAAGGGAAAATAAAAGTATGTAAAGTAGGATACCAGACACCTTTTTTGTCGGTATAGCTGAATAGATTCAACTATTGTCAGTTAAGTAGATACTGGTGCTACTAAATTTATACACCTGAAGTTCCTCATCAGAGTTGAGTGTTTGCCATTCCTCTGAGTGGAAAAGTTTGACAGACCAATTAAAACTGATGGAAAGAGTGAGATACTGAGCAGGCTTTTGGAAAGGAGAAACTAAGAAAACAAAGAAATGGTCATGGTGGCAATTTTAGGTTTTTGTTTTGCTTCTACTTCTTAAGCCATAAACTTACTAAACCTTGAGTAGTGTGGTAGCTGAGAAGTGATCCCTTCTGTGTAAAAATCCTTTCCCTGTGTCTTCAGTGTTCTCATAGTAACTGGGATGGGGGTTAGGAGGAAAGGGCACTTGCCCAGATGTGCTGGTAGCATTCAAGTGCCTGCTCAAGCTATTTATTGCTTAGTGTCATAAAGGCAAGTTGCAGCAAATGGAATGAAATCTTGTCATGTGTGCTTAACCAAGGACAACCTGTAAGGTGTTTGTAACAGCACAGGAGGAGCAGGTTATAGGCTACCTGCAGGCAGCTGGGGTAGCTGTGTGCTGGAGCAGGTCTGTGACCTCTCTGGGCAGTCACTGTCAATGGAGGCTTGCCAGGACAGGTCAGTGAGACAAATATTTCTCAGGATTGGGTTAGGGGTACTTGGTACTGCTGGGCTGGAACTTGCCAGACAATCTGAGTAGTCACAGCTAGCTGTAGATATCCATGCTGGGCTGCAGACTGGTAATCCTTAACCGTTTTGTAAGTCTGAAACATGTTGCTTCAAAGTGGCAGCTATAGACCCTTCAAAGACGAGTCTTCTAGAAATGGCTATCATGTAAAATGTGCATACCTGACACATGCAGACAAAATGATTAAGTAAAAATCTGCACACTGGTTGCAGTTCCCTTCTACATTTAATTTAAAAACAAAGATTTCTTCATGCAGTGCATTTAGGAGTATTTGTAAAGATATAAATAGATCATCACAATCTATGGCAATTAGCAGACAAGAAGAAATAGCAATCAGCTCTATAGACTCGATATGTAGTAAAGCTGGGTTTTAAAACCAAAGGGAACACAAGATCTCCCTTTGCAGTACATGATTCTGTCCCACTATGATGGGATGCGGGCAACAGTGAAGCTGATTTTGGGGGTTACAGTTTAATGTTGTGTTGTGGTTTAACCCCAGCCAGCAACTAAGCCCAACACGGCTGCTCACTCCTCCCCAGTGGGATGGAGGAGAGAATCAGAAGGGTACAAGTGAGAAAAGCCGTGGGTTCAGATAAAGACAGTTGAATAGGCAAAGCAAAAGCCACATACACAAGCAAAGCAAACCAAGGAATTCATTCACCACTGCCCATGGGCAGGCAGGTGTCCAGCCATGCCCAGGACAGCAGGGCTCTGTCACGTGTAATGGTGACTTGGGAAGGCAAACGCTGTCACTCTGAATGTGTCCCCTCTTTCCTCCTCCAGCTTTACAAGCCGAGCATGACGTTCTGTGGTATGGGAGATCCCTTGGGTCAGCGGGGGCCAGCTGTCCCACTGTGTCCCCTCCCAGCCCCTGGTGCCCCCCAGCCCACTCGCTGGTGGGGTGGGCTGCGGAGCAGAGAAGCCCTTGGCTCTGGGTAAGCGCTGCTCAGCAGTAACGAGAACACCCCCCTGCTCCCAGCGCTGCTCCAGCACAAATCCAGAACACGGCCCCACACTCGCTACTGTGAAGAAAATGAGCTCTACCCCTGCCAAAGCCGGCATATGAGGCAGCGTAAGATGACATTTTTCCCATGGTTATTTATTATGTAAAGTAATGCCTTACCTCTGAAGGGAAGGCATAGCGTATTATTTGTGTAATTATGAAATTGATGTCAATATGGTGTTTTTAAAAAACCATACTGTTTCTAATAGAATACTGATTATTATTTAATGTTTGGTCTTGTTTGGTTTACAATGCCACCTGCCAAAGGTGAAGGGCTAGGGACATTTATTTACATATTCTCATTTAAGGACTGTTCTCACAGAAAACTGTTCTAGGTGAGAGAAGTTTGGGGGTTAGTATACCAGACCCATGCAAACCTTGTCTTCCCATCTAGACTAGAAACAGTAACTTCAGCCTCCTGTTTCTGGAGGGGAACTTGACTGCCTTTCCTCAGCAGGCTTTTTCAGTCTGCGAGCCAAAGAAGGGCTTCTGCGCTTGAAGGCCCGTTTATTGGGCTACATTAGCTGAGTCTGCTCAGATTTCTCTAAACCTTGCCTTGCTTAGGTAACCATGACTCAGTAGTAACAGCATGTTTCTATGCATGTCTGTCTCTTGATTAAAAAGCTTGATCATACT
The DNA here is from genome assembly GCF_017639655.2 of Falco naumanni. Taxonomy (NCBI): domain Eukaryota; kingdom Metazoa; phylum Chordata; class Aves; order Falconiformes; family Falconidae; genus Falco; species Falco naumanni. Next base: position 9,514,141 of record NC_054054.1, read on the forward strand.
ATTGCTTTCTCTTTACTGTTTTAATCTAGGAAAGATATTTATGTATATCTCTCAAATGTTTGTACGGTAAAATGGAAGTCATATATATATATGCCTCACATGCATACATAGGAGATAAGTTTGGTAAAGAAGCTTTCATATAAATGGCTGTTCTGCTGAAGGAAATCTAACAGCATATAGTAAGGTTGCCAATTCCGTCTATTACAATAATGCACCCACTGACAAATTTGAAAAAGCAGCATCATAAGATGCGAACTGATGACTTAAACTTGTGGTACTCAGTTGGTACTCTTATGAGTAAATATCTGGAGGAAAAGTATGCCCCATTTAAGGAGTTTCTGGTAGAATATGGTAAAATGCAAGGCTGTTCCAGGCAGAGGATTTGTCCTTGTCAGTAGAGTCATAGCACACCGGGAATTCAAGAATCTGATCTGTGCTTCTGCCCAGAGGCTTTGTGAGTGAAAGGGTGGGGTGCACATGTCCTGTGTCCTTTCCTACCACTGTTGTTTTTCTTAAGGCATCACGAGTTTCAGTGTGTAGTTGATGAAAGATGCACATCACCTCTGGCACTGGGGAACCGTAATGTCGTTTGCTATGTGAATATCACTGACTTTGTTCTTTTACTTAGAGTAGCTTTGTGGAATTTTTAGCAAGAGTCTTAATTTCCAAATGTGGTAGTGCACTGAAGGAGCATAAGCCAGTAACTTACTTTCTCCCAGATTCACCATTTTAATGTTACCACGCAGCAAGAAGATGCAGCAGAATTCAAGCTTTGAGCTTACTGCTTTTTTTGTCCCCAGTAATGAAATTTGTAATTAGCATGTTCAAGATGCTAAAGAGAATGTGAGCATGTTAACAACTCTCCAAATGTCAAAATGATTTTGCAGTTGTCACTGGCTGTTCACATGAGGGAAGTAAAGATGCTTTTTACTACTTGGTAAGTTTCTTACTGTCACAAAGTAGAGCAGGGAAATATTGATGAAGGACATCATTCAAATCTGCAAACCAGCAGGGGTTTATGCTAAAGGCCATAGCTGTCTACAGCTGTTAAAAGCATCAGCTCGTGACAATTGGTGCAAATACTGCTTGCTCCCAAGAAGTTTTATCTAGGAAAAGTATCTTAAGTTATATATTAGAAGATAATAAAACAAGCTTTAAAAGAAACCTCTTAATAGTGTTACTAGTCTTCTGAAAGAGGACATAGAAAATTATGTAAATATTTTCACACAAGGAGTATAAATCCCAATTATATTACTGGACTTCCCTTAAAGCAAGAAAACCAGGTATTCAGGATGAGCTCAAGGTGCTTCACATGCCTGACCGAAGTCTTATTAGGCCTTAAAAGGTGTCTTGATCCAGAGAAATATAATTAGGAAAAACTAAGTCTAAAAAGTTTGCTTCACAGCAGTGAACTGCATTGCAAGTACGTTGTTACTCAATAGTTAAATTATTCTCTGAAAAGATTATAGAGATCTATAATCTAGAAATGAAAGAAGAGACTTGGTATTTTTTTTAGGATACAACTTTCAGATTATTAGATTATTCTTAGGCATTAGCCAGGAACAAATTTATGTTTTTAATATAATTGCAGCAACATAAATGCTGATAAAAGACCGAGGTAATCTGTGTAGCCAGAAGAGTTACAGATTTGTGTAGTAATATTGTGATTTCTTTGCAAGTCTAGAAAACAAATATATAAAGTAGAAAAAAACAAACCAAAAAAAAAAGCAGATAAATAAAGATACATTTTGTTTGCATATTGGCAATCAAAATCAGTTCCTTTAGCAGTCATTAACATTTTCTTCACTTCTGAGGTAATTCTATATCTTCCTGAAATTTTTAGTGTGATATCTGAATTTTTATTTATAGAAACCTAACAAAATACATTAATGTTAATTAAGCCTGTTTTAATCTCACTGCAGAAGACAGTTGACAGGTAACTTAGAAGATTGTTAGTCCATCTTTCTGTTTTTTTAAAGCTATCAGCTGATATCTAATTTAGTCCCATTGAGGCTGGTGCACACGGATCATGCACTTTTTTTCTGAGGACCATCACCATGGAGGTAAAAAATGAACAGAGCATCTGCTGTTGATCTGTTTGTATGTCTGATATTGACACATAATACACAGTCATTTCCCAACCATGGCTGTGGCTGGATCTTGGAAAAACATCCTTTAAATGAAGGAAATCAAGCTTTCTGCTCTCCTAGAACAAAGGTTATTGCCCCCTTTCTTTTTTGCTAAAGTATTTTCTAGTTAATACAAGGGCATATTTCTACTAATGTAAGCTGGATAATTATAAAGCCTGCTAAAACAATAGCTTCACTGACTGTAAAAACACCAGCTAATGGTGACGGGAACAGTCTGTGAATTGGGAGATAAGTGGGTATATCCATTCCTGTTGTTCTAGCTACAACTTAAGAGAGCCTTGATGCAAGTAAAATATTTGACTAGATCATAGTATATGCCTTGGTTACAGAATCTGAAGATGGATAACCATTCAGTGGCTTTTAGTCTGTTCTATTAATTAATCATCTTGCTACTTGAAAATAGGTACCTTTTTCAAACCAAAGGCTTTCATTTCTTCAAGTTACAACTTGTTTACCGAAGTGTTGTTATGACAAAATGCACCTATTAAACTTTCAAATTATCCTCCTATTATTAAGTGGTCCTTGTTCTTAAGGGTAAGAGTAATTTTCTGTTATTGAGCTTTTAATCCATGCCATACAGTGTTCTTAAACATAAATAATTATGACACTGCTCATAAGTAGATCAAGGAAGAATTTTGTGTAAGAGAGTTATCCATTTCAGTGGAGGCTGAAAATAACCCTCAAGTTTTCTACATTGATTTTTAACTGCCAGCTTGAGACTTGTTCAGGGGATGAATCAGTGGGATGGCAGTGGCCTGACTTACTGTATTGCAGTGGCTGATGCTGGAAGCTCCTAGCTCCTACTTGATATACACCCTAATACTTGGGCAGCATGAGATGGATCTGAGGACCAGCTCTGTATCATCCATTTGCTTGAAGCCAATTTTCATTTGCTTGTCAAATTTTGACTGGACATCTTGCAGCTAGCAATATGTAGGTAGAAACTTCTGGAAGTAGAACTAGATGAACCCAGTATTCTTGACATTAAAGGAAACTGATGTAAACTCTAGAAATACACACACACACCCAAAAAACCCCCAAAAAACAACCCACAACCAAACCAACCACCAAAGCACTTCAAGGTCTGCTACCCAGATACTATGGAAAGAGAGATCCTGGATGTCATTTGTTGATGGAAGATGTTTCTTGCTCTTTGAAGTCTTGTTATACTACTTCTCATATTGTTATATACTGCCTTAATGTAATCACATCTTATTACCCATTTATCTCCTTAAATGCTGCATGTGGGATGTACATGCTTGTTATTTAATCCCTGATAGCTGGATACCTTATCCTTTGGTGAGCAATTAGATTTTTCACTTGGAAATGACCTTTAACCCAAAGCAGATTAGATTAAAATACAAATGAAATTTATTTGCAGCATCCAAAATAGATAACATGGGTATTAATCCTTTTAGACTTTAGTGAAGAAATAAGGGAAGCATTTCTGCACAGAAATAAAACTGGAAAGACTTCTCCCCCTGTACCTGCATTCCTCCGTCTTGAGCTGCTTCCCTGACCCCCTCCCAGGGACCACTCCTGTTTGTAAAACCTAAGCTGCTTCAGGAACTCACTTGAAATCTTCCTTGGGTTCAGTTTAAACTCTGTCTTCCTCGGAAGCTTACTGATTTTGTGAGAGAGGCTTGAAACCCCTGATAAACAAAGGACTAGTGTATTTTGTTGGAGATGCAAATACTGCTGTACCAGACCAGAGGTTATGAACAGCTGTCCGATCGTTGCAGCATAGCTTTTGTCCTCTCCACCCTTGCTTACCACTTAAGTGAATGTCTGTATCCATATTTACACTGATGAACACGCAGAAATAATGCAAAGATTTAGATGACGTTAAGAAAATGGGATTGTTACTAGCTCTCGGCTGAGACCAGGTGTAGTTGTGGTCAGTGATCTCGAGGACACCAGGTTTGGAAGGAGGAGAGTTGATCTCTATGGGACAACGTAACTTTCCCCGCATAACATCAACAGGAAGGCAGTTTTGCTTAAGACCTCATTCAAAAATGAGCGACGAATGTTGGACACTGAGTAGCAATGCTGGACTCTTAGTTAATAAATCTAGAAGGTTATAGGAGAGAGTCATGCAGTGTACTCTTATCTTGCTTGTAATTTATCAGTGAGTTGATAAGGCTGTTTCTTCAGTAGGTTAAGAATGTCTTTTAACAAGACTAAATAGAAAAATTGCTAATAACAACAAAGGTGTTCTTTTCTATCATGTCAAAGATAAATTTCCAGTACTTCCTGGCAAGAACATGAAAGCAAGCAATTATCTATATGAACCATGTGTTTTGGAATGCAGGTGCTATACTGGAAACACTTGAAAAAATATCATTTTCTCTTACAACTGTTTCTTTTCTAGCAGTTGCTAGTAAGCTTGTGAGAAATGTCCTTGATCCTCTAGTCCTTAAACAATGCACTCTTCTATCTTAGGTAGAACTATGTTGGAAAAGAATAGGGATGAGGAAGGATTTGGAGGAACAAGTAATTTAATGCTAGCATGGAGGCAAGCTGGGGATTAGCAAAGCAGCAATGCTTTTGCTTTGCATTCTATTTTTACTATGCATTTCTGTTAATGTAAAGATGTCTGCAAACACATAAACTGTTGAAAAATTATTTTCAGATGGCGATGTACATCATATGAACTACTTGCCAATAAACTTGAGCTTTAATTTATTCTTCAGTATATTAATTCAGTTCTAATCACTGAATTCCACATGGCTGAGTTCAAAAGAAGATCATGCACCCCTGCTCCTTTCCTAAATTTTAATTTCTTAGTTTGCTTCAAAAACTGAACTGCTTAGAAATACCCTACTTGACCTTTAAAACTACAGTGTCGGGGGAATCATGATAATTAGATGAAGCCATACAATTATTTGTCTAAAACGTCTGTATAAACATTAGAAGCCACATATGAGCAGTTTGCAAGAACGCTGTATCTTCATTCATGAATGAATAGTGCTATTACTGAAGATGTTTGCTGAATATCATGCCTGTTTTTAGTCAAAGTTGATTCTACTTTTACTGATGAAGTCTGAAAATAATTAGCTCTTCTTAGTTGGCTTCACCCTGTATTCCTTCTACATAGTTCAGGCTTGGGAATAAACCTCTGTCCAACAACATATTAATTCCAAGTACATGTGGTCGGTTCCCCGTTCCCTCCTCCTAGTATCTACCATTGTGAGACCATAGTTTTCCTTAATGATACACCACTTCTTGAGTAAGGACCAATGTTCATCATCTGCTGAATAATGTCTTCTGTAAAGATAAATACATTGCATGTTTTATACAGGAGAGGTACACCTACAGAACAATTTCAAGTCGCAGCTGTGCTGCATTGTATTTAGCACATAATGGCTATGTCACAGCCCTCTGAAATGCCAGTTAAAAAATAGCAGCTTACCAACACACTTTTAATATACTGGAGCTTGCAGAAAAGTATCAGTGTAGGTTGGCATACTTACTGAGACAACATATAGTAACTTCTGTAAAGAGTGAATAACAGTTTTCTTTCTGTCAGTATAGAAGTAAACCAATAGAGAAAAATTAGTGTGCCTAATCCATTAATGCTATGGAAGCCGTTTGCTAAGGGGTTTAGAATTTTCTACGCATTTGCTAAATCTCAAATGTGTAACTAGAGGGACCTAGGAGGATGACAGGAACTAAAGAAAATACATAAGACTTAAAAGTAAAAAAAAAAAAAAAAAAAAAGGCTTAAAAACTAAAAGCAGAATAATTAATGATTTGGATAAAATACGCATCTCACTGCTCAGGACAGTAGTTCAGTTTAAATACACAAACAGTTTTGTGCATCTCTTCAGATTAAATGTAAAATGTGTTCCAGGAAGGACTGTCTCCTCCTCCAGTCTTAACCTAATGACTCCTGCTTCTTTGGAGGGGTTACCACAGAAGATATAATGTATTGCTGGGCTGCAGTAATAATATTGATTTTGCTTTAAAGAATTTCATCTTTGATAAATGGTACCCTGTGGAATAATTTGAGCAACAAAACAACAAAATACATTGTCTTAAATTGTCAGAGATGACCAGTAAATTTATGCTTTAGTGTATGGAGAGCTTCTTCAAATCAGTTTCAAGGAAAGAATTCTTCCTTGGGTTGATTCATTTTAAATTGTCTCAAATTAGTTTAAAAAACCAGGGCCTCTCCAAATCACTGGTCAGTGTCAAAAATGTCTATCTTCTGGCTATAGAGCTTCCAAATGAGGGACTAGGGAGCACTCAGTACTTATGAGGTTATTGTCAAAGTCTTAAAGTACAGAAAATCCTAATGAGGATGTGTATGGCTCTTTTGGCCTATCAATAGACAGCTGGATATCTTCTCTTACTCGAAAATTTTTCTTTGAAAGGATGGAAGAACCATGGACCGTCTTACCGTAAATGTGTGTAGGAAGGGTTATGGAATAGCGATAAATACATGTCCTAGAAAGACCTTGGCCTTCAAACACAAATGTGGGTGTGAAGGATAGAAACGAGCCAGGAACAGTTTCTGTAACCTTTTGATAATGCACTAGCTACCCAAACTCATTAAAACATTTAGGCAATGTGTATAGATGGACTCATGTAAACTGGAATTGAAACAAGAATGAAAGAAGAAAAAAAGTCAAACACAATTAAATGTAGTCTCCTGAATGTGTAATTTAAAAACTGGAGAGTGGTGAGTTACATTTACCCACATTACACTGCCCAGTGAAAGACCTGCTAATTAACTAGTTCCAAAATTGAAGGGCAAGATTCATCCTCTGGAGCAGGCTCAAAAATCTGCTTCCTAGTAGTAACGAAGAGTGGGTAGGGATATGGAAGAACAATTTATACTTGACCACGAGAGGTGCTGTCATTTTTATGTTCTCCTAGTAACTAAAAAACACCCAACAATTCAAGTTTAGGAATGTCGTGCACTAGATCTAGGAAACAGTGCAAATCTTTCCTTCTGTCGTAACAGTGTTGAATTAAGGAAATGAGTAATACAGTTACAGCATTTCCTGTGAATTCTTGAGCATACCTGCATGGAGATGTGCTCAAGCTTTTCAAAATACTTTGTTTAGCAGTCTTCCTGAGTCTGAGTGTGTTATAAAGGAGGTGTTTTTTTTTTTGAATTTGGGAAAACCAAGCTGTGAGTTAAACTAGACGTGATGTAAAGATTGCTGCGGAAATAGGGTGTAAGATGGAAAAATGGCATGGTTTTGTGTGGTTCAAAAATAATATCTTCTGTCCTCAGTCTCCTTCGCTTTAGTTTCGTTGCTACACTGTCTGTTGCAGAACATAAACTCTTGGTGTATTACTTGTGTTAGGAAGGGTTTTTCTATCAGTAGAAACAGACCACTGTGCTGAAGGGAGTCAAGGGACAGCTGTTGTCCTGCTGCTTCTCTGGACACCTTCCCTCACACCCCCAGAGGGGATGGCAGCTGTTTGCAGAATAAAACTCCACAGAACGTAACAGAGTCCAGTTGTGGCAGTAATTTTGAGATAGTAAAAGTCTCTTTTTTTTTTTTTTTTTTTTTTTTTTTAAACAGTCAAATTGTTTAGAAAGAAAATGCTGGCTGCCTTTCTCGGGTAAGTTGCCTTTCACATTTATGGCCTCTTATTACGAGCAGCAGGTGCCTTATCAGACATATCCCCCCTGAAATATGAACTGTGTTTGGAGTAGGATTTTGATTGCTTGAGGAAGAAACCTGCCAAACGTTCCAGCATTGATCTTTGTGCTAATGTGAAGTTTGCTTGAGCCTGCTTGCCCTTTTGGTTGAATAGGTGGGGGGAGCACACGTAACCTCTCCTGTGCTGTGGTTACAGTCTGTGACTTTTGTCAAATAATTATCAATTATGTACAGAAAAGAATTAAGCAAAACTAAAACCCCCAAAAACCTAAAACCAAAACCAAAAAAAAATTTTAGCTTAAGAATTACTTAAACTACAGCATGTTATCTGATTCATTGCACAACAAATATGATATTGAGGCTGCCATAATATACAAAGAGCTTTCCCAAGACTTTTTAATATTAGCAAGACAGACGGGGGGGCACTATGAAATCAGTTAGGAGTGCGTAGCTAAGATTTGGGTTTGTAGGGTATGTGAGCAGAGTATTGAAGAATGTCAGAAGTTCAAGACTTGCATGTGGTAATTAGCTAAATCTTCCATATCTGAATTATGTAAACTGAGGCTTTCAAGTTTTCTCCAAACAAAATTTTGACAGGATGGGTTTTCATAGCTCTTTCACTGTGTTGCTCAAGGGCTGTATTTTGAAGTCCTTTACTCAGGTAAATGACTTTCTGTTCACGGATCTGTGTTCAGTAGAATGTGAAACCAGCCCTTAAAAACCAAAGCTCCCCTCTCATGCTCATTTAATCTGAATAAAATGTTCTGTGTTTGGTAATTAGATGAAAATGTTCTGATGACAAAAGACATAATTTTTTTAAGGATGATAAGGGTGTTTTTCTTCTCTGTGAATCGGGGGGAGGGGGACTTGTGTTGGATGCTGTAAGTGTTGAGAAAATCTGGTTTTAAATATTTAAATTGAAGTATAAATAGATATAACTGAGAGGAAAATATGCTTATGATTGTGTTCATGTTAATGAATCAACAAACAGCAAAATGTACTGGATCAGGTGTAGCTATATGTGTGTGTGCATATATATACATACACATACACACTTTAGTGTATATTTCTAGAACTTGTGCCATGTTTGTGTAACTCAGAAAGACCTATGAAGTATTAAAAAATTCTTTAAGTGGTACACTTTCCCTTTCTGGAAAAGCTGATTCTAAGTGTACCCTCACAATAATAGAGAAGTCACCACAGTCTGTAAACTCTGTATTGCAATTCATAAAGACCATGAGTTCTTAAGCTGCACTCTGCAAAAGTTACATTCTTGTGTTCTTACACAAGGCAAAAGAGGTGCCACCAGCAGCAGAACCAGGGTTGGGAAGACGCGGCGCTACCTGTGTGCTGAATTCTGCTGCTCTTCTGGCCTGAGCATGCTGCCTGAAGGACATGGAGGGCTTCCCAGAAGCTGTAAAAAACTATTTGCCACCTCCTCCGCAGGATGCTGACTAGGACATGAGAAGCCAGCTCATACAGTGCATGATGGGTGGAAGGAGCATAGAAGTAGGATATGAAATCAGTCTGTCACTGCTTCGTTGGGAACCTTCAGTGATACTAGTATCAGGTTCAGCAGAGGTAGTCTGAAGCAGCTCCAGCTAGACTATGTCCCTTGGTATATTGCCTTTTGAAAGGAACACTACTAGATTCTCATTCCAGCTTCCTTTTTTTTCTTAGAATGAGTATGCTGGGTCTGAAGATCAGAGTCTTCATTAGATCACTGTGGTAATGTTCAATTAATTTAGATTAAAGCCACCAGGTTAAACGTTTGAATTACAGAATTTAGGTGACAAATTAGAAATATTTGTGCCTAAGAGTTATATTATGATCTTAACTCTGAATACAGCAGGTTTAATACTATCTTCTAAGCATAGTTCCAGGCAAAAAATGATTCAGACTTATTTCTGAATCATAATTCCTCTTTTTTTTTCCCCCCTCCTCCCTCTAGTCTTAAAGGGCAAAATAAAACTGTAGCACTTACAAAATGGATCTTTACAGGAACATTTCTTGCTCTTTTATTTCTCTTTTTAAATATCAGAAGTGTCCCACTAAAAATACTCTTCATACTCATACTTGGTTACACAAACATTTTTCTAGTTAACTCATTAAAGTGTTTTCAGATATGGACGCATCTTGTTCTCATTTATGCCTATTTAGACATGCTGCTGACCTGTACCACCACCGTTCTGTTGCTCTCCTGCACCGATCAGCTGCCAAGAAAGGCTAAAGCACTGCACAGCTCTTGCCTTGGCAGGCTGTTTGGGAACACCAAGACATTTTGCTCTTTTTATTCACGTAAGCACTGTTAGGTCCTGCTTGAGCACTCGCTCCTTGATTGTCACACCTGTTTCTTATTATCTATGCATGTTTTTCTATTTCCTCTATGATTTGTATCTAGAATTGCTGAATGGGCAAGGTGTGTTTCATCTTCTTTACTTCAGTAGCACCAGCTAAATCAGTCATATTCTATATAATACTTCTAGATCGCTGATGTTTCTCTTGTATGTGTAAAAATAACACAAAGCAACCTTGGAAATGTGACTGTTCTCTCTTCCCTGTCAATTTGTCAGTGCCTGTTAGAAAACACATTGTTATTTGGGGGTTGTTTGTTTTTGTGGTTTTTTTTTTTATTATTATTATTTTATTCTACTTATAAAGTAAAGGGGAAGGAAGAAAGAAATGAAAAATATTTTCACCACAAGTATGCTGGCCTTCAAGCTGCTCTGAATGAAGGTTTTTATGTAGTAATGTGTTCTCACTCCTGGGGTGTACAGGCCTCTACATTTACTAAATTTGAGAGTGTTCAAAATAATGAGAAATCTGACTTGCTGATCCTGTAGTTCCTTTCAGAAAGAGCTTGGAACTGTTCAGGGAAATCGGCACTACTGCTGTGTCCTGTGTCGGGGCTTTCCAGCCACTGCTTTAAAATGGTCCTTTTCCTTCCAAGGGTGTTGAAAGACTTTCTGCTACAAGCTGATCTCTCTGTGCCTGTTCAAAGTGCAAGGCTGATGTATTTTAGAAATTTATGGACTTCTTGAAGAGTTCAGTCCCTGAGCATCTTCTGAATGAACACGGCACTGCATGTGCTACCCTAGACATGTATATTTATTTGACTTTTGTCACTTTGAGAAATTCTGAAGTGCTTAGGATTTCCTTTGCTTTATAACTAAAACGTGTGATTCTACGCATGCTGGCTGTGCTGTGTATGTCAGTGCTGTGCTTTTGAGAGTACAATATGGTTTCTGCTTCTGCAATTCAAGTCTCTCATAAAAGCAAGGGGATGGAACAGGGAGAAGGGAAACAATACTGGTGTTAGCAACCCTTCAAAAAAGGCTAATTTTGCCTCCTGTGTTTAGAACTGTGTGTAAAGCAAATGTGTATGTCTCTAAGTCCTTCTTTATTTCCAGCTCTGACTCCACTCTGTAGAATCTTGGGTATCTGTAAGGATTGGAACTATCGACATCTTATTACAACTAACATACAATCTTTATCAGTAGAAATCTGAGATTAAAAACTGACCTCCTCTTTGTGGTTTTTATTCATTTACTCTTGAGTTCAATGCTGTTACTGTAATCTATTAATCAGAAAAGCATTTTCTTTCTACATATTTTGTTAATAAGCACATGCTTCCTGCCCTTTACGACCAGGGTTCGTGTTTCAGAAGGATACAGTATGGTAGAAAGGTTTTACAGCAATTGTTTTAATATTTTTGTGATGTTTGTAATTACAACTTTCAGCCACCGAGTTTCAGAGTTCTACAGGAGGGATCAGATTCCCATAGAGGGTTGGGTAACCCATCGCAAGGGCCTGGCACAGCCTGCCCCACGCCCCTCGCTCATACCGAGCCACAGTTTTTCCCTCAGGCTTCATGCAAGGCAGGAGACTGGCAGTCCATCAAGTTTTAATATTAAGACATCTGTATGACAATTCATAAGTAATTTAATTTATTTCTCTGCCCGTGCTATTTCAACACTAATTTTATCAGGCTAGATGAAGTAGCTGCAAAGTGTCTGGAGTGCAAAAGCAACGTGCTGCTGCTTCCTCGGGCAGATGTGGCACTTGAGTGTGATTCCCTACAGGCTGTTGGCGCTCCAGTGAGGACAGCGAGGTGCTTGCCTTCTGGGAGAGTCTTGTGTCCAGATTTTGAGATAGAATGGGAGTAAAGGGGAAAATAAACTCTTCTGCCTGCTTGCGTCCCAAAGTGAGAAGAGCTGCAACTGTTTTATTAGGGTGGGTAAACTGGTTTTGTTGTGGTCCTCTGATTAGCATAATTGTGTAACCATCCAAAAGCAGTCCTGTTAACCTTAAAAAGTTTGCTCGAATGCTTGAACAAGCACATCTTGAAGATCTTAGGCTAACTTGGACTGCAGTTATGACCACTGATTCTGAGGACTTAGTCACATAAACGACAGATTCCTAATCTCAGAAATGTGTATTCTGGTGAATTATTTCTAACAGAAGGCAAAAGACAGGAAACAGGAGTGATATACTTGTCATGCGAAGTGTTTAAAACAAAGCAGGGAGACAAAAGAGCTGTCTTGCATTTATTTCACTCCATAGGTTCGCATTAGCAGAGACTTGGGAAAGTAGTTCAAGAAACGTGTTTGTGCAATGAAGACTGTTACCATAGCTGTTCTGGGGGGGGACTCGACTCAGCTATTGCTGACTTGTTAAGCAGCTTTTACTCTTCAAAAGACAAAGCTGTGTGGAGCCTTTGAGAGCAGAATCCTAATGAAGTTTGCTACACTTGTGCTTTTTTTTCCTCCTGTCAGTCCCAAACCTTTGTAACACGTTGTGATCTATTCAGAGATTAATTTAAAGTGTGAAAGATGGATGGGGCAAAGGCAGGGTTCTGGGTGCTCTCCCTAGCTCCCTTATGGCCCTGTTGCCCCAGTAGGTCAAGCAGAGCTGTTGCCCAGCCTTCAGCTCCTGTCTGTTTCCACTGACTCCATTTCAGAGAAGGAGGTGTCTAGCTAGTACTGTGTGAGGGATGCTGCTGTTAATTTGTGGATATAGAAATTCCAGTATTGGTATGACACTGGCAATAAAAATGCATCAAATTAGTCTAGAAAACGTTCGATATGTACATTTATTGCTTGGAGAAATGAGAAATCAGTCATGGTTTTGGCAGTAAATGTATCATTCTGATCATAGAGTTGCCATGATTTTCTGAGTTGCAAATTGTAGTTACAGATTTTTATGTGCTTCTCCAGGTAGTTGAGGTACTGTAAAGGCCCTAATTTTTTTGTGCATCTGCTAATATCAGGATTTATAGTGGCTGCACAACTGGGAAGCATTGGTACTGCAGGGAAAGATAAGAAGTAGGACACTTAAAAATGATCTTTACTAGGGAAGCAAAGAAAGAATATCTTAATTTTCTGTGTGTAGTTTCTTTGCTCTGACAGACATGAGAAAAATATCAGGCTGTCCTGGAGTAAGTATGGACTATGGTATGTCTTGCTGGATAGATGCTGTGACAGAACTGGAAATCTTGCCAGTTCACAAGCATCAAATTTCACCTCTTAGTTGCAGTGGCCTGCGTGTGGATTGGGGTAGATAACATTCAGTTTTGCTGATGCAAGAATCAGGTAGCTAGTGCCACAGGTGGTACTTGTCCTCCAGCTATGTGAGGGAAATAGGTTCATTCTTCCTATAGGTTCAAACATGACGGTTTTCCAAAATAGATTTAGAGATCCTGCAATCTTCAAATATAAGCAGATGAAGTTTGGGATGGAATAAACTGTACAAGAGCTAATATCTGGAAAGACACTCAAGCAAATGGTAACACTAGCTTTCAGTATAAATAATAACCATCTGATCATGTTACTGAGGAATTTGGGTAATAGGTGTCAATAGCTCACCTACAAATGGAAGTGTAAGTTCTCATTGAAGCCTTTTGTGAATAATCCCATCAAGTACTTCATTGCTTTATGGTTACAATAACTAAGGAATCCTTGGTTTTATTTTGGAAGATCATGTAGTAGAGTATCACAGTTACATGCCAGCCGATACAGAGAAACTGTACAGAAGAAAACAGACTGAACTACTACCTTAAGAGCATTACGTAGACAATATTTTTTGGGTTTCTAGCTAGATCCTCACATAACCCTACCTTTTATTTAAAAAAAAATAAATCAATTTAAGAGGATTCCACTATATATCTGAAAAGTAGCCTGCACTGCAGAATTTAATAGGATTATACTATTGATTCCATCTTTACAATGCTAGCTAGTATTTGCTACTTGTGAACTGCAGACTATTATGTGACTGAACCCAAGGGAAGAGGGATTAGTTTGTAAAAGAATAAGCAGCTTTCCCTTAAACTGCCCTGAACCAAACACATATACCTGTTTTGGTCTCTGTTAGTAAATGCCAACTAACAAAACACCAGTGGCAGCACCTTCTAAACCCAGGTATCTTCTTACAATCACTTACTCAGTCCCCAGGTAGAAGGTAATCAAACCTCTTGTGAGCTGGTATCTGTTGCTGTAATGCAGCTGTTTACAGTTTCTCCAGAAAATTCCACCTGTATGTCTTTAACAAAACAAAAGCTACTAAAAAGTTGTCTGGAAACCCATGTCATATACTGATACTAATGGTTCTCCTGGCAATAAAAGGTACTTTCTGCTATTTTTTAACTTGATGGAGTAAATGCCCAATTGAAATATCATTTCCATAAAAATGTATTTTTTGGAAAGGTAACTCTTCCTAACTGAGAAAATATTTTCTTTACTGAGTCACTTCCTTACATACCAGCACTATTTGTTTATTATTACTATATCAGTGACCATAGTAACTACGTCATGTTTGCAACACCAATTGGCTGCTGAAGTCTGGTACCCTTCATGATGGCAAGTATTTTTATAGAATGGAATTTGTAAGATTTTGAAAAAATAAACTGTTTTTTGAAATTAGTTTTATATGGGGGAGTAATCTTTTCCTCCGGTTCCCACTTTTCTCTGCTGAAATCTCTGTCTTTTGTAGTGAGAGTCTACCAGACTGTTGCTTCCCCTTAATTTTCGATGGCCCTGCTTCCAGAAAGCAGATAGCCAGCCGTGAAAGCACCAGTACAGCAGAGCTGCGCAGAACTTGTTAAGGATGAACACCAGCAAAATGCCGAGATCCCAGAAAACACTGATTACATATCTCTGGGATTGTTTGCAGTCTTCCCTGACTCAGCAGGCTACACTGAACCGTATCAGAGAAACTATTGTAACACCATCTTTACATCCCCTTATTGGGGTAGATGGCAACAAGTTTTTCTGTGAAACAGTTCTCCTCTATTTGCCCCTTCTGGTTCTGTTAGCGTGGAGGTGAGGATGTGGGGGGGGAGAGAGAGGAGAGCTTCAGTACATTACCATTCAACCCTTTGTGCTCAGTAGTCTTTACATTTACATTAGGGGAGGTTTAGAATGGATATTAAGAAAAATTTCTTCACAGAAAGGGTGGTCAAGCATTGGAACAGGCTGCCCAGGGAGGTGGTGGGATCACCATCTCTGGAAGTGTTCAAAAAACATGTAGACGTGGTGCTTAAAGGTATAGTTTAGAGGTGGACTTGGCAGTCCTGGGTTAATGGCTGGACTTTATGATCTTAAGGGTATTTTCCAACCTAAATGATTCCATGATTCTGTGATTTCTGAAGGCTGCAGATGATGGTGGGTTTCAAACTGGTATGAAATGAAGAAGGAAACAAAGAAAAAGTCGAGTAAGAATATCCAGAGTATAATGACATACATGAAGAGCAAACACCTGTCCCACTAGCTTTGTCTGAATGGTTTTCCCCCTCCCAGCAGGTGTATGCTGTTGTGAGTAGTTAACTACTCTGTTACACGGAGAACAGCTTGCTAATAAGCCATGTATGTACCTGGCTCAGTTTGAATCTAAGACAACCTGTAGAAATTTCTAGACCTGGGGCATAAGGGTTGTGATCTTTCATTTAGTTTGATTGGTGTCAAACAATGTCAGCTTCTCACTTTTCCTCTTTGGATCCATCATGTCCTCACTTAATTATTAATTAATTAATTAATGAGGTAATACGAGGTGAAAGTAAAAACAAGACCGTGATCGTTGTTGTAGATGGTCGGGATTAAAGCTGGGGGGGATGTGAATGATTCTGTAAATCTCATTGGAGGAATAATTTCTTCTTTTAAATTAAACAAATGTAGGTGAAGAAATTCTTATCTTTTGTGCTACTTTACTCAGTATTTGAAGTACTTTGAAAATCTGACTCTTCGCTGAGAACCTTAGCTGTGGCTGGCTTGTCAGTCCCATTTATTGAATATATGCATTAGAAGCGTGCCAGAAAACTCCATCACTTTTGCATAGTAGCAGGGACTGCACTTCTACTATTGGTTTTTTGGTGTTTTTTTTAAGAAGTCAGTCTATTTGCCCAATGATAAATGTGCAATTAAAGCTGACGATTGCTGCTAAAGCTAATGTGAATTGTGAGCATAAAGCCTCCCACCTCTTTTAAGTAAGAGGGACGTAGTGCCAGGCAGTGGCATTCAGTCACTGTTCTCTGTCTCATCAGTCATGGGAGAGGGTAGGGGGGACAGTGTATCACTGGTAACTATAAAATATTTCTGGAAACAGTGTGCCTGAGTACCCGGGCTTGGGGAGGACACTGAAAAAACATCATGAAGTGTATCCTGTCCTTTATATGTTTCTGGTAATACAAGTTGAATTTATTAGCAGTTTGTTGCTACAGTAAAAGCATTCACAAGATTTATAGCAGAAACAATAGCTGCAGATGTTCAGTCCTGTTGTATTTATTGAAGGTTTTGTTGAGCTCATGGCATCCTTTGATTAATTGCCATCTGAGGCGTATTTTGTAACAAGGACTGTGTCAGGGTTTTGTGTCACTGTATTTCATAAAGTTCTGCTGGGTCTTTAGGGAGAGGGAGTGCAAAAGCATTAACTTAACAGGTGTGTAGGCAAGTGGTAGAAGTAATAACTAATTGAGTGCCAATCAGGATTTATACGTTTAGAGAGCACCTCCTCAAGTAATGATGGGGTTTACATTTTACTTTAACACAGAGTAGCCATTATCTTATTGCTGGGATGAGTTTCCAGAGTGTGCACTGTAACAGCCCAGAACTTTCTCAACCGTTTAAAAAGAAGATGGAGGAGTACATGGTAGTCTGTAGTATTTTCCTTTCCTTTATAGCAGAGTGAAAAGGTAATAATATGTGCAAATCATGGGAATATAATAACATCAGGTTTAGCTTGCCAGAATTCTTGCAGTATTTGGAGACACGCACATACAAAAGTGATGATCTTAATATTTAGATGGTCTCATAGAAACACATGAGAAGATTATGGGTGACTGAGTGTATCAGTGTGATCTATTGATAAGATTATTTTAATTATTTTTAGAGCCTGCCAACTCCCCCCCTTCTTATTTATGTTTTCAGAAACATAATTTAACCTAGAATCTAAAGATTAAACTAGGTCCTTGCTTTGTGCAAGCTGTCTTCATAAATACCTTTTGTGTGGCCACTATAATCTGACAGTAGATCAGTTTTATTGTTACTGCTTTTGCAAAAGTGTGATTGATTGGGTGTTTAGCAGGGAATTAAAAAAAAAAAAGTAGAAAATTGATATAATTGTAACACCAAATATTCGTATAACATGTTTTGTGGAATTACCCATACAACAAATATATTCCTATAACTTTTATTATTTCATAAACGCTGGACTGCTAGCTTTCTTCTTCTTTTTTTTTTTTTTTGGTCAAAAAATATCAAATGTGGGTTTTGTTTTGGGGTTTTTTTGAGTGTACCTATTTGAAAGTGCTACCTTAAGAGTTTTGTGATTTTTTCAGGAGTGAATGTGACCCTTAGTAATTTGTATCTTACTAACTCATTTGAATTGTGTGCTTAGTCCAGGCCCGATTCCTTCGGTATCTCTAATGGTGTTTTGCTTTATATTTTCTTGATCTGAAAATGTGAATACTAATCAGTTATCACTTCAGTGTAATATTTCAACACTTAAAAAATATTTTTGACCAAATCCCTGGTATTTGAGGCAGTTAATTTCTTCTCTCATTGTGATAAAAGAAAAGTGATAGAAGAAATTAGGCCCAAAACTTAGAGAAAGGAGGCTAAAATACTTGGGTTTAGTACTGTGTATTTCAAGCTTGTTGAATGAATTAAAGCATGTGTAGCAGAGAATGCTTCAAATAGCAAAGTGGGACACATCTTTCCCCATGCCTTTGTAGCACTGAGGATTTGGTCATGCATGAAACATTTGTACTTATCTGTACGTATTTATATCAAATTGACACCAGAAGAACAAAACCTGAGACAGTACAGATTTCATGGTGTGTTTAAAGATGGTATGCCCTTTACAGGATCTAAAAGTTAATAGTTGGAAGTTCAGTGCTTTCTACATCCTTGTCTGTTACTGGAGGATTAGATAGGCTTTCTAATAGCTATTTCTGTTAATAGCAACAACTGACCCAACTGAACTTCAGGGGGAAAAACCCCAATGCTTCTGGAGGGTGTCTCTTCCTTTGGTGCTGCACCTTTTTCTCTCCTTCTCTGTGATGTTTATTTTTTATTTTAATCTAATGATGGTTGTACTGGTGGCAGAGAAGTTGCATAAAACATCAATATGAAATTATAGTTCAGAGGGACTAGAGAATAAAAAGGCCCAAATCTCGGAAATTGTAGCTGCCCTTGAGCCCAGTAGCAGGTGCAGGTGCCCAGGTGGTGGTGCCAGGGGGGGCAGGGACCCCTGTGAGGGGCGGTGGGGGCTGCCCCCGCCAGGCACAGCTGGTTCCAAGGGCTGCAGGGCCCGGCTCAGCCCCTCTGTGGGAGAAGGCAGAACATTCCTGAGTGAAGCTGAGCCTGGGAAGAAGGAGGGAAGGTGGTTTTAAATTTATTTCTTGCTATCCTACTCTGTTCTTAACTGGCAATAGATTAAACTAATCTTTCCCCAAGTCGAGCCTGTTTTGCCTGTGATGGTAACTGGTGAGCTATCTTCTTGTCCTTATCTACACCCTCAAGCTTTTCTAACCATATTTTCTCCCCTTGTCCCCCTGAGGAGGGGGAGTGAGGGAGCGGCTGGGTGGGCGGCTGGCAGACAGCCAAGTCTAACCCACCCCAAGCTCATCTCTAACCTGATTTTTTTAAATGCAGCACCAAACAAGCAAAAAACCTGCCCCCTCAACTCCAAACAAACCAAAAAAGCTTTTGCTGAGAATGTAAAGAAATGTAACGTGAATGATGGCAATCCTTTTTATTTCCTTCTCAGAGGGAAATGAAAATAGTGTTGTTGAGAAATGTCAAATAAAATACCTCCAGCATTTTAAATAAGGCTTTAAAATACTGTATTTTCTAAAATCAGGGGGTTTCACCAGTGTCTTTTTTAAAACAAAACACCAAATACTGCAACAATTATTATAAAGAAAATACTAAAGCAGTAATTTTTATTGCATCGCCTGTGTTAGTGATGTAATAATTTCTTTTCAAGAATGTCATTATGTCTGGTAAATATTTAGTCCGTATGCTTGTATAAATCCAAACTGATTTAATCTGAAGTCAGCTGGACAGCTAAGGTCAGTAAATTGTTGATGCAACTGATAAATGGTATGTAATTATTTAGGCATCTTATTACAAATCCATTTCTAAATAAAACAAAGGACACTCAATTATATAGATGCTACAAATCTTCCATATCATTTTGGGGCTTGGCGTGTGATTCACAGGAGTCGTTAACTTCCATTGTGAGCACCAAATGGAGCGCAGATATCCAAATGCAGGAGTTTGGTATTGTTCCAGCTGCTGTTACAAGAGAGAGGACAGGAGTAACGCTACAACAGTAGTTTCCTGGTCCTCTCTCTTTCCACTGTCTGCACTTGAGTCATCTGCACATCCCTCCCTGCTCCACTTCTGACCTCAGGTCCCAGGAAAGCCATAAGCATGTGGCTGCTCCTGAATAGTGAGGGTTAGGTGCTGGGAGGCAGCATCCATGTAGGAGTGGAATCTCTACCATGGCATGAACGTCTGATGCTGGTATAGGCTTTGCCAGCTGGGCATCCCTGTATTTAAACTGTGTGAAGGTCTCCATTTGTAAGTGTTTGTCCATTATGCAGATGAGTTACATCATGGAAGAGCAATTCAGGAAAGCAGCCAGGTATCCACAGCCTTGCTGATGCTGCTGTACCCTGCTCTTTGCTTAAAATAAAAGAAAGTCCTCCCCCTGAGGGCAAAAGTCCTGGGAGCCTTGTTCTGGATAAACATGTATTTAAGTTTTCAGCTTAAAAGGAGAAGGCAGGACAGAAAAGAGATTTCTAGTGTAGAGTAATGGAAGGGTAAGAACAGACTCTTTTCACCTATGGAAAGGTACAGACTGCAGTGGTGGTAGCCACAGCATAAGCAGGAATATGCATCTCTGTTGTAGGAAACGTGAACATTGTCCCATGTCTTCAGGACCGGTTGTTTTAATCTGTTGGTTCCGTTTCAATTTGTGCCTCTATCTAGCTTCTCTGCTTTTCTATGTTGAAAGGGTCAGCTGAGTAGTTAGTTCCATTGTTGTGTTGCTTTTGAAAATGAGGGAACAAAAATGGTCTGTCTATTATTATCATGACAGTCTAAAATTCTTTATCTTGAGAATTTCCACCAGTTCTTTATTCACCATCGAAGCATTTTCAAGAGACAGTTACAAGTAGTATCCGCATGAGTTCGGTCTGGCTATGCTTTGCTGGTTTGGAGAAATTATGTTCTGAGTAGCTTTTCTGTGCTTGTTCTTTCACTCTGCCATTCATGAGTGAATATTCATGGATCATTTCCTTTCAAATATTTACTGAGGTGTCTGTTTTTTGTGTGTTAAGTCTTCATATGAAACAAGCAAGATAAATTTAAGAAAGCATGTTAATTAGAGCCCTAGAAGCTATAAATATTTCACTATTTAATAAAATGGTGCTGCAAGATGTAAATGATTAAATGGAACATGGTTTAGATACTTTAAACTATATAACTTAAAATTATGCATGCTTTCACACTTACAGATGGGACAAAGCCTTGATATATTGCAACCCGTATTTTTTGTTTCTCAGTGACTGAAACTATTCCCCCCCCCCCCTTTTTTTTTTTCCTCCAGAGTGATATTGTAGGAATTGGTCCTCCCTTGCTGAAGTCTAAAAGAATTACGCTTTTGGAAACAGAGGTAGGTAACTTGTTTTATATTTCTATCTCCAGCTTATGGACTACTGATTTAAAGAATGATGCAGTCACTTTAATTATCTTATAAGATCATGAAGAAATAATAAGTAATAAAGAAGTTGATAATGTGAAGCATCAGGGTCAGGTAATATGATTTAGGAGTATTGTGAATACAAGTCAAGTCTCATTGTACTTCCCCTTACTGAAAAGGTCAGGAGTGATTTTTGTTTAAAATTCTGAATGCTTTCTATTTGAATAATGAAAATGGGAAATGAAAGGTATTAAAAAAAATCTGGTTAATGTAAAACAGTTAAAAACGTATGTTTTCCTTCAGTGATGTAAAAAGGTTTGTGTTGCAAGAACAATAATACTATTTTCACGGTTTATTTACATCTGCTTTCAATTTCTGGTGCTTTCCTTTCTGAACCACAAAGCTCAAGATGCATTACTGTGCTGTGAGAATTTCATCAAAATTGAACGCAGCTATATATTTGCATTTTGGCAGCCTGGGAAGGAGGGTCACACGTTTACAATAAGTACAAAGCGCTTTATTATTCCTTTTCGTCCCTGAGAACAGGGCAGACTGTGTGAATGGTTTTGATAGCTTTTCCATGAAAATCTGATGTGAAACCAAACTGCAGACCCTGCTTTGAAGCAAAGTCAGCAATGAGGGAATATACATTTCCAATTAAAATGAGAATACTAAAGAAGTGGCAATAGAAATATAGTAAAAAAAAAAAATTGTTGATTATGCAAAGCAGATAAATACAAATTAATAATAAAATTTTGTGACTTGGGATTCTGAGCATTGCTTATGGCCTCCTTGTGTTCTTGGGAATTTGACTTTACATTCTTTCTATGTTACTGAAGCAGGAGATCCATCAATAGTAATTGCTTTTCTGTAGCACTCTTTCTGTTTTGGGGTGGTTTTATTTTTTTCTTTTTAATTTTGATGGACCATTTGCTTGCAAAAAACCCAAGATGAACCCTGATATTATGTTCCCTGCTAGAGGTTCTAAAATAACCTGAGACTGTTTTCTCTTGAAATAGAAATGTGTATGTTGCAGCTATGCTTTGATACTGCAACTCTATGGCTAATGTTCAGGTGTTATTTGCTGCCCTTGCTGTCATCTTGTATGTAAGATGACAAAGAGAAAAATTAAATGGCATGGATTCTTGGACATCACGTGTGATTTCTCAAGTGGCATTCTGACTTGATTATTTCTTGCTTAAATTATACCTTAATAGATATTGGCAGCTGAATAGTTGACCAGCAAAGAATAGACTTTTCTATCCTAATCCACGACATTTGAATTTGGAGAAAAAAAATCGGTAGATTGAATATTATGAAGAACAGCTGCTAAATACCTACACTTCATCTCTGGGCAGCTCAGTGTTCTGGGAGAGAGGCAGGCTGAATTACACACAGAATTATAAGGTAATCTTGGGGATATTACAAAGAGTCTTAAGACAGATGGCAGCACTTACCTGCACCTGCCTTGGACAGATGAGGAGCCTTTCTTTGGCATGTTGACATTTCTTTAGAGAAAGATGCCTGGAAGTTCAGTTACGGTTCACTTTTTTTTTTTTTTTTTTTTTTTTTTTGATGCTAGGTGTAACGAGACACAGAAATTTTAGTGATACTAGTGAGGTCATCAGAATTGTGTGCTTGCATCAGCTAAATATGCTTTAAATGTTTAAACTTCAGAAACTCTGCTAATCTCTTTTTTAGGTTTTTAATTGCCCAACACATCATAGTACTTACACAAATTATTTCAGTGCTATTGTGCCATGCTATTTGGATACGTATACTGACCTAGGTTTATATTGACTTGGAAGAATTCTCAATTCACGTTTCATAACCTTAACTCTGTTAAGAAGACTGGCCTCCAGCAGAAGGAGGAAGAGCATAGAACAGATCAGAAAATCTTTGCCATAATAGTAGGATAAGTACAAATAAATGGGGTAGGAAGGCAAATATAGGGCTGAAGTCATAATGAGTCATAATCACACAAGTGAACAGATGCCCAGCCATCAATATGAGATAGATATTTAATTAAAAAAAAAGTTTCAGCTAAAAATAACGTCTGTAAAATTTATTTTCTGCTATCACAGCAGCAGGTGTTGTTATGTGGTAGTAACTTAACTCTGCTTCAATAAAGTATTTTGCAAAAGCCAGATTGTGACAGCACTACTTCAGCTGACAAGTGCCCTGCTCCAAAAGGGCTCCCATTAGCTTCACTTAAATTCATGGTATGTTCCCTGTGAATTCAAGGAGAACACTTGTTGCAGCACGAACTTCAGAAATCCAGTTGACTATTAGATGTGTCAGCCAGGACTGACAAGACTGAGAGCTTACAAGTACTCGGGTATTTTTACTTTAAACATGATTATTACTGTCCCACAAAGTGGGTAGAGTGAACTTGAACCTTAAATGAAATGCATCTAACCTATTTTCAGTTTAGGAAAAATAAGCCCAGTCAGATTCTCTTCTTAATAGTTCCTGTCACTTCATATTATTCACGTGAAATTTTTTATATGTAGCCTTTTGTCCCCTGATTAGAAACTCCAGCCCCTTGGTTGTGGGAATAATATATCCAAATGACAATGAGGGCTTGATCTGTCATGCTAGTGATGTTGAGCATACTTCTCTAAAGTCAGTATCCAGATCACTGGAAGCTGTAGAAACTCAGTTGCAGTCAACCATACTAGTGTGGTTTGCCTTGAGAAACCAAATGATTAAGAATTCTGTCCTTCATTTTGAAAGAAGAATACAAGTTTAGTGAAGTAATTTCCTTTCCTAATCAGGTACATGTAGTTTCCTTTAGGCTGTGTAATGTCATTAGAAGAGCCCATGGTGGATTTGGATTTCAGCTGATGTGGGGTGGATCGTAAGCCTCTATTAAGTGATGAGATGGTGAAGCATACTGGTAAACTAGTGGGAATGGCTAACAGATTGAGGAGGAGAGAAGTAAGGTGATAAAAGATGCTTTGAGAGAACATGTGTCTGTATCAAACAGGCAAAGCTAGTGTTTTGCCACACTGTTTGTTCCAGAGTTTAGGAATGTGCTGAAGCAGGGTTTTGCCTTCTCCAGCGAGAAGCCCCTGGAACAGGCTCAAAATGCAGTGCCAGTAGTGGGAGTCTGAGACTAAAACAAGAAGATGAACTGTAAAGAATCTGTTAGCATAGTATTGCCTGAGAGTCCTGAGGAAATTAAGAAATGAAGTGACGGAGTGAATGGTTGTGTAGCATGACCTTACACTAAATCAGCCTTGATATCAGGGGAGTAAAAGGTGGTAACTGCAAATACTACTTTTTGGTTTGATCCTACACAGGGTAGGGTTCCTGTTGAAATCCCAAAGAAAATATGCTGGAAATTGGGCTGGCAACCTCGGTAAATAATTTGGGAAAAAAGGGGTAAATAATAACATGACAGTTAAGTACACAGCTGTTCAGTCAGCTTTATATTTGACTTTCTGAAGAATGCTCATGTGATGTGACTGAAAGGCGTGCAGAACTACAGTATTCATAAATGCAAAGTAATGCACTTAAGGACAAGATAAAACAGCTGCATCGACATATATGCAATGTTGGGCTCTAATTTAGTTCTTAGCACTTAGGAAAGACAGCTTGGAATTATATTAAAGAACCAGAATAGACCCAGAGTGGGAAAGAACAGAGGTGTGGAAGAGGAGAGAGGCTTACAAGAAAGATGAAACTTACTCTTCAAATGAGAGAAGAAAAAAAAATATTACAGGAGAGGTGAAATGTGATGGGGATTTATGAAATCATGAGAGTATAGAGAAGTTGAATAGGAAGTGATTGCTCACTGTTTCCGACAATGCCAGTTCTAAGAGGTGCCCAATTCAAGCAACAGCTCTAAAGTAGACAATAATATCCCTCTTCCCGCTTTGAGAGAAGTCACTCATTTAAACTTATGGCTTCTAGGGGTAGGGAGGCCGAGAGAATAAGAAGAAAAAAAAAAAAAAAAAGGAGAATCCAGTGTCCATTATGTCCATTAGTGGCTATAAAACATCTTCCCTAAAAAAGTGATTGTCAGATG
The DNA here is from genome assembly GCF_017639655.2 of Falco naumanni. Classification (NCBI taxonomy): domain Eukaryota; kingdom Metazoa; phylum Chordata; class Aves; order Falconiformes; family Falconidae; genus Falco; species Falco naumanni. The sequence goes on from NC_054054.1 coordinate 9,539,145, forward strand.
CTTGTATGGTATTGTACAGAAAGATCTTTCTTCTGACACATACTTTGTGTCACAGTTCTTATGCTCTTCCCTTGAACACCTGTGAATAGCTTGTTGTTGGAGGTCAGGTAACAGAGTAAGCAAACCTTTGCTCTGGTGATTTATAAGGGTTTATCCATTCATATATTTTAACTCCATTTTAAAATGTTGGCATCCTGAAGAACAAATGCAACAGATAGCAATTTCTTATTTAATCAGGGGAGCTTTCAGAGTTAGAGATGGGAAGCTATTGCTTGAGTACACTATTTCATAGAATCGTTTAGGTTGGAAAAGATATTTTTAAGATCATGAGCTCCAACCCTTAACTTTGCACTGCCAATTCCACCACTAAACCATGTCCCTGAAGGCCACATCTGCATGTCTTTTAAACACCTCCAGGCATGGTGACTCAACCACCTCCCTGGGCAGCCTGTTCCCGTGCTTGACCACCCTTTCAGTGAAATTTTTCATAATACCCAATCTAAACCTCCCCTGGTGCAACTTGAGGCCATTTCCTCTTGTCCTGTCACTTGTTACCTGGGGGAAAAGACCGATCCCTGCCTACAGCCCCCGTTAGGTAGTTGTAGAAACCATTAAGGTTCCCCCTCAGCTGCCACCTCTCCAGGCTAAACACCCCCAGTTCCCTCAGCCGCTCCTCACAAGACTTGTGCTCCAGACCCTTCACCAGCTTTGTTGCCCATCTCTGGATGCGCTTCAGCACCTTGAAGTGAGGGGCCCAAAACTGAACACAGTATTATTCATGGTGTGGCCTCACCAGTGCTGAGTACTGGGGGATGACCACCTCCCTTGCCCGCTGTTTCAGATACAGGTCAGGATGCTATTGGCCTTCTTGGCCAACTGGGCACACTGCTGGCTCATGTTCAGCCGGCTGTCAACCAGAACCCCAGACTCTTTTCTGCCTTTCCAGCTTTCCAGCCGCTCTTCCCCAAGCCCGTAGCGCTGCGTGGGGTTGCTGTGACCCCAGTGCAGTACCCTGCAGTCCTCCTTGTTGAACCTCATACAGTGGCCTCGGCCCATGGGTCCAGCCTGTCCAGACCCCTCTGCAGAGCCTTCCTGGCCTCCAGCAGACCAACACTCCCCCCCCAGCTGGGGGTCACCTGCAAACTTACTGAGGGTGCACTCAGTGCCCTCATCCAGATCATCAATAAAGACATGAAACAGGACTGGCCCCAGCACTGAGCCCTGGGGAACGCCATGTGTGACCGGCCACCAGCTGGATGTAACTCCATTCACCAACACTCTTGGGGCTCGGCCACCCAGCCAGCTTTTTGCCCAGCGGACAGTGCACCTGTCCAAGCCAAGGAAGGAAAGTAAGGCCCAGCCTTCAGCAGTAGGCATGGATCTGGTCTTTTTGGCTCTTTGCTGATACCTCATTCCCGTGATAACTCCACATGCAGTGGAACCTCTGGGGCAAAATGGAGTGGAAGCTGAAATTAAAACTCAGCAAATCGCCTGGCAGAGGTAGGGACCTTGTTTACTGAGATAAAATGCTTAGAACATGGCTGCACTGAGCATCTCTGATCTGGATGAAACTGGTTGACAATGAGCCTCAACCATGCTGGTTATGACAGAGCAACTCACTGGGATCACTATGTAAACACACGGCTTTCAGACGGTACTGTAGTGTCAGGTATAGGCACCAGCGGAATGAAAGTCTCCAGAACCGTGGGCGTGCTTGTCATCTAAATGGTGGTTCAGTGCCCCATGATATTTGTGGCTTTATTCCTGTATGCTAAACAAAAATCTCTTAATTCTTTTGCTTTAACTCTGTCTTAGGATAGAATGAAATAAAAATCTCTCAAGGTTATAATTTTTTTTTTTGTCCTCAATGATAATTCAGAATACATGAACAATAATGAATGTGATTGCATTTAACCCTTAAATTTATTTACATTTACACTTACATTATTTCTCTTGCTTGTGGGTGGCTTTCTGGGCTGGTTATAATACTTTCCTCCCCTCTCCCAAACCTGCAAAGCTCTCCCCAAACATTCCATTAAAGCTTAACATTGGAGCAATCAAATAGCTCTCAGAACTGTAGTATGCAGATAGTAGGTGGGCCTAAGGCATACATTACATAGGACTAGGCTATATATATATATTTTATTTTTTTTTCTTCTGTTGGTGCATTTTCAGTGCCAGTGCTTGAGCTGGGTTTAACCTTTTTTTCCTAGGAATTACATTCTCCATGCCTGTGAGCTGCTTTCCAAATAGAACTGGAGATTCCTAAGTGTGAACCTACCTCCATGAGCAGGGGCTTGAAAAGAGACTTGTGATCCTTTTATTGTCTAGGACCATGGTAAAAGTTTAAGGGCTCACAGAGCTGATAGCTGGAAAAATTTTTAGAATTGCCTCGCTGCCGCTTCTGTCTTGAGTAGAATGGCTTGTCAGTGTGATGCCAAAATGGCACAGAGTAACTGCTCAGAGACCAGTTTTGTCTTTAAACAGCAAAGTATTCATTTCGTGCAATGTTGGGGAGCTAGCTGATTGGCACCGGACAAACTAGCTCCGGAGTGTTGAGTGCAGTTAGGTATTTTATACAGTTTTCGTGAGAGGTTACACAACGTCTTTACGTACATACTCATTTGATTTTGACACCTAATCATTCCGTTCACAATAGGTGGGATGTAGGTGGAGTAGACCTTTCAATTTTCTTTGTTCAACGATTTCCTGACTTGATGGTCTCCCTATCTCCTTCAGGTGCCCACCTTATCTTTTCTAATTATTCAGAGTACATTGCTTTCTCAACACAAAGAGAGCATCACCTAGAGCATTGTACCAAACTCATCCTGACCAATCTTTTTATTTTAAGACCTTGTTCTGTTTTAGGTGAACTTCAAATTAAGAAACTCCCTTAAATGTCCAGTGTTCTCTGCTTGTCAGAGACCTGTTTGCATCTGTTAATGTACGTCTGCTGTCATTCTATCCAGCTGTATTTATGAGAAATAGCTTTGCTGTAGTCTGCCTTCCCGAACATCTGTAACAAGCCTATGAATTCATCTGATGACTGTATTATTAGGGTGGGGAATTGCTTGGAGCAGTCAAGAAATGGTTTTCTCTGTGTTAAACCAGTAGAAAACTGCAGTGCCATCAGGGATATCAAGACTACTAATATAACCTGGATTTACATTGGAATAAAGGAAAATTCCACTTTTTGGTTCTAAAATTCGTTAACTCTGACTGTAAACACAAGAGTGTTTAATTGTTTTATTACTTTTCATAGATCATTCCCTGTCTGTATACAATTCACATGTGTGTAGATACTGCTTATTGATTTTATTTTTTTTTAAACAGGTTTATATTAATAGCCTTGATTCAGGTAAATGAAATTTTTTTGAAAAATTTATGTAATATTCTCCTGAACCTTGTGGTTTACTGTTGTAACATTTACAAAGTCTATTCTTCTGACCTTATATGCTAGCTCAGGCTTTTGTCTAGAGGCCTATAGAATAAATGTTAAGCAGAGGTTTATGCTAATACGCACATTAGTTTGCGAGCTAAATGTTAAGGTAATACTTCAAAAGGAAAAAGTAGAATCAAAGGAAATATCATCAAGATGGAAAAACTGAACAAACATATACAGTGTAATACATCCGTTTTCTTCTGTTTTGCTTAATTGTACTTGAAGACATGTAACCTTTAATATATAGGCTCTGCTATTCTCTGGCTTCGATGAGAATGTTAATTTGTAGTATTCTTTCATTTACCAGCCTTCTGATAATCAGAATGACTACATTTCTTTACACTACAGAACTAAATAACTACAGAATATTTTTTAATGGATGGAATGTATGCAGGAAAAAAAATCTTTACATAATGAATCATATTATCTACTGATGAAAAGAAAGTAAAATTGTTAAAATACATGTTTTTTCTAAATATGGTTTGCTTTTGTATAATGATGGTTTGAAACACTTATTTCAAATATGCTCTGTAAAGTGCAAACAGAAATTTGTCCTTGTTATACATTTTATATTTTTCAGATCTGAATAATATTTTTTTTAAATGGTCATTGAATAGAACTTTAAGAGAAACAAATTTTATTCATACTAGAAATGTTTATATGAAAATAATGTGAAGAACATCCTCAGGATAAGCAGTCATTAATTCTGTAATAATATATAATATTACCTCTTATTCATCAGAAAAAAAATGATTTAGGTATTTTTTTCCACTCTGTTCACTAATTATGCTGCTTAATGTTCTTTCTTTATTCAGTTGAGGTGAAGTAACTTTTAAACAGACCAGTTTGAAGCAAACTATATACTAACTACTGGTTAGGTTTTCTTTTTGAGTATTTTATGCTTCTGTCTACCTATAGCAGCAGCAAAGTTGCTGTGGAGCTGTTGCTCCAACAAATCAACGAATACAAAGCTGACTGACTTTGTCCACCAGTAGCTCCTTCCTTAGCAGAGAACTACGGAGACCTACAGATCCAAGTACAGAGCAGAAGTCATAGGAAGGAAGTTTTGATTCCTTATTTAGAAGGTTTTGAGTTATTAGTACTGCATTAGTACACAAACCTTAATCTCTTTTATGAAGAACAGGGTTTTTCTGTCTGAAGAATTTTTAGAAGGCAGGAGCTGATCAGAGAAGTAGCTGATAGCCCTTGCAGTTGGGTGTCACTGTTTGGGTTTCTCTGGGGCTTCCTGCTGTGCCATACGGAAACTGTGTTCACCTGATCCCTCTGAAGTTAGGCACTTGTTAACACCTGGCACGGCTTAATGCACCTTGACGTAACAAAAGGACATAGTTTGTGCACTCCTTCACTGTGGTCAGTGAAAAATCAGTTTCCCACTTGTCACACAACGGTCTATAGGTATGATATATAGCTGAAAACATCCACGCAGTAACAAGAAAGGGATGTTTGTGTTCCCTAATGTCATTCGGGTCATTAAGAGCCAAAGCCAATGTGTGCGTTTCTCCCCGTGTCTATCTCTTCATCCTTAGCTTGTCTTATACCATGGCTGGTAAAAGCTCCTCAGGGCTCCCCAGGGCCTGGAATGCACCCAGCACCCCTGACCCCCAGGGAGAGATCTGCCCATAGGTATTTCATATGTACTATACGAAGTGTCCACCAAGTGATACATCCCAGTGTATACTGCTTTCAAATCTTGCTGTTACGTGTTGTCCTATCTCGTGAGGTATGCAGTAGTTCTCAGGGAAGAACTGCATCCTACTGTGTCCTTGGTAGAAGCAATGTCATGTCCTTCTGTAGGCCATATCCTGATGTGCCTAATTAGTGGAGCAATACTAGAAAATACTATGAATTCCTGGTGCCTTTCATCATGTTGCTTGGCATTTTCATACACAGGTGTATTAGCTGTACAAATACTTAAGCCAATGAAAAAGGGCAAGGAGAAGGATAATTATTGTGTCTGACTAAATTAAATCTGTGTTGAGGATTTTTCTGCTTTAAATAAAGTACTTCTTATGTTTGAGGCTGACCTTTGGTTATTATCTAGAGTTGTTTGTCCATATGTTCTCATAATCCTGTTTTCTTTCAAGATCTTCTTACTGGTACATTGCTTTCATGGAAGGTATTTAGGCCTTTAGTTGAGAGTAAGCATTTGTTTTCTTTTAGTAACGACATCAGAAAAAAATAGTAATATTATATACTGATACATGCTAAATCGTTGACTTAGGCCTAAACCTACAAAATGAACCATGCAGCAGATGTTGCTTTTTCGTTCCATGCACTGCAAGTCAGGCTGACTGACTACAAGAGGTAAAGAGGTAGGATTAAGTACAGATTGTACACATCCTTCTTCCCACCCCTCCAGCTATTCTTGTTTGTATGGTCATAAGCCTATAAATTTGTAATGGGATACTGTCCTAATCTATAGTATCTAATAGAATATGATCACATTACAAGAAGGAATAAATAAAAAAAGTAGAAAATGTAATCACATGTCGCTGAAAGGTATAACTGAAAACACAATGAATATGTTTGTATTCTGCATTTTAAAACAGGCTGACCTATTTATATTATGAGGAATCTTCAAATTAACTGAAATGTGAATATTTACTGGGAATATATTGATAAATGCCAATATGTCCAGTAATTTATGAATTGTATCTACTTCTAGAATTCTAATTTCTTCTGCAGAAAGCATTTATTATACAAAAAATACTAAATACACTTTTATATAATAAATATATACATTTATTTCAACTCCTTCCTCTTCAATCTCCTATATATGTTGAACAATGATCCTAATACAGTTAATTCAAAAATGTATTTGTAAACAAACACAAAATTTATGCAGGTTTCAGAGTTAGAACTGTTTAGGCAGTGGATTTGAGCAAAATTCTTCAAGCGTGTTCTTACCTTTTAAGATTGTATTCAGTCAAGGATTATTACTAGCTGAAACTTTTTCTGCATTGCATTCTTAAAGCCTATTGTTTCCTGCCTATGAAGTTAGTCGTTAAAACAAAATTTTAATGTATTCACAGACACACTGAAGAGTCCATGAGAAAAGTATTTGGTCTGTAAGGATAAGTTATTTTATTTTTTTCAGTTTTATAACAGGTAGTTTCGATGTAGTGAGATGGTTTCATCTGTAATGTAGGAGCTGAATACAGCTTGTGTGTGTTCTCTGTATAGGGATCGTACCCTATACAAGGTTGTAGGGTAACTACAAAGGTAGTATCTTCTCCTGGTGCAGAAGTGAGCATCTCCTGCTTCATACAAGGAAATTATATGTTTCACACAATGTACAAAGCAAGTAATATACTGCAAAACCGAGACTTGCATCCAGTCTGTAGAAGTCCTTTCACTCAAAAGAGTAAATCTGGTCTGAGAAAGGGGTTATACATCGAGGAATATGTGAAACACTTGGAGATTCACTTCTGTATTGAGAGAACTTGCTGAAAGGAGGAAGGGGAACTGAACCCCTTGTGTGTGTCAATGCTATGACAATGCTATGAGTCAGCTGATTAAATAAGCCATGAGCAGAATTTATTCCCAGGTAAAAATGGAGGGTAAAAACATGAAATGAATACTTGCCTGGGACATCAGGTTCATATTCTTCTGTATGGTAAACTAGATTGCACATGAATGACAATTCTAAAATAAGAAAGAAAATGCTTTTTAATCTATGCTAATGTTTAGGGGTTTGGTATAATTTTATTTTTCAATTAAATTTAGAACTTACATAATATAATTCAATTTTATGAAATCTATTAAATTTTAGCAATATTTTTTTTACTGGCTAAACTTTTCAATTATTAAGGACAACGTGGCTTAGGATTATTCAGTGTTGCGTGTTATTTTTAGAAGCTGTTTTCATTCTGCTGATCAATGCGTTTTATCATAGAGTAGATTGTGCTTTATCTTGAAACCACGTCATTAGGAAGCATTTTAGTGAGGTCTTGCTTGCTTTATTTAAAGGCTATTTATACAACAGTTTGCTTCAAGCTTCTGTTTCCTTCGTGCTAGAACACATGACATCTCTGTTCTGCATTACATATGTATCGGTAGACTTTCCCCATCTGCTCCTCTTACACGCTTCCTTGTTCCTCTCTTGCTAGGCGTATTTAGAAACTGCAAGCATTGGTGTCGCATCCTAGGCTGCTCTGGCTGGTGACATTCTCCTTTCCTTTAAACCTGGAGCTGGCCAGGTTTTGTTTGGTTTATTTTTCTCCTTTGTCTTTGATTCCACCAGGAGTTTCAGTGGTTGCACGTCTTGTTCCGTGATGCTAGGAGAGATGCAGGTATTCCTGTTTCACAAAAGGAAAATGTATATGTGAGGATGCTTTTTGGAAGGTACTTCCCCTGTGCCAATCTTTATATTGAATCCTGGGGAGGGGAAGGCTAATTACAGATCCCCCTAATGATTTCTGCTCTTGAAAAAAATGCATGAAGGTATTGGTTGCCAATGTGTACATTGATGTCCCTGAGCAAAAATTAGTGGAGGGCAAATTACATCTCCTGCCTAGCCTGTATTAGGAATGTTTTTCAGTCAATGACATAGCCAACTATTTTCTTAAGTAATATTGAAGTTTACAAAACACAGGAGCCTGGAAGGATGGGCTGTCATAGTTAGTAGTTAGAGCAGTTAGAAAGTCTATTTGCAAAGGGTGTTACAGAGGGAGATAGCTAGGAAGGCATTCTGCATTAGGCTTTTCCCACTGTTTCTGAGTCTTAAATGTGCTCGTCCATCTCATGACTGAAGCTGGCAATAATAAAACTATTTAGGTGGAACCCCAGTGAAATTAGAAAGAGGAACGTCTTAGACTTGACCAGACCAGTGACATGCTTAAAATTCTGTCTGATAATGTTACTGAATAAATCTCTGTAGGAAAAATGTAAATTTTGTTAACTTTTTTCTGGTTTTTTTGTTTGTTTGGTTGGTTGGTTTGGTTTGTTTTAAATCACTGACTTAATGGCTTAATCATGAAGGAACTCTATGCCTTGTCATGCAATATCTGGTAAAATAAATACACATTAAAAACATTTGCTGTAACACTATGAACTGCGTTCTGGGGTTTCCATAGGGGTTCTTTTCCCTAGGGTGTGTAATCCATAGTTGTTGTAGCCTAACTCCATATTCTGTATTGTTCTTATAACATGGAATTACAGTAACTTTGTATCCTGTAGTGTATTTAATTCCATCTGGGACAACTAAAAAATGACTTGAAAAGAATTTTCTTCTAGAGATATTGTTGGCAATTTGAAATTTTATGTCTGTGTAGAGCTGCTATGGGTTTCTTTGAGCTTGGTTTTGAGTGTTTTCATCAAATAAGGAGGAAAAACTCCTGTGTATTAGCAGTTATAATAGAGATCCATGATAAAATTAACCTGAATTTAGGAAAAGTATTGGGGACTTTTTAGTTGTACAGATGTAGAACACATTCTTTCTACTTTATATACTGTATATAATATGTTTACACATAGAGTAATCCTTTGCTAATCCTATGTAAGAATCCCTCCTTTTCTTGATGTTGTGGTAATGCTGAGAATTTTGTGCTGCGAGGCTCCGTAAACCTGGTGGTCAAAAGATGTCTTAATAAAGAAAATGTTAATTCAAAACTGACTTGACGTGCAAAGCAGTATTGTAACTTCTGGGTTTTCTTAGAAATCTCTGAATACTCCACTTTTTTTCTGGAAAGCATCTAATGTTTCCCCAGATGTTTAGCATTTCTTTATCTGAAAGATGCAACTTCTCCAAAGCAGTCTGAGTTATCAAATATAAAAACCTCATTGATTTGGATATGAAAATTATTTTATTTTTCTTAAATGAATTAGTATTCTAGAGAAGATTTATAATTACAATTTCACACTTGTGGCAAATGCTGGGATGGCACAATCTGAAATAGGGTTGCAAAATTATGTTTTCCTTGAGCCAAATTAAATTATATTTATTTGCGAAAATGAAAACTATTGAATATTTACAAGCAGAGGGAGAATGGAGACTGAATAACAGCAAGGAAAATTTGTAAAGGATTTTGGTAGTTGATTCCAGTTACAACTTCCTAATAAAATCATACTTTGTATTGTCAATATATGTAAATGAATCAGAATCATTTGCATAATTATGAATTATATGTCCTTTTCTATTTTGTGAACTATTTTGGCTCCCTGAAAATAAACTTTAGTAAGTGTAATTCTGCAAAACAGAGACATGTTAAAGCAAAACTGTCCTTTTGGATTCATAAATTGTTCTCCTGAATGCTGCCAGGCATACTAGAATAAGAATAAATTCTATTCACAAACAGATCTTTAGGAAGAGTTGGCTTGTCTTCCTTCCAGATTTAAGGAATGCTCTGTCTTATGTGCTGCATGAGAATGACTTCCATTATAAGTGACCCTGCTCTGGTGGATCTGGTGAGCGAAATGAACAAGTAACTTTTTGATTAAATACTCAAAGATTAAGAAGTACAGAAAGAAACGGCATTACTGCGACATTGGGTTGTTGCTTCTCAGATAGAAATTGGTGTGTTTGGTTTATTCCCTCTAAAATAACACAGTTTTTTTCTGCCTAAAAAATCCTCAGATTGATGGAAGTGCCTGTATTTTACATGTTATTGAAGGAAGTTATTGTTCCAGTAATAGGCAACTTAGAGTATCTCTGAATCAAAGGAGTTCCACGAGGAACTCTGAGAGAAAAATGTAGAAAATTATGCTGTGAGTGATTGAGGATAATTTGTATGTGAATTGTAGAGAGAAGATAAGCTTTCTTCCCTAAGAATGTTTCAGTACAAAAAGAAATGACTGATTTCCTAGAAGCCACTAAGTAAAACTCCTAATGCTTATGTGCAGGTTATTTATTATATCCACTATTAGTGGATCTTGTTAGGTGTAGTGAAACAAGTTATGTTCTGGGAGGAGAGATGCAAGCAGCAAGATATATCCAGATTCTGTCACCTTTATTGGTTCTGAGTCATGGCAAAAGACCTTAGCATTATGGTTAATGAAATAGATATGATGGAGTGTTAGAAGGGTAATGCTTTTATTTTAATAAAAAGTGTGATTCTCTAGTTTCTTTCACTTTAAGAGCAGTAACTCCAAGTGGGGAAAATAAACTCATCAAAATGTTCAAACAGGGGGGTGACAGGAGAAGCAGCTTTTAGGTGTGCTCTTCAGGTGAATGTGCTGGCATCAGGTGGGTTAGGAGCACTGTGCCACCTGGCACTGCACCTGAGTGCTCCACCACCTTTTGAATGTCCCGTTTCAAATTCTAGAGAAATCCTTTGGTTTGATGAATGTAAAAGTGAGGGAGTATGGACTTACATTTATTTTTGTTAAAATCTTCACAGTGTGATTAGTTTGTCTGCAGCAGTGTAATAATATTTGCTAGTATTTTCATGTTAAATATCCTACTGTTCCGTGTTTTTCCTTGGTGCTGTGCATATTGAAGTTAGTTTCCTTTTGTTGCTTCTTTCATCACATGAATGGATCAATTGGTGCATATTTTTTTTTCCATTTGATCCGAAGCTTGTTGTCTAGTCAAATGTGAGGATACTGAGGATCTTGCTGGCTTAGCAGTGGTTTAGGTTAGTTCACTTACAGTAATGAAAATTTCGTCTCTATTTTGCTTGAAAAAAGAAATTGCAAATCATTAATACTAAAATATCTTCAGCTCCAGAAAAAGCATAATATTTTCCAGTAGTAGCACTGGCAGATAAAGGAATTCTTATGTGTATATGATATTAGCTTAGGTAGAAGCTTGTTATTTTCACAGATGGTTACAATGTTGCTGAATTTTTTCTGATAATTATACATGCATAAATTTGCTAAGCATATGTCAGGGAGAAGGATAGCTGGGTTTTTTTAGTATTTATTTATTTGTTCTCCATTGTTAATGACAACAGAGGATATATGGTTATGACAGGGAGGCATTTTGCAATGGAAAAATTCTATTTGCTTGGTGTGTCTTTGCTTGGTGTATCTTTGCTTGGTGTATACATTATGTGATTTATAACAAATTACATGACAAGTATAGCTACTGGCTTGACTGCTGTTTTAAAAAAATTTACAGCTCATTAATCAATATTCATTTTTCACATAAAAGCATTATTATTTTTAGGCATCTAAAGGCCATGAATACCCAAGAGTCAAGACATATTATTAAAACTGTTGAGTATCACACTCATTCATTTGTTTTATTTTGAAGGCTGGCAAAAAATTTCCACTGGAATAACTGGATCAGAATTCAATGTGCCTGTTTGCAACAACAGAACACCCTAATAACAAAGTGCAAGGCTATGTAATAGAAACGAATGAAGTGTAAAATAAAATAATAGAAGAACATGACAAGCTGAATGCTTTCTGCAATGCAGTATTCTTAGAAGTGAGTACATCATAAAAAAAAGTTACCTTCATATTTGCTAATTTCATATAGGAGATATTTCTGAGATATCATCTCCCTGTTTGAAGAATACTTTTGTTGTTTATCTGATTTAGCAGATCTCTAGATCTAAAGTTCAGTGTTCAGTAGCCATGGTAGCTGCCATGGAATAGATCTTGCCTCAAATACACAGTGGTTTAAGACTAAGTATTTTGTACCCTATCTCTTAATGTATTTGCTATATAATCTGCAGTGTATTTACACAGTTTCAACATGAACAGAGAGACAAAATCACTCTGAAATGGCAACTTGCCTGCTTATTTGAAGTACTCCAGAAGCGCAGCGCATCTTCCTTCTGCACTGTGCCAGCGTTCAGGGAGGAGCTTAAGTCTGCAGAGGCAAGACCACAAACCCACAGTAGGCTAAGAAATAATGAAGGAAATGCTATTCAATTTGGAAAATATCTGCAACCCCAGCTTTACTTCACTTGTTCTGAGGTCACTATTTTCTCTTCATACCCAGTTAAATTCTGGTCAGCCTGCACAATTAGTCTACAATTAAGGAAATGAGGCGATCTTAATAAGCGAACAGAACACAAGCCTTGAAGCTCTTCCCACCTTGTTTGTGCTGCACGTTCCAGGGAAGGTAGTCAGCAGTGGCACTTCCAATTGAAAATTTTGTTCTTGCAAACAGTTGCAGTCCCAGAACAGCTCAGAGCATCGCACACCTGACATTCACAGGATCACCTTTACCGTTCTTGGCAGCACTGCTCGTCTGCCTATTACAGACAGATTAGAGAACTGCCAAGGCAGTGGACTTGCTATCTGGAAGGTGCGGGGGACAACAGGGAGATTTCAGAAGTTTCCCATACTTTGCATTTGAGATCCTTTGTGAATGAACAATGGTTTAGATCAGTTCTGATGAAAATGAAATTTGTCTGCTATCCACAGCAATTTTCTCATCCCTCTCCTCTGTCTCCTTGCCCTCTCTGAAATGATGGGCTGTTGGTTCTGCAGTATTGTGCCTGGGCCTGAGATAGTGGGGATTCCTTTCCTAATAGCCACAGGTGGTCATCTTATAAGCCTGAGATTTGATTACCCGTATCATTGGCTTAGCTTGCATAGCTGCAAATGCTATTAAAGGTAATAAAATTATCCAACCCTTACATCACTGCGCTGTGGGCAAAGGATATTGTTCTCAGCAATCACCATTTATGTCTAACCATTTAACACTGGTGAAGCTATGCTAATGGCTTTCTATGACATTTTGGAAAGGACAGCCATTAGATCAAATGAGCAGATATCTACGTAGCAAAATGTAACATTCAAATATTTATGAAGAAATGGAATTACCAAGTTTGTTATCAATGACATTGGTAAACAAGGCTGTTCAGGGCTTAGGTGCAGAAACAAAACTCTTGCTCTTCCTTTTCCCAGCCCAATAATTCACTGCTGTGGACTGAAACTTGAGATGATGTTGCGATTCACTATGAGGGGTGATACGGTTTGTAGGGCTTTAAATTGGTGGAAGCCTGAGATGAAATTACAAATAGGTAGACAAGATAGGCAAGAAAGTTAGGCATTTCACTGCTTTAATTACGAGGAGGACAGAGGAAGAAGAGGGCTTTATGATCTGTTTTATGGACCACCTATATGGGCCCTGGGATATGTCATAATTCTATGGGTGCACATCACTGCCTGGGGAAGGTACAGCAATGATCCTATTGTCTCATTGCCTGGAGTCACGCGTTACCTGTTCTTGACTTTTGCTCACTCCCTTTGAATAAAAATTGTTTTCTACAATTATTTTTTTTTTAATTTCCAAAGGACATAATGTCCAAGCCATTGCCTTTTCAATGATACTTCCCCTCTTCCTCCCTAGCTAAACAAGGTAAACACAATCTGTTAAATCGTAATACTGATGTGATGCAGTGTTCATTCTGTTTATTCCGTGCTTTCTGCAAGACCTAACATCCAGTATATGCTTGTCAAAGCTAAATAATTCTTGTATATTATAGAATAATATTTTAGATCAATAAAGCTTTGCTGTTGTATATTAGTACAGATAAGTGAAATAGTTAAAAGTAAATAAGTGGCATAAATGGTAATCTTTGACCTTACAAAAAAATCTAATTTTACCTATAGTAGGAAGTCAGGATTATGGTTTGATTCAGAGTCTCAGACTACAAACTTATATTCATTCAACTTAAACAACAAAAACCCAAAAAACTTTCAGTCATTTAATCCGTAACATTTGTAGACCTGCTAGGGTCAGCATGTATTGATAGAAACCAGTCAATGCTAGGAGTCAAGTTGTCAGAGATTACTTTTTAAACGTTAGGGAAGTAAGTGAGGAATATAGTTAGCACCACATCCATTTATAACTTTTAAAATACTTAGAATATGTAAATATAAAGCCATCAAATATGACTGTTGACACCATGACTTCTGAGTATATATGATAAGGTAATTGGAATGTCAAAAAGATCTCATCTTGTAAATACATGAATCATCTTTGCTCATGAACTATTCTTTTTAGGTGAGTAGGAATGGGCATTTCATTAAGCATTGCTCATGGGAATAAGCAGTGCAGGATCAGACCTTCAGTGCTGTGTAATGAGTGGGAACTCTATAATATCACTCTGATAAATTCTTTTAATCTGTTTTTCCCCATGATCTGGTTAGTTCCCCAAACAACTGGGATGGAAATCAGTCCAGTTCCAAAAGACAATGCAAATTTGCTTCAATTACAAGGTACTGTAGCATTAGTCTTGGTTGTAGTATCAGGTTGAATATTTCACACTGTTGAAAAGCAACTGATTCATGATCCATGGGAAATGATTCCGCCCCACTGGCTGTTTTAATGTGGAACTTTACTGGCAGTGAAATATAAATCTACTGTCTACAAGGCTGCTCAGTTTTATATCTATTTTTCTAACAACTTGAGTGTTTCTGTTGAGGGTTTCATTCATTTCTAATGTTCATATCTTGGTATTTTAATTTCAGCCTTCTATACACTGAAATGGCTGAAAGAGCATGCTCTTAACATTTTCAGTCTATGAATCGGACTTGTTCAGCAACTTTGTTCATGTCTGAAGTCAAGAAGAGTAAAGACAGGGTGAAGGGGGATTTTTTCCTCCTCCTGAAATCTTGAGATTAAGGAAAAAGGAGAATCACTTTTTTTCAGTATCCAAATGATAGTTTTGTGTTTGCTAAATCCTAATGAAAGGTATCAAAATTCTTAAGTTGCTCTAGCTGTATAATGCAAAAATAATTTGAAGATTTTGCAGGCTTTATCCTGAGGTAAGCTATCAGTCTGGATTTTGCTTTCATGTCTCTGGATAAGATATCGCAGAAACTCAGTTGAAATCTGCAAGTGTAAAATGACTGTGAATGGTCAGATTTATATTTTAGGTTTGTGGAACAATTAACTCTGGGATTCTTAGGGAAAGCAGTAATCAAACCTTTTCCCCTCAGCCTGGTCCCACAATCTTTATCTTTGCTGAGATAAACTATTTGAGGGCTAATTATGTAGATGGCCTTCAAATGTGTAAAGGTCTGGTTTCACAGCTGTGCATGTGTTATTTTATTATTTGGTTAACATTCGTGCATAAATTGTTTAGGTTTTAATTACTGTGCTGAAGTTATATCTATATTCAGAGGCTACTGCTGCATTTCACAACTTTTATCAAGTTGCATTTAGACAGTGGAGTCACAACATCTGTGATGAAATTTTTGCTATCTGTTGACTACTCATACATACAAACAAAAGAAATCTTCAGAGAGAAATGGAGCTTTCTGTATACATGCACATACTACACTTGTCCAATAATGCGGTGGTTATATATGTATGTATATGTTGGTTTATAGTTTGGTTTTTTCTCCCTTCTGGATGACTGCAGCTGCAGTAAAGCAGCCCCATTCGTTGGTCTGTGGTGCAGCATTGACAGCTTGCCTAAAAGCATGGTCCTTGTCAGCTGCACGCTGCATAGAGCGACATGAGATACAGTCATGGGCATTTGAATTCTGTGTGCAAAAATTACTGAATCTAGCTATACTGATGAAAAAAAATACTTTTTCTACTTTTCAGCCAGTTTGAGCCTGTTCCCCAAAATACCAATCTATTCCTCAGTGTTAATGTAATTTCAAACATGATAGGAAAATATTAAGAGGAAATATATCACTGGCTAAGTGGAGTGACTGGCTTGTAGCACATATATATATATGTATGTATATATGCTTGTAAGATGCATATATATTTACACCATGTATGGGGGGAGGATCTTACTCCAGTGGTGGCTTGTGCTGATTTCCCCTGAGTTGTCATGATGATGGATCCCAACCCACATACTTTTGGGAACATGCATTGACATCACCACTCTTTAAATGTGTGAACAGAAGAACTTACAATATAACTCAAAACTGTGGAAAATAAAAATATCTGTTTGGGATGACTTGTTTGGCATCACTTAGTCATAACTTCATCCATTGCCAATATTATGGCTATCAAAACTTCTAATGATGAAATCTTTTCCTTCTCCTGCAAATGAAATGAGTGTTTTAATTTCAAATGGTGCAAATGGCCATCTGACTGAATTAAACATTTTCATTACAATGACAGTCAACGTTTCAAAATACTGATTTTTATTTCACTGATCAGCTGATGATTTAAAACTATTGCACTCTTTCAGCTCAGTCTCATGCATGGAATTAAAGAGAGCACAATAATTAGACACAGCTCCTTGTACTAAATGTGCATCTGTATCACATGCTGGCATCATCTGGGATTTAAAAGGTCACTAACTTTGGTATGTGTTTCCATTACATATGAACAGCATGGTTCTTTCTTGCATAAATACAATAGATTGTGTATTTATATACTCCAACCGTAAGCTTGAAAAGTATGATAAGTGCCAATTCCTTAACAGCATTTAACTCCTTGTTTACGTGTCTTGTCTTAATTTTGCTGAAAGAATAGGTTGCCTTGGTGCCCTTCTCACTGAAAATGCGATACAAGTAGTTTTCTGTGTGAGGTAACAGCAGCAAAAAAGCGTGTAGGGAGGAAGGGAACATTCTTGCTCGTTTAGGCTTTTTGGTTCTTTTTGTTGCCCAGATCTCTGAAAGTTATCTATGGTGGTTCTGCCCCCCACCCCCCAAAGTGTTTGAACATATTGATTTGATGCATCGAAGAAAAGTCCCTTGTTGGCACTAGTAAGATTTCATTTCCAGGCTGGTACTTGCTGGGCCACCTAAGAGAGGACCCACTCAAAACAGGGAGGTTTTCTGAGTGCTGCAGCTGCTGGGAGTCTTAGATCAAGTGGGAACCTTGGAAGAAAAAAAATATTGGACAGAAGCGGTGTTCAAGAGGTTCAGGAATTACTGTACACGTTCCAGCAGGTCTAGGTAAAATACGATCAGGGATCAGACTGGCTACAGTTGAAGTGACAGGAAAGCTAGAAAGGATGGCTTTTTCTTTTATTCTAGTGTAATTGATATTAAGATCTGTCTGAAATAAGTTGGACACCATTCAAATATCATGTGATACATGAAAAGTATTTAATGAAATTAAGGATATTGTGGATTTCTTAAAACACTGCTCCCAGTTTCTTCTGAAGTCCTCCAAGTATGAGTACTCTGCCAGAAATGAGAGTTCAGAATACAGTGTTATTCTGTTTAAAACTGTGATGTGTTCAATAAGCATCTTTTTTAAAAGGCTCCATACTTCTAAGCTCTTAATGATTATTGAATCATTAGCCTAATGTATCCCAAGGGTCTTGTTGTAGAAAATTACAGATAAAATACCTACTTCCCACAACTTTAATGGTTCAGTAAGTAGTACCTTCCTTGCAAAAACTTCTGTAGATTTGTCCTAACTGCATTTTTTATGAATTGTCTCATTGTCAGAATTAATAGTGTCCTAATATAAAAGATGTAATGTAAGGGAAGTAAAGACTATTAGTCAATTTGTGACATTTCACTTAAATTCAGTATTTATCTAGAGGCATATTTAATTCCTTCTTCACTTTGTGTTTAGATATTACTATTTCAGGCAGAACTTTTTTTAACTCTTAAAGTAAATCTTAGCTATCTACAATCTTGCTACTTGTTTCCAAGAGTGGTTATTTGCAGATTGTGTAGATCTAAGTAACGTGAAGCTTCAGATAGGTCTGGTGATCACAGTTAACTATATTGGCACTTCAGGGGATAATCATTTACTTTGTAGTTACCAGTCTTGAAATGAATGAGGCGCTTCCTTTACATTTTAAACTTATTTCAGGTTCTTTGTGAGTGTAGGCAAACACTTCTGCGCCAAACCGCATGTGCTTTGAAAGTTTGCATTTGCATAGAAAAAGAAGTTGCGTTGAGAGACTTGAACAGTTTGTTCACACATGTGATGTCAACAAAACAGCAAACTTTGTTCCAAATATTATTTTCAGACTCTTCTTCTGTGAGGTCTTTAGAATCTTGGTTTTGGTATACTGAAAAAATAAGCATTGCTAAAATGACAAAACGGGGTTAAAAAGTGGCTGGTAACATGGAGAATACTGAACTATACTTAAATACGATGTACAAATTATGTGGGTTCTTTCTATACGGTACAGGGGTTTTGTGGTGGGTTTACCTTGGCTGGACGCCAGGTGTCCACCAAGCCACTCTGTCGCTGCCCTCCTTAGCAGAACAGGACAGGGAGAAAATAAGATGGGGGGAAAAAACTTGTGGGTCAAGATAAAGGCAGTTTAATGAAGCAATAGCTAAAGTCACATGCGTGGAAGTGAAGGAAAACAAAAGATGTTATTCTCTATTTCCCATCAGCAGGCGCCGTTCAGCCGCTTCCCGGGCAGCAGGGCTTCAGGGTGTGTAGTGGTTGCTCCAGAAGACGAACATCATAAATAACCAATACCCGCCTCCTCGTCCTCCTTTCTCATCGCTTTTCTATCTGAGCAGGCGCCACACGGTATGGAATATCCCGGTGGTCACTTTGGGCCAGCTGTCCCGGCTGTGTCCCCTCCCAAGACCTTGCCTACCCCCACCCTGGTGGTGAGGGGAGGAGGAAGGTTGGAGAGCCAGCCCTGGTGCTGTGCCAGCGCTGCTCGGTGGCAGTCAAAACGCTGGGGTCTGTCACCGCCTTTGTAGCTACCGATGCAAGCACAGCACCGTGGGGCTGCTGTGGGGCTCAGCCAGACCCAATACAGATTTGCACTTTAGTAGTACCCTATATACAATCCCATAGATGCATACACTTTATCATTACATTAAGGGTTTTGAAGTAGAGCACTTAGATTTTAGGAAGTGCTGCAATTAAGATTTGCCCACTAGAAGATACCGATTTTACATAGGTAAAGGCTTGCCTTGTACATATGTACAAAGCTGTGTTTTTGGAATCCTCCAATGAACAACAAAGAGACACCAGAATATCAAGTATCATTCGGTAGACAAGTATCAATGTGTTTCAAAAAGTAAAAGCAAAAAAGCATCGTTAAAATACAAGCATTATAGACTGCCATACTGTTCTCAATGGTCACCTTACAGGAGGACTCTACTAAAAAGTGGATGTGATTTGTGCCTGCCTGTCTTTTCCAGAAATACTAGTAGGTTCTGTCTTCTAATTAGAGAATTTCCCACAAATCTAGAAAGATATCAGGATATAAGGAAAGAAAAGAAAAAATACACAAGTGGAAAAAATGGACTGCACTAGGTCTTGATAACCTCCAATTGTTCTTTTCTAGCAATTTCTGACTTTCCCCTGCGAGCAAAAACTTGCACATAAAAGGTCAGGTTCTTTACCTCTTGAGATCAATTTCAGATTGTCCACTTGTTTCAGTAAACAGTGAATCATGTCTCAGATTTCCACAGCTAGAACAGCATAAAAATATAGCAACTCTTGTGGCTCGCTTTCCCAAGCTATGAGGAACAGGGAACACCTTGGTAAAAGCATTATGCTGTGGCAGGAAAAAAAAAAAAAAAAAAAAAAAAAAAAAAGAGAGAGAGAGAAGTAATTGGAGGGAAGCAGACCAGAAAAGAGGATGAGGTTTCTTGGGGAATAGTTACTATTTATTTTAGAGCAAAGATGAAGAAATCAGGAGTTAATTCTGGTGGGTCAATAACAGGAAAAACCATCCTCAACGTGAACAGTGCAGCCTGTGCTCTACATATGAAGAACTTGTTTCTTACAAGTCAGCTTGCTCTTTGTGTTGCTGTTGCTAGTGAAACACTGGAGTGCTTTGTTACAGGAATATGCCACAATTTCTAGTCTTTCTGGTTGCAGAAGAGAGCACGTTATTTCATACCGGGTTGTAATCCTGGGTCTGGTATGATGTGAAGTACTGCAGGGAGGAACAGAACAGTTCTGAGGTAAAGAAACATCTACCTTGATTTAAAGCAAAAGGATACGTTATGTGCGTAGTCTTCCACCAAACACTGACATTTATATTCCTCAATATTAAGACTTTCTTGTTTAACTCATATAAATATTGGCCTACAGCTTAGCTACAGTCAATATTCACCTCTTGACTCAAGAATGTTTTAATGGCCAAAAAAGAAACAGATATTGCTGCTTAAAACACTAGCCGGGGCTGCACACCAAAACAGTATGGCACTAGTACCTGCAAACTACAATTTCCAGTTAAAGTGCTTCTGATACAGGACTACATATATGCCAAGTAACCAAATTATAATTTTAGTTTTATGTTGACATAATTAATTTAACTTTTGTCTGTAATGAATTTGTGGATATTGAGGGAAGGAACCTTTGTTTACGAGGGGGATATGCAATGTGGTCTCAGAAAGATCTTTTGTTTTGGCTTTGTTGTTCCCTTAGCCTAAAAAGAATTCAGAATGAAAATACACAGTTCCTTTTCATAAATGCAAAAACATAACAATTACATACCCAATTATTTAGTAAAGATTAGGCTTTAAAAAAAATCTTTTGTCTTATAGTTTGTCAAAGAAGCTGTAAGATGAAATATGATCAAGAGCATTCATAATTTGAAACCTACTGAATGTCGAATGCTTTGATTTATAATTGATGCTTCAGATACATTATAACTGTGAAAACCTCAGATAACTATGGTAGTTTACACACAGACATAAAGGACTATGCACTAAAAGCTCTATTTTAATGGACCTGATCCTGTCAAAATATCAGCATGGAAGAAATACTACTTCTAAATATTGAGTTCTGTTTCACCCTACTAATGAAATACTCTGAGGATAACACAGCTTCTTGAAAAAGTACTTTTTTTCTAAAGAAGGCTTGTTGTGTTTCATAATGAAACAATCAATGCCATGCCTTAGAGACCTGCGATAAAGTAGATCTCATTTTGTCACTCATTATACCCCTGTGAACTTACTGGCAGTGACTGTTCCATGGACATGCGACAGAAAATTTTGAGGGAGAGTATAGTAAGAGTTCTGGCATTTGTGCTGGCATTTCACTTTTTCTTATATTTAGGGAATTAAAAAAATATGCATAGCCTCGAAAGGAAGATGAACAATTCCTTTACAGAGGTAGGTTAATAAATGAGAACAAAGGTTACAAAGAGAGAATTGAATCCTTGACAAAAGCGGGGAGACGGGACCACCTGTGCACCTATCAAGGGTCAGCTGGGAAGTCAGGCCTCCCAGTAGCAAGGTATCAAAAAGATCTAATGAGCTGCACATAAAAATGCACCGGATTCATCAGCACAACGTATGTTTCAGAGAGGGAACTGCAGGCATAACTAAGGCAGTTCAAGAGGGCAGGCCGGTACTCGTTGCTGAAAACTCCAGATTCAGTGCTGAGTAGTAATTAGTACTAGGCATGGCTTGGCATTCTGCAGTCTGTGTTTTTGAAGATTTCCTCAAAACTTACATTCAAAGGATGGAAAAGCTTCAATAAAAAGAAAAAGCTTTTGATTTCTAGTTTAGTTTAAAACTCAGCCTTTTACAGTGTTACTGAAAATGAAGAGCAGATTTCTAATAAAGGAGCTAATTATTATTAAAATTCTGGTGTCAGCAGAACACTTCATCCTCACATACAGAAATGAAATAGCAGTTCACAGATATTTATTCCAAGTTTCCAATAAGTACTTGGCAAAAATTCAATAATGTTCATTAAATACATAAATGGAAATATTAAAAATAAAGATTTTCCCCTTGTGATTTATTATATAGTGTTTTTGAAAAGCAAAGTTGAAGAAAGAAGTCGTTATCTGGGAAAAAAAGGTACTACAGAAATGTTAATTAAATTGTATAGTCATAAGTAAGCCAGTGAACAAGAAAAAAGCTTCCCTGCTTAGAATTGGAAGCCATATTTATTCTGGCTGGACCCTTAAAGACATGAAAAGATTATCTTTACATAAGGCATACAAAGCAATATAGTTAGATACTTTGCTTTTTGGATTATACCAAATGAGGGAAAAAAAAAATATCTTTAGAAAACCCAATTAGGGGGCCTTTCATAATTAAGAAGTTGGAGAGAAGCACAGGCAGGTGTTTGCAGACACGTCCGAGGTGCAGATTACATTACGGAGCAATGACACAAAGGCCAGGCTGTTCACAAGGAGCTGTTGTCCCTCTGGACCGGTCGGAGGGAATGTCTGCAAGAAACTCCCCGCGCTCTGCTTGCGTTGCTTTCCCTTGGTGCAGAAGCTTATTCTGTAAGGGGTCACGGAGGGACTGTGGCTGTGGGCCCTGCGGTCAGCCCTCCTCTCTGCCCGCCGGCTTGGCGTTGGAAGAGCGTCGTTGGTGAGTTATCGGCTGTTCGTTGGGGAGCACACTCCTCAGTGCTTTGAATACACGAGGTTTCTGCACTCTGCCCATCTATGGCTGGGCTTGAAGCCAGAATCCTTTGTTATTCGTGCTTGAAAAATAGTTTTCCCTGTATTATTTTGTTCTACGGGATCCTAGATTTTGAAGGCTGTGTTCGATCTGTGACCCTGACACCTTCACTGTTAATTTGCATTGTTTGAAAGGGCATGTGAGCGTTTTAGGTCTGCTAAAAAAAAAAACAAAAAACCCCAACCAAACAAAAAAGAGCTAGATTTTTTATTTCTGTAGCTTATAACTGAATTACATACCTCTTTTGAAAGTGCATTCCCATCAGTGTAATGAGAGCCTACTCAGTTTCTCAATGCAACACCCCCAGCCCCAAATTTCTTAATTCCATGCAGCTCCTAAGTAGCACTGAGCTCCACTTTCAGAAAAAAACCCAACCCCCAAACCCCTCTTTATTTTGTACTTCAAAATGATTATTTACTTTTAAACTGTTATATTAAAAGGACTCCTCAGAAGGGTTTTTATCTGCTTCTGGACACCTGGTTAACATTAAGAACAGTTTACCGAAGAGTTTTGTGTAGGAATACAGAACTTGCTGTGAGAATTTAGTCAAATATTTTACCAGCCTTGTGTGGATAGTTCAGCTGCACAGATTAATGTTCTTCAGCAGGATTATGGTCGTTCTCTCTAAGAAGGTTCGCAGCTCTCTTTTTTTACATCACAAGGTTTTGTAGCAATTTTTAATAATAAAAATTCCTCTTCTCTGAAGGTGCTGCTTCATACAGCTAGAGCTTTCAGATCAGCATCATTTATTGGCAGTGATTGCTAGTGCTGTGTTTTTAATAAAAACAGTATCAGAGGATTGTGTTCTGAAGTGTATTTTGTAAAGTAAAATTGTATAGGTATATTCTTCATAGGCTCTTGTTTCCTAAAACTTGACATTTGTGGAAGTTATTCAAATAGCTTGAATGAGCTTACTGATCCATTCACAAGGACTTGTCTCCTCTGATGTGAGGGATATATCTGACAAATCTAATGTGAAATAACTTTCAACCTCAGGAAACCAGTGCAGGTTGTTTTGTTTGGTTTTTTTTTTTTTTTTTCTGTGGTGAACTGAGGGACAACATAGCATTGTTCATGATTGTTTTTGAACACATTAGAAAAAGGATGAAAGGGTCAAATTGCTCTTTTTAGTTG
The DNA here is from genome assembly GCF_017639655.2 of Falco naumanni. Classification (NCBI taxonomy): domain Eukaryota; kingdom Metazoa; phylum Chordata; class Aves; order Falconiformes; family Falconidae; genus Falco; species Falco naumanni. Next base: position 9,562,927 of record NC_054054.1, read on the forward strand.
TTTCTTCATAACAAAGTAGACAACATTAGCTTTTAATACATAAAATTGATACCAGTTTTGGCCATTATATTTGCAAAACTGGAGTCGTGGAGAAAGCTGGAAACTGGCACCAGAGTATGCAAGGGCATATGTCCCTCTGTGGTAGCGATTGCTTGTAAAAGAAAGTTTTGGGGCATATTTTGTTTGACAGAACAACTTTGGGTTTTTTTATTATTATTATTTCTTTTTAATCAGGAAAAACTCAGGCCCTTGAACAACTTGAGAGTTATTTCAGTTTGGGTGGTAGGGAATGTCCAATTAACTGGCACACGCATTCCATGCAATCGCTAGAGCTTGTTTTCTCCTTTCCGTTATATACACACACACACACACGCTGGGGAATGTTTTGTATAAATAACAACAAATCATATTTTTTCAATGAAGGATGGGGAGGAAAGAGAGAGAGAGAGAAGCATCTGTTTTGTAGTCATTCTGAATGTAAAGTTGCCTGGTTGGGATTGAACTGCACTATTGCGGTGAAAACTGAAGGACAGAAGGTCATAGGTACAGAACTCAATTGTGTGCGAGTTAACAGACCTAGATGCATCCAACACAGTGACACAAAGTTGGCGCTTAACGCATTTTTGTAAATATAAACCCAAATAGAGCTGATGAAGTGTCACAAATGATTCATGAAATGAGAGTAGAAAGGTATTTTAAAAAAGCTGTAAAAGCCTTTGGAAATTTTCTATGACATTTCAAGCTCTACTTTGTTTTTTTGTTTTGATAGATAAAGAGAAAAAATTGTACCTGTATTTAACTATCACTATATAATTAAAAACAGACTACAACTGATTTCTGCGTGGTTAGCCAAAAAGAAAATATATACAGTCAAGGTAAACTTTATATAAAATGAGCTCACCTTTCATTATTTTCATTTTCTAGTCTAGTTTGATCGTATCGCTGTACTAAAACTATTCTTGCTACCTTAAAAGGGCATCGTTCTGCACAACTTGCTCAAGGCTTGACTGTTTCTGATTATTCATGACTTCCTCAAATATTCTCTATTTTTAAGAGAACACTGCTAATGTTTGTTCCTTTACTTCCCAGGGAGTTGAAGGTATTTTCAAAAATTGTCTAGATAAAACCTAAATGTCAGCTTCTCCAAGGCAGTTAAGTACCAAGTTCAGTGGGAGTTAAGTGACATATAGAAGACAGAAACACCTTTGGAGATATGGGCTTAAGTGCCTTTTCATATCTCAAGGAAAAAAAGAGACAAAGGCCTTATATTATTTGTGTTTCATAAACACAGATGTTCTTTCAGTATGGTGTTTAAACGTCTATAGAGCCTGTCAGAATTTTGTTTGCAGCTATAGCACAAAACTGTAATATATCTTCTCGGCAAATAAACACAGTCAAAAGTTCTTTGCTCATGTTTGTGGGTGTAGATGTGGTTAGGGCTTTTTTGCCCCCTTCCTACCCTGCTGTGTTAGCTAGCTATGATATAGCAGATCTTCTGGGGAAGGGTCCTGTGACCACGGCAGGCAAGGCTTGCTTCACTGGCAAATAGTTGCTTGCCTTGTCTCTTCCACAGGCTACTTTTTGGGCACCTTGTACAACCCAATGCCTTAGCTTCGCCTGTGACAAAAAAAGTAATTTATTTGTAATGAAAACTTTTCTGGCCTGAGTCGCCCCTTGGTTGTCACAGTGTCTAGCACAGTAGTGTCTTGATCCCGAGTACGACACTAGGCATTCTCTCCTAAAGAAAGAAACCAAGGTCTAATGTGGCACAATCCTGAACTGTTTTTACTTAGAGGGGCCTCACAGTTGCGGACAACAAAGCAGCAGCATTTAGCATGGTTGTAGGCTGTCCCGCAGATTCTAGCAAATACAGGTTTTGGCTTTGACACCATTTTTCTAAAAGGATGAAGTGACAACAAACATCTTCAAAGCAGTTTGCTTTAACATCACTCTTTTCCACAGTTTTAGGTGGGTGCCAGGAGAGGATATAGCAATCTACCTCTTGGGATTAATATGTTATATCACATCTGTCTGCCTAATGCAGAGGAATCTCTGGTAATGTCAAGTGCCTGACACTTCAAAGGAAGCTAGAAATCACCAGCCGAGATATTTATAGAGCCCTTCTATAGGGAAGTGTCTTAATGTCTCCATATCAGTAGCTGCCTTGGATCTGAAGCAGGACAAATAATTTTGTGTTTATTATCCGTTCTGGTGCCTCATTCTTCCTCTTATTTGGCTGTAACCATTGGTCACATACAATGCACAGGAAGGCACTGCTTGTAGGTTCGTTGACTCAGTGTCCTGTGTCAGTCATGGTCGAGAAAATTCAAGTGTAAGAGGAGAACAAGAGATGAGTAGGGGAGAGCAAAGCAGGTACCCTGCAGGGCAGGAGCAAGCTGCCTCTGCCCAGCCTCAGTACAGCAGACCTTGAACTTCAGTTGTGCAACCAAGCTGTGACTGGGTGTCCCAGTCCAACCCCAGCAGCAGGGACCTCTGCTGCTTTTCAGAGCATCTCCAGGCAGGCAGAGCCCTGCACTGCCAGGTGGGGTTAAGCAAGGGGTGGTAGGAGTAAACACCTTTGAAGGTTACAAGTGCTTTGTTCCATGCTGGGGAAATACTTGGGGAACAGGAGACATTCACAAGGGCCTGGTGGGTTCTTTCTTGCCAAACTGCCTCAGGGGACAGGCAGTGTGTAGAATTCACGGTGGAGAAAAGGCAAAGGATTATTTACAGGACTTCTGTACTTGTGCTGCTCAGGGTGTGCAGGTTAGCTCCAAGGTCTCAAGGTCTGGAGCACTGTAGATACAGTCTTGCAATACTTGTCTTTTACACACACTTTCTACAGGAGTTTAGCAAGATGCTTAGCTTGAATGGCGTTTCAGGGAGTTCTCAGTGCTGCTGTGGGACCGGTACAGCTGGCTCTGTACCACCCTCTCTGTTGTGTATGAGTTCCCCCACTGAGGCCAGGCTGGAGTTGCCCTTTCCAGGACTGGTTTCTCTGCTTAGTTGCACTGCTTGCTCTCGACTTCGCATAAGGCAACAGGTAAGCAAGGTGGGAGCCTGGTTAGTTTGGGACCAAGCCCAATGTCAAGCACCAAACTAACGTAACAGGGCAAAAGCGCCCTTAAAACTGTGGGTTAATTTTACTCAGAGGAGAGTGCCTAGTGTTTCCCTCTCGCAGTGGTGCAGCACAGTCTCTACACAGTTGCAAGAAGTCTGTGATCTGGAGCAGTGCCTGTCTTGCCGCATCACAGTCTTATAGAATTTAAGTCCATGTGCATCCCACTAGCCAGATGTTCTGTCACTTTACTTACATTGAAAATGTACAAGGTGCAGTAAATATCTCTCTGCTGATGTAGATTTAGCACAATATCAAAATTTATTCTAGGATTTGAGTGCTTGGTGGGCATTTTTTGCAAAAAGAATATGATGCTGAGACTGCCATATCTGGAAAAACTGACGATAATTCTCGATTCGTGTTTGTAGCAATTCAGAATGAGGTCACCTGCTACCAGAGTTTTGCAATGTAGTGCAGTTGTGTTCAGTCTTCGAGGGTCTGCATGTGTCCATGTTACCTCTGCAGATATTCCTGCTTATGCTCTTCTGGACTGGTACTGTGATAGTGGTACTGATACCAAAATACCTTGGGCTGCATGATTATTTTTTTTCCACTGGGTATGCTGTTTTCACTGTCTACAACTTGTTCTTATTCTACAGTTTATTTATCATGCACCTTTGACTTCCAGAGGACTTTGTTTTATCTTGGATTTTGGTTTTCCCAAGTAAAAAAAAAAAAAAAAGGCCATCTTGATGAGTTTTTTGTCTTCCATATGTAGATACAGTTTTTTATATATGCATATTCTAACAAAAAGAAAACTTTATATTTTGTAGCAATAGTTCCCCCAAATTTCACTTCCCGATATTAGTCTTTTTATCTGGTTTAGCTGGTGCAGAAACATTTATTTTTTCATATGTAAAACAAAATACAAATGGTTACAACTTAAATGAATCTAGAGCAAAACCAGAGTCTTCTTACTGATGAATTCCCATCTTGGTGCTTGGACTATATCTAGTTCATGCGAAGGAGAAGCAGCTTTGTTTTTCGTAGTTGTATGCCAGTGCACAGTAACATGCAGACAGAATCTCTGCCTGTGGGAGAAGTGAGGAGCACTGGAATCTTTACTTTAGCATTTATGTGTCTTGTATCATATTGTCATCTTTAAGGAGAAAGGCTTGTAAACTTTATTCTCATCTTTGCCTGCTGAAGGTGTAGCTTTCAGGTTTCAATTATTGCCAATCCTGTAAGCTTACATTATCATCATGATGGAATTCATTAGTCTTTAAATACATTTGTATAGCCTCCCTGTTGTTTCATCTGAGCCTCTGTACCATTTTTGATTGCTGAAATGAAAACGTAAGCTTGGCTTGAAAATAACCCTTATTTTAGGAGTGTCGTCATTAATCCACTTGTCCTTTTTAGCTTTAGATTGCCTAAATGCTGCAATTGGGCATTCTCGCTAGTGGAAAAAGTATTTCTGTTTAAAAACAAAACTCCAAAATGAAATTTATCTTCTTGTGACTTGCTTTGTCACTTTGAAATAAATTTCTTGGGCTTCATCAATACAGATTTTTCCAGATGAATTAGTAGCTGTCGTCTTTGTCTTCTGGAAAAAGCCTAGGTTTCCTTTGGTGGCTGAACACAAAGCAAAGATGACTGATTGTGTGGTGGTGTTGTGCAGGATCTTGCAGGCCATCATTTCTAGCACACTCAGACTCTACTGTTTTGTCATAACAAATTGTGAGTTATCTTCAGTTAATGCAGTGAACTGGGAAAAGTAGGGTTGAAATCTGCTTCCCTCGGAGAACAATTCTACAGGCAGTTCAGGTGCCCAAAATACAATTAGATAAAGCATTTACTGTTCCTACACTGGAAACTTCCTTCAAATGAAACCATAATGTTGTATTTTAATCTTCTTTAATACCTTTGCTATCTGTGGTTAATGTATAAGCAGTTTGTTGAGACAAAGGTTGTCTTCTGAGATGACTAGACAAAACGCTGACACTTCTAAAGACACCTTTCAAGCCAAAACGTGTTTCTCTTGTCTTGTGAGACTGTCTTCTCTATTTGAAGCTTAACAGTCTCACTTCAGATCAAGATCAAGGATATGTTTTGGTTAAATCAGTGTAATACTCCTGAAAAAATTACTCACTTTAGAGTAATCCTGAATACAGGAATACAAATAAGGCTAGACTAAGCAACAATTTAAAATCCAGCATATTTTTTTTGAGCTGAACAAAGCAAGAGCATGCATATGCTTACGGTGGTGATACAGTGCAATGGTCTAGTAATCAGGTGTTCGTAAAGAAGGTACCAATGTTCGTATTTTCCTGAACCAGAGTCAACAAATACGTAAACACTAGTGTCTATACTGAGCTCTATTACAAAACAGACCGATTTTCCCTGTCTGATCTGCCTTCTGCTGAATTAGTTTGTAAGGTCAGCATACAAAAAGCCTCATGCATGATACATTCATTTAATACATCTTTATTGCTGAAATTGGCCTACATTCCTTAATTCTTTTGGGTATCAGAAAATACCCTGAATAAAATTCTTCTTTCCTTGTGTCAAAAAGAAACAAATTCTGAGTTTCTCTTGTTTAACAACTGTGCAACCTCTTGCATCAAGATTAAACACTTTGTTTTGTCCCCAGGCAGTTGTATATTTATTACTCTTGAGGCAGTGGTATTTGAAATAAATAGAATTGAAAGATCCTGAGAAATGGTTTCTGAAGCACATATATTGAGTTATACTCTTCTATGTGAGCAGAAAATGCTTCTGTTCTGATGCTTCTCCCCGCACCCTTGCAAAGGAAAATAGCTGATATAAAAATATCCCATGATGGGATGGTGAATAGGAAAGCATTTTTATCCTCAATCATTGAGGCTTTTTGCTGCTTATTCTCCGGAAAATAATTAAGTTATCTTTATGGAATGTATTACTATTTACTAAAGATAACATAGGTAAGGGCATACATAATGAAGGACAAAAGGAAAAGGTTCTTTCCTTTTCTGCCTCAAAAGTTATTTTATGAAAACAAAAAATAGTCCCTGGTTTGCAAAGTCTCAAAAACTTCTCAAAGTTCAGATATATTTTGGCTTGTTAGCAAGGCTTATTTCTCCTCCCTGTTGAAAAAAGCAGATGCTCACCAAGAGAAAAAGTTCTTTTGTGTTATAAGGGAAACAATATCCATGTAGCTTTTGTGTGTGTGTACGCATATTCATAAAATATGGATTAGCAGCACCAGGTATTCAGCTAAGTAAATATTCATAAAATAAAGGTGGAATTGATATGCATTTCCCAATAGAGAGTAATAAGCATATTTTGATTTCTTAGTAAGAAATCAAACTAAAAGGAGAAAAGGCACTTTCGTCTGGACATTTTTTATTCTTCATTGTCATTGTGTTGGTCCTGCTGGCAAAGGTTTTCTTTACTGACGTTTTGAATATACAGTATAGCTTGATTTAAATATACAAGAATCAGGAGTTTTGCTTAAAACATGAAATAAAAAAGAATCCAAAATGTCTTTTTTTCTTTGCATTCTCATTTGTGTCTTTGGGGTACATTAAAGTTGCATGTTTAAGCTTGTCTTTATAACTATGAGAGGTAGATATGCTTCTTTTTTAAAAAAAATAATCTGAAATTCTCAGAAGTGTAGGAGCTGGCACCTTGTTAGCAATACTTGCTAACAAGTATTGGAAGATTCAATAAATAAATGAAAGATGACCCAAAATGTTTATTTATTGTTGCCTTTTTGACATTGAAACTTCTAATTAATTTTGCATGGTTATTGTCACTGTCACTCACCGTATAATGGCTTTTTTTGCCACCCCTTATAGATGATTTGTTATGAAGCTCTGATTTATGCTGGATTTAAGGAAATAAGATATATGTTGCTGAGTCCTGAGCTGTATACTCATAGGTATGCTTGACAGTTTCTTTTGCAGTATATGTGATCTTTTAGAGTAATAAAATGGAGGGTTTTTTGAATAAACCGAAAATAAAAGTGGATGTTCTAAAGCTTTAGCTGAGAGATCTCGAGAATGGCTCTATTTCAAGCAGCTGGATACATGCTGGTATCCAAACAGGCAAAGGCTTAGTGAAAATCAACTCCTTGAAGTAAAACAGAATAGAAGTAGATTTTTTCTGTTGTTTTTATTTTATGTCTAAGTAAAGAGATGGCTTAGGCACCTGGGTTTCAGAAACATAATGTTTAAATCCCAAAATTGAAGAATAGGTGTTCCTATAATTAATATTTGATATAATAGTTTGGAACGTATTCTGGTCTTTACCCGCATTACTCTTGATATTGCTTCTTTTTTTTTCTGTTGGAGCTGTATCTGTTAAGGAGGGGGTGAAATAGTGGTTTTGGTTTACCCCTTTGCTTGGGTCAGTCGTGTCTGGCAGTTCTCTTTCTGAGCTGAAGGCAAGATGGGCGTAATCATGCGTGTGTGGGGCAGACAGCTCACATCCTCATCTCTCTCTTCTGTTTTCACATATCATTCTTTGAACATAAGCAGTTCCTTCCAATAGCAGCCATAGTTTGGATAGTCAGGAAATACAAGGTCTTTGTTCTACTTATTTTACGGGCTTTACCTGATTTATTAATGCACGAGATATGTGCGTTCAGTAGTATAATTTCAGTGTTCGTTGCCAATAAGGAAAATAAAAATAAAACCGTCTTTGGCAACTGGCATGGAGCTGGGGTGAGCCGGTAAATAACTGATATGTATTTAAAAGAAATGTTATTATTTCAGAGGTGTTAGAGAAAAGGAGATGACCACTGTATGTAGTTTGAAAAATTTTGTCCAAATTACATTATCCTACAGCTATCAATGGGATGCCACTGATCATTTCCACTCACTGAATAAATTAAAACCATCATAAAGTATGGCAGCAATCTCCATTAACACAGCTTGTGGATACCTGCTTGTTGAAGTCTATTATTTAAAATCATTCCTTTGGCTTTGTCAACGTTTACACAGGCCAGCTTCATTAATGTTGACTTAGGGTTATCTCTATGTTCCATAACTAGAATACAGAACATATCTATCGATTTCTTAGCCACACTCTTCTACTTTACTATCACTAAATGAATTTTGATTCATAAAAGAAAAACCCTGGGAGTCAAATGTCAGCTATTATCCAATATATTGCTCTCCCCTGCAACTAAAATAGTCTGCATCTCATCTTTGAAAATACAATGTATATAAGTCTTCTCTGAAAGAATTTCAATAAAATATTGATGTGAAGTACTTTTTTTTTGTTTTGCATGATACGATGTTTTGAAGACATGGGTGAGAGCACAAAACAAAGCCTGAAGTAATCTGTATCACATTTTGTATTTGGTGAGCTTTTCCACTGAGCGTTAATAGCCACAAAGTGTGGGTTTTTTTCTTTCTGTTTAATAAGAAAACAGTCTGTGGTATTGTCTCAAGTGATCTGTCTTAGCTGATTTTGTGCAGGGATTTATGATCAAGCCAAGCAAAGCCTAATTACAAATGAAACCAGTACTTGTGCACACTGTTTTGAATATCACATTGGTTACTACCATCACATTCATGTGCTTTCCTTTTAACGAATGTGCTTCTACACCGTGCATTTCACTTTTTCTCCTAAGTGTGTGGATAGTAATATGCATAATTAGAATGTTTTGTTTAAAGGGAAGTTTATGATTTCATTAATTATCTAATATGAGTTCCTTTTCATGATACTTCCCTCCCTTAGAACAGGTAAATAAAGGTAACTCATAATAAGGCAGCTGATGTCACCTGGAATAATTGGACACCATAGGAGAGAGAAAAATATCAGCTTCCAGGGACATATACACTTGTAAACAGAGGCATTGAATGGATGTGGGTTTTTTTACTTTAACTCAAATAGAAGAAAAAATATTGTAATCCCAGGGCACTTAGGATTCTCTGGGGGCAGGTCATGATGATGCGGGGTAGTATATCTGTACGTTTTTACCAGAAGTAGTATGTGCTTATTTTATCTCCCTTAGTGATGTTATGTTGGCTATAGGCCCACAGGAAAGAGAGACTTCAGAGATGTTAACTAAACAGGTATCCACAGTGACAATAAATTCCTAGTGCAGAAATGTGACATTCAGTACATTCAGAACAAAAACCCTGAAACTGCCTCAAGAGTCAATAAAATATTTGAGAGGTTTATGGTAAGAGCGTACAGAATTGGAGCTATAAGTGAGATGTAAGGATGAAATTCAGCTTTGAACTGTAGTAGTGGCTGCCGTATGGCTGGGTATCAAGGCTGTACCATGTGCTCACCTGGAACAGTGAAGCTGTTATTCCCCTGGGTGATACAGAAACTTCCCATGAGTCTTTGCAGAGTGGAGAGATTGGATTGAGAGGAGACAATGGACCAACTAGAAACAAGACGATGGATTGAATTCCTAGGTCCCACCACAGCAAAGTACTTGGTGTGGTGAAGGAGGGCTCCAGATGGGAATTCTGAACTGTCCTGCTAATTCTCCTGGGCAGCTTTTGCTATGCCTGGGCTAGTGGACAGGCTCTCCCTGTGTGCTGGGTGGGGAACCAGGTTGCTCCAAACAAGTTCTCCAGGTGGTTCTTCCTGCAGAATCAACCAAATTATACATAGATGAGATGCCTGTAAGTAGGCAGTAGAAGTAGTTCCTGCAGATGCAGAAATGGCTATGTAGGACAGTCTCTTTGCATAGTTGAGATAATGTGGTTTGTATGTTGTTTAAGATGACTAATAGTGATGGATGATGCCTGTTTTGGAGCGGTTGCACAGGACCAGTAGCCAGCTGGATTGTAAAAGATGAAGAGAACAGCAGTCGGGGGAATCTATCCCAACCCATCTGAAGGTGCTGCTGCAAGGAGGCTTGAAAGGGAGACTCCTCCTGTCCTCTGGGCAAGAGATTTGTTTCCTCGAGTGAACATGTACCCTGTGCAGTGGTGGTGTGCGGGGTTTTTTTAAACAAACGCCATGTCCATGAATGATTGTGCCACTTTTTGAAACGTGACAATGAAAGAGAAGTCAGACGACTGTACTTGAGTCTTTTAATTCTTTTGCAGGAAGTAAAGGCAAAATGTGTGAATTTTCTGGAACAAATGAAAAAATGGTGATCGCTAGCATTACGGTGAACAGCAAATGAATATATAATAACAGAACATTAGGAAACAATTAGAAAAAGTGCCTAGACTTTATTAATTCATGTGCTATTCATTGTACCAACATTGATCATGTAAAATAAGTGTGGTGTTAGTTAGATTGTAATCATTCAGTGTTGGAGCAGGACTAATTATTTTCAGATAGAGATCAGAAGGATCCAGTTTTATAAAAAAATCATGGAATGTTCAGTTTAATCCACAGTATTTTCATAGGAAAATCTGTGACTGCTGATATTGGTAGTGAATAGTGAATGCTGTACCACTTCTCTAAAGGATGACGCACCTGTGTTTAGTTAGAAGTCGGGAAATGTCCAAGGACACTTATTGCCACATGACGGATGTACAGACTGCTAAGTCCTTGGGTTGGTTACCTTTAGAAGGGACATTTTGTCTTAGATTCCTGTTGTACATGCAACGTGGTGAAGATGGAGACTTTAAACATGGCCGCTAAGGAATAGAGTCTGCGCAGAGACAACTCCTCAAGGACGTTGCGCAGGCACGAGATATGTAAATGAATTCTCAGAATTGTAATGAATATGTAAACAATTTCTTGGAAAACTAATGAATAGGTATGAATAACTTGTATAAAGGGGGGACTGAAAAGTCCCCTCGGTGTGCATGACTTTGGTGGAGCGATCCCCCATGTACCCAGCGCTGCCGAATAAAGATAACCTCCGCTCGCCTGCATATTGCTGACCAATTCTTCAAATCAGTAGGACAGTGGAGAAAATCACAGCAATTGTCCATACTTAAAACTCTTACAGAGAAAGCAGACACGTTTTTGCCCTCATTAGAGCTTGTGTCAGCTATGGGGTGGGTGTGTGGTGCAGCATGGCCTCGTTCTGCACCCATCCAGGTTAGAGCTTGGCCAGACTGAGCATTAGATCCCTTCCCATCAAACTGCTTGTGTCCCTTCTGTACATCGACAGGAATACTGGAGAGTGAGAGCAGCAGGTAGTCTCCCCAATGGACTCAGCCAGTGAGGGACGTGCCTGCTGTGGATACAAATGGAGAATATAGTAAGGAGGACTGCCTGCGCCCGTGAAGCTGCACATTTCTCCTTAGAAAGTCATGTCTGATCTTGCACAAGCGCATGTCTGAGAGGAAACCTGAAAGTTGAGTGACTTCTTCATTGGAAAGGTTCTCTTCCTTGGGCTGAGGCAGTAGGCAGAGGTTCAGATAAGGAGCTCAGGGGGTGTAGAGCCTGGTGGAACAGTTGTGAAATAGAGAAGCAGATGTCGGTGTACTTCACAGTTAAGCTGCCCAACTCTGAGCTCATTTGGTTCTTTTGTAAATGATAGCTGGTTTCTGTTTGTCCTCCCTTCTTCCCTTTTCCAGGCAAAGAACCTCATAAATGCCTCCAAGTGGAGAGGGGGCTCTCTAGGGGCTTCTGTGCTTCCCAGGTGCAGTTCTGTGAGCTTTTCCTCTTGAGCTGGCACCTGCATGGGTGTGCTTTGTCTCTCCTACTTCTGTATTTTGCCATAACTGGTGATTTAGGAGGCAGATTGGTTGTAATGGTACAGTCAAAACGCAGAAAGATAGCTGAAAGATGAGAATCAGTAAACTAAATCTGGGATTATTTAAGTGGTAATTTCACTTTAAATGAATAATTTTTGAGAAAAGCGTAAGAACATGGGTTCAGATAAGTGTAAATGAAGCCCACTGTAGCTTTTTGGCTGTGTACTTCTCTGGTTACGTAATTGAATGATAGAGGAAGGTAAAGATCAACTTGTTCACTGTAGTAGCATACACTTACTCTGCATAGCGTCAGGTTTACTTTGGTATGTTGCCTTTCCTGTAATCTCTGAGTTTGGTTTATTTATGTTATTCCAGGACAAGACTAACCCATATTTTCTGTGAGTAGATTGTTTATTTTAAATTCACAGGAGTAGTAACACGTTCTTGCTTCAGTAGTGGACTCCAAATGGATGCTTTTTATTCTATTATCTTCCTTAGTTTTATATAGTATTGATGAAATTGAAAATCAGTGACCTGACAAAAGCAAAATAATACGGCATGAAAATTGCTACCATGATTTCATACTGTGTTAATGCAAGGATGTCATTCCTGCTTCAGAATAATAACAGTGGTTTGCTTCTGAACTTATGCGTCTCTCTTTCTCTCTCTCTCCCTGTCTCCCTCCCCCCCTCCCCTTTTCACTTTTTAAAGGAGAGTTGATGACACAGTGAAATTCTCTTTAATCACATCTCTTGGCAGTTTGTTAGAGAATAGCCACTATTAACAGTTAAGTTTTGAAGTGGAATCTCTGTACTCCATAAGCATGTGAAAAATGAGGAAATGCAGAGTGCATAGTGTACATACCGACCTGCTGCAGTTCACCCAAAAAGAATCGGGTGTTAACAGTCACCATAACATGGTCAAATGAAGAATCTGGGAATTTTTAAAATAATTCTTCCTCAAAGGACAACCATGGCCCAGGCTGCCTGGCAGCACCGTTTGAATTCTCACGGGGCACTGATGGTCCTGGAATACGCAGAAGTTATATTTGTTCTCCATTCTCAAATATACTGCTGTGCCCAGTGAGGAGCCTAGAAGGTTAAACCAATTCCTGTTAATCTACAGGTGCCAGAAAAGATTTGAGGAAAGCAGCTAAATTCTGATTAAGGTGCACCCTGAACTTGCAATGGTGTGATCACATTTTGCGTTCAGGCAGCTTAACTGATTAGAGACCTCTTTATCAAACCTTCCTAGCTTGCTAATGATGGATTGAACCTACCAAACTTGCTGGAAAATTTTGAAATTTTATATCAGAAGCAAGAAGGTGATAGGCAAATTTTGCCATATAGGAAGAACATTTTCCAGATGCCAGATACATGTACAGACTGCCATCATAAATTATCTGTTTAGATGGGGGGAAGCAAATGCAAAGTCCCAGTTAAAGGCCAGCATTAGCAACAACTCCAGTTTATTTTGGCTGTCTCTCTACTCCTTCATGTCTTGCAGGAGAGGGTGAGCCTGGCTGTCAGGTGTGCACAGAATGAAATAGCCGTCTCTACCATACCTCATGGAGGAGAAGGAAACAGATGGGGGAGAAACAGAACGCTGTGCCCTCTCCTCATGCTCTACCTAACTGGCTTGTCTCAACAGTACTCTACAGAGGCCATTTTTAAAAAAAGCAATATAGTTTCTTGCACTTAAGGCAGTGAGCTGCTGATACAGAAGTCTCTCTGTGTATATAGTTTCCTTTTGATTAAAGCATTCACCACACTACCTGAGATCTGAACTGATTCAGAATCTCTTCTCACGTACAAGGAGTTTCCTTAACCTCTTATGTCGCTGCTATTTTAGGCAGAAAAATGTATGATTGAGTGGGCTAGAGAGAAAATACATATGAGCATGAGGTTTAATGGTTTGTATTCACCTGAGGGCTCCGGTTTCCATGCTAAGGACAGCTTCGGCTCTAGTGTCAGCTTTTGGCACAGGGATTTGAAGTTCCCTGTCCAGCTAAGGTGGGCGATATGTGGCAGAATGCTTCTGTTTAGCGTTGTCCTCTGTAACTTCACAGCCCCCATCGGGAGAACGAGGAATGCCCCAACGGGTATGGTTACCTACCTCTTAATAGACAGGTAGGAATACTGGGGTGAATTCTTCTAGCATAGGAAATAATTCAAGCAGCCTGGAAGTATGCTCTGACTATTTGATAATGTTTCGTGGGGATGAATGAGAGGTACATGATCCTGTGGCTGCCATTCAAAAAACCTTTCATTTATTTTGAAAGAGGTAACATTGGTCACATCTTGGTTAAGACAGAGGTTTTCATGAACTCACACTCCTGTCCTGGATGTTTCTCATTAGTGAACTCTAATGATCTTTTCCTGAACAGGCCAGATCTGCTCCCCAGCTTGGTTGTCATTCTGTCATTGTCTTAGAGAGAATAATTTTGAAAATTTTCAGTCTCTATCTGATAGTACTAGGACAAATATAAAACAGATTATTAAAGGAAAAATGTCTCCTTCCAAAATAAAATTTCTATTTGCTGAATTAGTAACCAAGTGTTTGAAATCCATCACTAACTCCTGTCTACTTTCAGGTGTGGGAAGCCGTCTGTGCTTCGCGTTGCTAGTAATGTTCTGTCTACTTCAGTTTTAGGTTTGTTTCTTAAACTGCTCTTGCCTGTTGCCACTTTTTTTTTCTGGGTGTTTGCAGTTCTTACATCTTTTATTTGTTCTCATCCCCTGCTGCTTTTATTTCATTGCAGCTATCTGTGGGGTTTTGCTATGAACTGCCCATCTGATGGGTTTCCTGCTGATTTTACTCGATTGCTAGAGCTCTAGCATTAGCTGCACTGAGCATGGGAGCACTGTCCATGGGCTCCGCACCGGGTGGTGGGAGGCCAGGTGCTCCAGCTGTCCAGCTCCAATGCCTGATCTGGTCCACTAGCCTGCAGTGTTGAAGGGATCCTCCAGACTGGCTGGTACCAGCCAGACTTCAGATAAACAGAATTTTTTTGTCTGTTCTTTCATTTTTACGTATGTAAGCCAGAGTATTCTCTAAATGTGGTTACTTAGTTATTTGGATTTTGCTATTACGGTAATATAGGAGATTGCTGTAACTTAATGAAGATGTCTTAACCTAAGTATAGGAAAGTCATGCAAGGACCTTGGTTGCTTTGGGTCTTTTGCCTAAATGTGATGGGGTGGGGTTTTTGTCAACAATATTTTTCACTGTAGATAGAACAAGTTTTCTATGAACATGCTCTGTTTGTAATTACTTGTGGTAAAAAAAAGTAGAAGCATGACACAATAAAAAGTATGGAGCTTAACATTCTTTAATGTAGAGTTTAAATTTACCATAAAATTAAATCCTGCAATTGAATTACATAAATTGATTTATTTGTGGAGGCATCCATTCAGTCTTGTATCTTCTTGAATATTTTCAAATATTTTTTCGTGTAAGGGTATGTACAGGACAGGGATTAACACAGGGATAGAGATAAAAGTAAAAAGTCATGTTTTATTTAATATGCTTGCTAATATATTCAATCACTATAGTTGTGTTTTATGGATATGTAGGGAACAAAACTACCCACATTGTACGAAGACAAAGTAATAGCATCCGACTAAACAGTATAAACAGAGTATGAAGAAGGGGATGGAACAAAAAAGAATGATAAAACCAGTTATTGCAAGTGTTATACCAGCACACCTGGACTTTACCTTCTGTAGTTTCTTTTTTTTTCCTCTTTTTATCAAGGGAGAGGTCTTCTTCGAGGCTTATGGAGTTTTGAGGTTTTAAAGTATTTTCATGGGATTTCTAGAGGAGGGTTTTTAGTCATCAGGAGGTGAAAAGAGGGACCATAATGCGAGAAGGCATGGTGAGCAGAGAAAGAGGGAGAAGTGGAAGATGCAGCAGGAACACGATGGGTAGGAGTGACAGCAGAGGTGTCAGGTTTGGGTGGGTTGCCAAATAGAAAAACAGCTGAAGGGAAAGCCTTACAAAGCAGGGGGGTCACAGCACCAGTGCTGGGTTTCAGTTTGTGTTTCTTCTTCCTGGGGAGAGTTTCTTTGCTTGTGGAGTCTCCCAGATACTTTTATTATCTAAGCACACAGGACAAATGGCTTTGGGCAGTGGGAGGGAAATATCCCACAGGTCCTGTTCTTTGCAAGAAAGTACAGGGTCAGGGAGATAAAAGATAGTTTAGGTGGTTCCTGTTTTCTTCCTTTTCTGCCAGGGAACTTTCAAAACTCCCTTTGTATCTATGCAGTGAATCTAAAACAGAAAATCATGTTCATACCCCCCTAGTTTCTGAGAAATCAAACCTCCACCTAGATGCAGATTTCAGACTCTGTGGTTGGATCATGATTGGCTTTCCTGCTGAGGATTCCTGATAGTTCTCTTCCTGATAATTTACAATTCTTCCACTGTATGGATGCAAAAGGGGTAACTTTTCTAATGCCAGATTAACTGCTAACAAAACTCGTATTTAAAAGTAGGTGAGGAACGGTGAAGTGCTCAGCTGGTTCCAAAGAGAAACACTGGTTATGTTTTAATTTATTCTGTTTATTTCTCTATAATTTGTCATTCCATTCATGTGGAAGAATAGGTTGTATTGAAATGCATTGTGAATGGAATGGCTAAATCTCACATTTGGGAGAACAAATTCAGATAAAAACAAGATAGGTATTTTAAAATTAGCTTAATTCATTATTGAAACAATATGCCTTGAAATGTGGTGGTTATTTGTCATTGGAATCCTAAAATGCACCTGGATATCCTTGGATATCTTCCTAAAAGGAACAGCAGTTGAATCAGAGTATTTTGTTCTAATGCAAGATTTCTCAGAATTTAGAGGAACTTTACAGACTTGAGGTCAGGCTAGGTGAAGGTATTTGTACTTTCTGTCTTTTTAACTGTTGAAGGCACACTGTGCAACAGCATTCCAAGTCAGTTGTAACAAATTAGGCCACAGGGTCCCTAAATCAAGCGTTCCAGGCCAGAGTGGAGGCAGAGGCTGCCCTCACGCTCCTCCCAAGGGCTCCTCAGCTGCAGGAAGGTGAAAGCTCGGAGCTCTTCCCCTCTGGCACAGGCACTGCTGTCTGTGGCACCATGCATCAGCTGCAAGGTAAACCGTCTGCATAGCCAAGAGTAGATTTTTATCTTGTGTGTGTTGTGCTGCTTTAGAATCATAGAATTATTTAGGCTGGAAAAGACCTTTAAGATCATCAAGTCCAATCATTAACCCAGGCCTGCCAAGTCCACCTCTAAACCATGTCCCTAAGCACAACATCTACCCATTTTTTAAACACATCCAGGGATGGTGACTCCACCACCTCCCTGGGCAGCCTGTTCCAGCTCGACCATCCTTTCAGTGAAGACGTTTTTCCTAATATCCAGCCTAAACCTCCCCTGGCACTATTTGAGGCCAGTTCTTCTCGTCCTTGTCACTTGCTATCTGGGAGAAGAGACTGACCCCCACCTGCCTAAAACCTGCTTTCAGGTAGTTGTAGAGAGTGTTAAGGTCTCCTCTGAGTCCCCTCTTCTCCACGACTAAACAGGGCATATTTAGAGGCAATATCAAGTGGGGCTTTCCAAGAATGCCTATCAGTGGTTTTCCAAATCTTCCAGAGATCTCAGCTGATCTGCCACAGTATGTGCCACCTCCTTGGGGTATCCCTATGGATAGGGGCTTCTTTCCATTACTGGTGCTACTTCTCTTGCTTCCATTTATTAAACATGATGTGTTCAGAGAAGCTTAATCCAGAAACCATTCCTGTGCTCCCCAGAAACAAGAATTCTGATTTTGGCCAGTTACTGATATGGGATTTAAATAGCAAGCAGAAAATTCTTCCCACTTATGAGCAAGAAGTACCTAGCAGTAATTCTTTGTCGGTACAGATGGGTCACAGTAGCTGGCAAAGAAGTAAATCTGCTCCAGGTATTTATGTTTTGCTTTAGATTACAGAAAATTGCCACAATTCTACTTCATTATTGCATAGCTTGCTCTTGTTAATTGATGTACAATTACTGAATTAAGAAGGTAGACGAAATTATAAAAAGCCATATATAATAGATATCAATATGAATTAGTATAGTGCAAAGTGTTTATCTCAGCAGGTGTTTGTTAATGGATACATTTCCTTTGTTGCTGTGTGTGGTGATACAATGCTTTGTGAAACACATACTAATACTTACTTTTATGAAAATAAAAACACAAGATATTTTACTCTTGATTTATTCCATTTTAGGAATTAGAGAAATTAAGCTTCCTTCTCTTTTAATTATATCTTGCAGAGAAACTGTAATCTCTTAATCTCTGTAAAGCTTCTCTCTTTTAGCCTACCCACTGGCATTTGCTGACATGGAACCTGCAGAGCCTGCGGTAGGAACCGTGCTCGGCAGCTCAGAGGGGTGCGCTTAAAAAGCAAAGGCCAAATTTTGCCTACATATGTGCAGCTTGCTTTGACTTCAGGGCAGGCGATCTGCATTTGGGCTACACAATAAATGGATTTGTCAGTTCAGTGACCAACTTAAAAATAAATAAATTAAAACGGTTCCAGTTGACAAGAAACAGATCTCTCTTCGCTCCTCCCCCTTTTTTCCCATCTAACAAAAGCAACATGCTCTATTCAACCAAAAATGTGTTTGCAGGCATTTTAGAGAAAAGCAAAAGGTAGATTTACAGGAGGATATAGCCACTATCGCAAAACAGGTTTGCTGTTTTCTTATATATGTCGGATCAGAAACAGTTTGAATCTCTACTGGTTTTAAGGAGATGTACTTTCCACTCACCCCCAACTTGGAAGAAAATGCCCTAGCTATGGAGCTGTATGCTGTTACAGACTGCAGTGCTTTTCTGTTGGAACAGCTCCACTATGTAGAAAATGCTTAAGCATCTGTTTTGGTCAGCAAGACAAGAAGTAACTCTATAGCCTGCTGCTTAGAACGCTCTCTGGGGATGCCCATGTTCCTGTATTAATGAATATTTAAGTGCTTAATAGAAAAAATGAGAGACTGAGGGGGTCCCAGCCTATGTAAGGTATTTTCTTGAATACTTGTTTTGTTTCAAGGAGAGATAAGATTTGAATCTGAGCCTCTGACAGCGCATTCTAATTGCTGGGCTGCAAGGCAAGAAAGCTCCTTTTTGTGCAAAATACACTGTGGAACTAAAAATTGTAAATAAATGTGGAAAATTAAGAAGTAGCCACTTTGAAATTAGTAAATTGCTCTCTACAACTGTCTGAACGGAGGTTGTAGTGAGGTGGGTGTCTGTCTCTTTTCACAGGGAACAAGTGGTAAAATGAGAAGAAATGGCCTCATGTTGTGCCAGAGGAGGTTTAAATTGAATATTAGGAAAAAACAAATCTTCACCAAAAGGGCTGCCAAGCACTGGAACAGGACAGGCTGCCCTGGGAAGTGGTTGAGTCACCATCCATGGAGGTATTTAAACAACGTAGATGTGGCACTTAGCAACAGGGTTTAGTGGTGGACTTGCCTTGTCAGTCCTGAGTTAATGGTTGGACTCGATGATCTTAAAGGTCTTTTCCAACCTAAATGATTCTATGATTCTATGAAAAAGGTCTTTTCCAACCGAAATGATTCTATGATTTATGAACTAGTCACTGGCATGATTGGGCTTTTGTTTCTCTTTTATTATTTGGTGGAAGTTACTCAGTGTGATTGCTCCACAACTATTTTCAGAGGAAGAAGTATTTACTTTTAAAATAATTAATCCAAACTTAGAAGATGGGGTTTACCTTTTATTTCATAATCTAGTGTGCAAAGACCTAAGCGTGCAGTCAAGCAGGAGAGTTCTTACCAGGCTGAAGTGAGAGTATCACTTCGCATGTGTGAAGATGGTAGGCATCGTTCCTGTCAGATTTCAGCTTGTACGTGTGTGCCCTACAGCGGGGAGTATGATGTAGTTAGGACCCTTGCAGAACGGACATCGAAACCTGGCAACAAAGAAAAGGGTCATAGCCAGAACCAGTGAATGCTTGGCATTTCTTTCTGTGGTTCAGAGATAAATCTGCTCAAGCATTAGGCAATCCAGAGGAAAGAACTGGAGCTTGGGAAAATATCACATTGTATGATTCAGCCACCCCTGTTACACATGAAACATGTTTACATTCGCTGTCATATGAGTCTCATCATACATTAGCAATTATTCTGTATCTCACAATAGCAGATGCTTACTGCTATTTGCAGCACGTAGTGTGGTACGCTACACCTGTCACATTTTAAAAGAGAAAACCTGTAGGCCTCCATTAATTAGGCAATGTGTGTGAATACCATTGCTGTTTGACCAGAAATGCAGAAAGTTGTGTGTACTTGCCTTGATTTTCCTTTGCCTCAAGTTTAGAAAGGAAAATAAATGTAGGTTCCAGTCTAAGAGTTTACTATATTTGAAATATATGGTGAAACCTTTTTTGGTCATGAAAATGACATTATTCTACATTATTGCAAGTTTAGCATGCTGGAACTTTAACTTTTGCATAATTCTATACTGCACTTATGTATCCAGAAGCTATTCTCCCTTTTAAATGCAGTAAGGAGACACACTACATCTCTTCAAATAATACTATTGTGAAAAGTTGTGAGAAATAGCTCCTGAAAATATTTTTGAAACTAAACTTGATAACTAAAGGCAACGATATTTCTGGTCATACAGAGGCATTAATATTCTATCCATGCCCTTGCTGAGATGAGTCAGTGCAAAATCTTGCCTAGCAAGCGGTCCGATGCAATGCATTGAAGTCAATGGGAAAGCTGTCACGGCTTCAGTAAGGCAGGTGTTTCCCATGCCAGGTACTAGGAGTGCCTGAAAAATTGTGAAAAGGATTTTCGAAAGGAGAGATTGTCAGTCTATCAGTGGCAGAAGAAACTCAAAGGAAAACTATTCCACTTGGTTCCTCCAAAGCAGCCACTGGAAAATTTTTATCACCTTGCTGTATTATTTTCAGTTCGAATGCGGTATTCAATATAGATATGGTTAAAAACAGGAGTGCAGAAAAGTGCTTAAACTTAGAACGAGAAAAGCGGTAATTTTAAACCTAACTTCTTAAATTAGTGAAAAGAAAATCAATTTTACTTTTTAAAATAGCTTCTGAACTGCGCTGTTTAACATTGACATTTGACTCAGTTTGGACAGTATTCCTTGGTGTGGCAGTTAATTTAAATCTCGTGCAATTTTCCCAGCCTTTTCAGGCGGGTGGCCTCTCACCTGAAGCCACAAGCCGCTTGCCTTACACTTGCTGAAGAAACCTGATGGTAACACCCCGAGTCATTTATCTGGTTGCATTTTTTTGGAAGTTGCATAACCAATATTTGGCCATGAAAGGCAGTGGTGTAGAGAAAAGCATCGCTGTGAATGTTCTCCTCCTCGCGACGCAGTGCTTCATGGTGTGAGCCGGTGGTGCCAGGCTGCAGGTTTTTGCATGGAATGGTTCTGTCTGCCTGCACCGGGTGGAAAATGGCTCAAAACAGTTTGAAGACTTTAAAGGCTTCCTCCTTGAGTTAGTTTGACCCTGTTGGACCTGACTCCTTTTCATCCCTTACAGAAGGACCAGAGGGAGGGGGAGCTTAGGAATTCATTTGAGAACAGCACTTCAGGCAGCTCTTGACTGTACCCCAATAATGCATGTTTAGGAACATGTGGGTTAAATTTTTGTCATTCTCTGAGCAGGAAAGTAGAAGAAAGGTGCTTGAGGTTTTGTAAATATAATAATTTTTAAAGCACATTACCTGTCTCAGTGCTGCAAAATCTCAGTGATTCCCACTATGAATAGGGTTATCTAAAAATTACCTTAAATGTTCAAATATATGGTGTTACTGCCAATTTTGTCTCCAATTTTCGAGAAATATACTTTCTCTGCTGACTATATTTCCTCCCATGCTCGGTAGGCCTTTTTTTTTATTATTTTTGCCTTTTTTTTTTTATGTCTTTGTGTCTCTTTCTACCTATTTGCAAATGCTCAGTAGACTAATTAAGATTTCTGAAGGTTTAACCTCATCTTATAAAGCAGATCCTGAGACTTGTCGTGGTGTTAGCTCAGTAGGGTACAGGGAAGGGTTCCAGAAGAGGCTGTGCAATATTGCCAAGCAGGGCTTTGTTCTTGAGATTGCTTGTCCTATAGGGTTTAGGTTAATGTTAATGGGGGAGATTTAATCACCAGGGAAAGTAATTTTCATCACATGGCATTAAAAGGAATTTTATCACCTGAATCTAAAAAAAAAAAATAATTGTGCAGACTGTATTTTATTTAATTGTTCTTTAAATAGTGAAAGAGAACTATATTTTCAATTAATTGCCAAAGGAAATCAAATTATTTACTTTGCTTAAAACCGGGTACATTGTAATGGTTCTGCATCAGCAAAGAACATTTCCCTGTTTCTATGTGAAGGAGACATGTTTCTGAAATAACACGCTAACCAGAATTACAGAAGCATTAGGGAAACCCTCCCGCGCCAGTACTTTCAAATGAGATAGTAAGATGTTGTAGTAGCTGAGGTCAGCCAGATCTTACTCCCCTTGATGCCATGTTGTGATGCCATCAAATAGTGTTAGATGCTGACGTTGTATCTTTTATTTTATAAAAATGAAAAACATGCCAGTGATCTTGCCTCATGGAACCATTGCCACTTCTCCTTCTTTCCTTCAGAGTTTGCACCTTAGCTCTCACATACATATTATTTACTTAGAAGAGCTTATTCCCTTCTAGTCATGTTATTTATTACTTCATGTCTTTTGGGACTGTACCTTCATGGCATTAAATCATCAGTGATTTCTACTTGTTTATAAATATTTCTGCTCTCCTGAACACCAGCGTGGTGCCCTACTGTGTGAGGGTTCCCGTCCCCCTTGAGTCCTTGGATGAAGGATGAGAAATCTGTCTTCTCTCAGACGAGGGGTGCAGCAGAGGAGGAGGGCTGGGAGCCGGGTGACAGCGGTACCAGCTCTTGCTGAAATGGCTGGTGGCTTGGCCCAGACCCGGCTCACAGCAGAGCTCAAGCTTGCCCGTGCTGGCTGGCACTGGGCAGAGAAAGACGAGAGGATGTTACTGGGTTGCAGTACCCAAAAGTGAGAGAGGGGAGCATACAGTAGGGTTTGGGTTCCTTAGTTGTCCAGATAGCAGATGATGTCATCGGCCTGTGTTTGGGCCAAAAAACATGGTGTGGACATACCCTAGAGCAAAAGTTTGTGCCAAAATTATGCCCTTGGCTATAGCATTGACCAGACATAAAACTTATAAATCAAAATAAAACATTAAAAGAATGAAGCAAAGGAAGAAAGAAATCCTCATTTATTGTATAATAATGAAGAGCTGTATCAAAATCCATCAATTAGGCACAACTTTAAAATCACATATAATTTCAATTACAGCCATCTGTTTCTCCTTAGGAAGAATGAAGTGAGGTCAACAGCTAAACATTTTGCAACCATAAAGATTCTGGGGTGCTTTTTAAGCTATGTACATATGTGATTTGTAAGAAACCTATTTATATGTAAAATTTCTCATTTGAACAGTCATTCCTTTTATCATGCAAACACTAAGTTTTTTTGGAAGCTACAGGCTTCAAAGTGAAGTAAATGTACATATTTCAGCCTAATGCTATTGCTCTATTTTTTTTTTTCGTTTTAACCCTCTGATATTTCTATCATCATGAGGAATGATACCTGCATACCTTTAACTTTCACATGCCTAGATAGTAGGGAATAGATGCAGCACAGATTTTCCTTAAGACAAGTTTGTAAAAGGTTTCTGAGCCCTTTAACAAAACCAAAAATTAAAACCTTAACAGAGTTTTTTGAGAGAAGATAGGCAAGAGAGGGATGTTATGTGCTGGGACTCAAGGTAGAAGATGATTTAATCCTTTGAATTACATGTCATTGTTTATTTGAGTGGCACTTACCTTTCCTTCTCTCACACGGTACTGTTCGCAGCATTGAACAGAGAACAGTACGTTCAGCTGTGAATGCCGTCTTGTGAGCCTGTTGAGGGTTTGTCCAAGATGTGGCATATGTCATTTTACAAGTGATTTTAATAAAGTTGATGACTTTACTGATAAGGTTTTTAGTCATACAAAATAAAGTGGAAATGCATTTTACGTTCATCCTTAATGTATAATATAATATATTGACCCTCCCTGAGCCTGCAGTCTTTTTGAAGTCAAATATGAAAAGGTGAGCAAAGACCTAAGTCAGCTTGTCCAACAATAAATCTAACAAGAAAAAGAAAACAGATTCACTTCAAATACTTAATCATAAAACCTTCATGCACAAAATAAAAAGCAAAACGCTGACCTAAATGGTTAATAACAGGAAACATCAGTTAACAGCTGTTGTATAAACCCCTAATCTTTACAGTTGTTAACAGGAACTGGAGTGCATACATAAAAGACTGTTCTTCACAGGAATGCTGTTATCCACATCAATCAAGATAATCCCACAGTAAAACCTTGCTAAAGAGGAAATGTGGCATGTTTGGATAATGTCAATGATTAGAAAACATGTCCCAGAAAATGCCATGCAAAGCAAGTTTAAATATTAATGCACATTTTCCTAGCCCTTTTCAGCTGAGAGTCTCGAATTATTTACGTGGACCTCAAGGGCTGAACTCTGATTTCAGTTCCAGATGTGAAACAAACAGAAGTTCACGTGTGTTTGAAAGCAAGACGTAATTTTGAGCCATAAAACTTCAGAGCTGCTTTTTCATAAAATATGAATACTCAGTCTACACAAGGGTAAACTGAGTCACAGAACAGGGAGATGATTTGTTGAATGTGAACATAGCGCACCAGAGCACATAACAAACCTCAGTGTCTCTTATTACCACTTTTTTCTTCATGGCTCAAGGAAACATACTGCTGGTTCAAATTCACTCCTTTTTAGGCTGACAGTGTATTTGATCGTAACTCATCAGAAAGGGCAATTTTATGCTTTAGACCACACTATAAATTAAGTCCCTGGAAGATTTTCATTGGGTGTATAGCATGTTCTGGACAAATCATTGAAAAAGACACAATTACACACTAAACCTCTGTGAACAATTGTGCCTTTATTTTCTACTCTAGATTAATGGTAATTGAATACGATTCACACTTGCAGGTTGGCACTCTTCGACTGCTAATCACTTGGAAAAATGCAACACATTGAGCTCTCAGGTGTTGTTTCTCTATTGTTTCTCAGGACAATCAAAGAATTAACTTTCCTCGTGTACTTATGAGGAAGGTGGTATTAAAATATGTGAAACAGAATTATCTCAGATAATTTCAGATGGCTACAGTTTAAAAGTCTGGATCTCAGCTGGTTCTTGTGATTTCACTAGACTGAAGTATGTTGTCTTATGAAACGTCTTTTTGTCTCCACCAACTGTATGTAGCAGGGACCTAGTAATGCAGACTCAGATTACAATGTTGTAGCTATCCAGAGTTAGGGAGATTAATTTTGCCTGAAGTTAAATGGAACAAGTCATCTTTCTGCAGAGCTTAGCAGCATTGCTGCTTTTTGAACTAGCTGGAGCAGTGCGGCAGTCAAACCCTGCAAAAACCAATGGATGTGAGAGAAACACAAAGGAAAGGGTGAATGTGTAGTAGGAGTAAAGTTCACAGTAAAACGTAAAAATTGCATAAAAGCCTGTGTTTCAATAAGGAGGTGATTAGGTTTCCTAAGTGGAACCTGGCAAAGTTATAATTATGTTTGATCAGGAGAATCACGGTGTCAGATGAGAGTTCATTATTCAATAAGTTCTCCGTTCAGTTCGACTGCATGAGATGCTGTGTGGCTTTAAGGAAACAACTGAAAACCTAGATAATCATCAGGTAGGTGGTCTTAACAACTAAGCTAGGAAGAGCGAGGAAGCATGCCTTGCTAAAGCAGGTCTTTAACGAAGAGTTGCCTGGAAAGGCAACGTGTAGGAAAGGAGGGGATTTTTTCAGGTTTTAATGTTCAAAGTAGGAGAAATAGCTTATCTCTGATGAACTCCTTCCTGGAACAAAAGACATAAATTAAGGAACTATTTTATAATTATTTAAAACAAGAAAATAAGATAAGATACGGTTTGTTACAGGAATAAGCATCCTACCAGTACAGCTTCTAAACTGTGATTAAATACTTTAATTTTAAAAATTTAATGAAACAAACAAACAAACAATTGTGACTTAAAATTTGTGCCTTAGGCACAAACATGATTCTGTCGGTGGACTGAGATGCAGGAACACTGCTCTCACTCTGTGGCTCACTCCATGTTAAACATTTACGAATACCATGTGCCTGGCCTAGGTGGCCACAGAAGGATGTAGGAGCCCCCATACCTTCAAGTACATCCAAAATCTGGGGGTTTCTTTGCGTGGGGTTATGCTGATTATATATAACCACTTCTAGTAAGTGGGAGTGGACGTGAAAGATAAATCATACCCTGTGCTTTGGTTAATCTCGTTGGTTTGGGCTTTTTCTATGCTAGTGCACTGAGCAGTGCCAGGGCATGTTCACTGGCCGCGGGGCCACCAGGCAGCATCTGTCCATAGTATTAAACACTCTCAGCATCCAAAGGTGGAGGGCTGCATCCAAACTGCCCACAGGAACAGTCTTAACCTAGTGCACTGCGTCACAGATGGTACTGTCCGGAGAGTGCCAGCTCACCCGTGCGAACGGTGTGGCAAGGGTGATTTTAATTGTTTAAAAAGTGCAGAGAGAAATAATCTTGTGAGTGGGAGTGTCCTTTGGCACCTCAGTTTACTGGAACAGCTACAGAGCTGGTGAACTAGTTTTCTGACAGTGTTTGTTGTTGAAAGATCCTTTAGGAAACTAAGCTATTATGAAATGAGGGGAAACGTTTTTACTCAAGTGTCACTGTTTCTTAATCATAGTAATTATCAGTTGTGGTGATTAATGACTGGATTTAAGGTGAGGCAGAGGTTTATGAATAATAGGAGGTTTTACTATAGATGCTACTAAATAGATGAGGATGTGCCTGTACTGAGAAACAGAGAACACAAAGGATACAAGAAATAGAGGGATCACAGATCAATAAAAACATGTCATTACAAAGGTGTCTGTGAAGAACAATTTACTTAGGAAAGAAGAGAATCCACGTGTCTGTTTTCAAGGAGCAGTTCTAAAACAAGCAAAAGGAAATATGTTTTCATAAAACTCGTAATGAAATGATGGAACTTGGTGCCAGGTGAATGAATACTTCATGGCAGAGAGGCAGTTCAGGAAATCTTTAACCTTCTGACTGCAGAAGCAGTGATGTTTGCTGAAAATGATCAGCCTGTCCTTACCTTGTTTCTCCCATGTCCCCTAAGCATCAGCTACTGGCTGCAGCTGGAGGCAGGATTTAGCCATTTCAGTCTAACCCAGCATGGCAGTTTGTATTATTCCGTACCCTGGATCGTGTGTGTGGAGAGCGTAAAGGGAACAGGCAACATTTGTGACAGCGTTTTATTTTTTTCCTTTATCACCCACTTGTCAGCAGCCCTGAGATGGCTTCAGTACTCAACAGAGCAAAGGAAGCATTGCAAGAGGCATTGGAGGGGAAGTTATGACTCCAAAGCATTTGTTTGCCTCATTATGCTAATTCCTCCATTATCTCTGGGGTAGTGCATCATCTTGCTCCAGGTGAATTTAGATAAGTCCTACATTCAGCCCTTAATTCCATTGCTCTTGGGTCCTCAGTCTGAGAGGTAATGATGGCAAATACACCATCTGTGAGATTCTCAGCTTGTATTATAATAAACACCATCAAACGAAGTAGAAGAATTCTCCGTAACACGGGTTTCTGGATGCTGTGCAATAATATGTAATCAGAGAATAAATCATGCTGCCCAACACTTATACACTCAGGCAGCAAAAGCTAAAGGACTTCCATACCGTGGAACCCAAGAAAGTGCAGCTGGACTGATGCAGCTGACACAGCCAGGCTTTGTAACTCATACATACATCACTGCAAACTGTGTTTGTCACCTCTGCATTTTTGGCTGCTCTAATTTTTATTCAGGAACATGTGAGATGTCTGAAGGTGGGAACCTTGTGTGCCTCTGTTTCCCCAGTTATAAAGTAATAATAATTTTAATTTTGCAGAATGTTGTGGTTGTTCAAGTTACTTCGAGATTTATAGATCAAAGGCATTATAAAAGCACAAAATATTTCTGTGTTCGGTAGATCCAGCGTGAAGGTTCTGTAAAATGGTGCACAGATAGTTAAAAGAAAAAATGGAGTTTGGAGCAAGTGCATGTGTAATTTCTATAGACAACTGCCATTATCGTGTGAAGCAAAAGTATCGGTAAATTATTAAACTAATTACAGATATTAAAACAAGTATTAGTCTTCAAACCCT